>NC_080545.1:14590635-14917635 GCF_028640845.1 Ahaetulla prasina | reverse complement strand
CCGCAGCATCTGCTGAAGGGAGCGGTCCAGCTCCCCGCTGTCGCCGTCCTGCTGCCCGGCAGCCGCGAAGGAGGCCATGCCAGCAGCGCCCGCCAGCAGCGTCGGGCATCTCAAGCGCTCGGGCCGGATTGCCCCTCCCCTGCCCCGGCGTGGGGACTAGAGCTACTGCGGAGGCCCGCTCGCCTCGCCTCCCTTCCCAGAGAGAGAGAGAGAGGCTTCCCCGCTGGCCGGCGCCGCTTCCGCCTCCGCAGCAGCAGCAGCTGATCTGCAGCTGGCGGCGCTCGCCTTTTAGAACGTTTCCTGCCACCCGCTAGCTCGGCGCGTCGCAGCCAATGGGGGGCCGCGAAGAGAGGAGGGGGCGTGGCTGAAGCACGGGCTGGACCCCTGACGTCACCCATTCCCGGACCTCCAAGCCGCCCGCTGCTGTTGCTGCTGCAGCCGAGGCGGAGAAACCGCGGGAAAGCCCTGCGAGCGTCCGGCCGTCTATTCCTGCAGTCGGAGGAGGGCGTGATCCACCACCGTGGCCGCAGGCCGGTGGCTCCCTAGCACCAGCCACTTGGGCTGATGTGGAGAAAAGGTAAGGAAGGGAATGGGCACTGGTGGGAATTGCAACCGACTTCTTACTATTATTATTATAATATACATATATTATTATTATTATTATTATTATTATTATTATTATTATTATTATTATTATTATTATTATTATTATCTATAATTATATATTATAATGATTATAATTATTATTAATATATTATTATTATTAATAATAATAATAATTTATGTAATATTATATTATTACAATATTATTATTATTACTACTATTGCAACTACGCCGACTTCAGTCTAACCTCAGCATAGTACTTCAAATTATCTACCACAATGTCCTCCTACCTGTCAATGACTACTTCAGCTTCAACCACAACAATACACGAGCAAATAATAGATACAGACTCAAGGTAAACCGCTCCAAACTCGATTGCAGAAAATATGACTTCAGCAACAGAGTGGTCAACGCCTGGAATGCACTACCTGACTCTATAGTTTCTTCCCCAAAACTTTAAGCTTAAACTGTCTACTGTTGACCTCACCCCATTCCTAAGAGGTCTGTAAGGAACGTGCATAAGTGCACCTGCGTGCCTACCGTCCCTGTCCTAATATTCCTTTTTTACTTACTCTTTTCATGTATCCAAATTATGTTTATACTTTTACCTGTTATCTTATATATGATTGACAAATAAATAAAAATAAATAAACTCTCTTTTGAACCTCATGCCAATGCCTAAATTATTATGATGGTCCTTTTTATGTCTTCCAGGGACAAGTAGAAATGCCCCGAACCGGTTGCATTGCAGGGTTGATTTTGGTCCAAAAGCAAAGTACCGAAATCATCCAAAGCAGGGTTCTCCAACCTTGGCAACTTTAACCCTGGGGGACTTCACCTCCCAGAATTCCCCAGCCACCTTTGCTGGCTGGGGAATTCTGGGAGTTGAAGTCCCCCAGGGTTAAAGTTGCCAAGGTTGGAGATCCTTGGTCCAAAGGTTTTAGTGGAAGATAAAGACACTTTGGCGGGCAAAATCATGCTTTGTAAGATATCGCATTTAAAAACCGAAGGCACTTGATTCGCAAACGCCTTTGCTTTTATCACGGTGGTTAAATTGCATCACGCTAAACCCAGGATTATACAAGTCCACCTGCATCACAATATGGCATGGATTTCCATGAGGACGGCTCTGTAAATCCATATCATAAATGATAAATAGGCCATTGCTCCCGTGGGCCCAGCTTTGAAACTAAGGGCCTCCTCCACAAATGCTCCGCTGGAAGCAGGATCTCTCAGGACTTGCAGATTAGTGATTCATGTACCTTTAAAATCTGGGTTTGCACGACAGATCCTCTCACCAGCTGGAGGACTTCATGATCAGAGGAACTGCCTTACCCCCAATTGCATCAACCTGTCCTATCCAATCGAGTAAGGAAGACATCATACAGGCCCAAATCAAAGAATTTCAGTTGTTGAGGCCTAAGAAGAGAGCCTTCTCTACTATTGTTCCCATCCTCTGGAATATTTTTCCTCCCACAGGTGACACAGGCCCCAAACCTTCAATTTCCGAAGGATATGGAGACCTGGCTGTACCAATTTGCCTGAGGCTTGAAGAGTGATGCAATGCTGGGAGCGGCTAATACCTTTGAAGACTTTTTTTTTTGTTTTTAGTTTATTCTATTTTTGTTTTTATCTGGCTCCCGTTCTACTGATGTATTGTAGTTTTTGTATGGTGTTTTTTTTTAGCTACAAACTGCCCAGAGACACTAGAGAGTGAAACGGGTGGGTGTGTATCAGTGGTGGATTTCAATTTTTTTTACTACTGGTTCTGTGGGTCTGGCTTGGTAGGCATGGCCTGGCTTGGTGGGCGTGGCAGGGGAAGGAAACTGCAAAATCCCCTTTTCCTCCCAATCAGCTGGAACTTGGAAGGCAGAGAATAGATGGGGGCGGGGCCAGTCAGAATTTTTACTACCGGTTCTCTGAACTACTCAAAATTTCCACTACCAGTTCTCCAGAACTGGTCAGAACCTGCTGAAACCCACCTCTGGTGTGTATATGTGTGTGCCTAAAACTGTTAAATAAATAAATCTACTAAATTGTAGGGTGGGTAATCAAACAGCTGAAGTTTGATTTTAGAACAAGCAAAAAAAAAACAAAACCCAAAACCACAGAATTAGGAGATGCCTTTCATTTTAAGACCCGTGTTGGGGACCTGATAAATATTGTGAGCTTTTATTTCACCTTCTTCAAGAAGCAGATTAATTCCTGATAATCCTAAGGAAGGGGGTGCAATGGCTCCGCAGTTAAAGATGCTGAACTTGTCAGCTGGAAAACTCATAGCCCGGGTTCGAGACCCGAGTACTGCATGACAGAGTGAGCTCCAGTTGCCTGCCCCAGCTCCTGCTTAGTGAGAAGTTCGAAAGCATGCAAATGCAAGCAGATAAATAGGTACCACTTTGGTGGGAAGGTAACAGTGTTCCATAGTAGACCATTGGTGCATTGGCTACATGACCATGGAATCATCTTCAGACAACACTCAGCTAAGAAACAAAGATGAGCACCGCCCCCTAGAGTTGGACATGACTGGACAGGGGAACCTTTATCTTTTATTCCTAAGGAATAGTCTTTTACAACTGGAGTTTGGGTTTGAAGGCAGAAACAAGGACATTCTGATTTTTGGGAGACTGAGCAAATAGGAATATTAAATATATCTCTGCTCCCCCAACAGAGCTCCCTTATGGACCTCCACAATGCACACCCAAAGGGACATGTCACAAGAGACTGAGATGGGTTGACGCTTCCTCATATGTGGAAAGGTCAAAATGGTCTTTTTGAAGTGACAGAATTTAAGAAAATGTAGAGGAGCTTTACAAATTGAAGAGTTACCCACACTTTGTCATGCTATCAAATTTGGCCTGCTTTGGTACTTGGTGAAACACCCCATATTATGATGATTTATAGTGTTAAGGATAGTCTTGTCTCACAACCGATGTTGAGGGTTATTGAGCAGAGTACCCTTTGAGTTTACGCACGAAAATGACTGAGAATGATTGTGGACAATAACAGTTAACACACAAACAAACTGTGGTTTGATAATATTTTTCTTTTAGGGAAAAAGCAAAATTATAGTCCAAAAACAATCCAAGTCATACACATATAAAGTGAGATAAAAGCCCACTGCAACTACATAGCAAAAAAGGCTCTAAGAGTTGTAAACCTAATCTTGTGTAGCTTCTTTTCCAAAAACACTACACTACTAAACAGAGCATATAAAACATTTGCTAGACCAATTATAGAATAGAGCTCGCCTGTTTGGAACCCTCACCACATCTCTGACATCAATACAATTGAACGTGTCCAGAAATATTTTACAAGAAGAGTTCTCCATTCCTCTGAAAACAATAAAATACCTTATCCCACCAGACTTGAAATCCTAGGCTTAGAAAATGTCCTTCCTGTTAAAGACTACTTCAGCTTGAATTGCAATAATACAAGAGCAACCAATGGATTTAAACTTAATGTCGACCGCTTTAATCTAGATTGCAGAAAATATGACTTCTGTAACAGAATCATCAGTGCTTGGAATACTCTACCTGACTCTGTGGTCTCTTCCCAAAATCCCAAAAGCTTTAACCAAAAACTTTCTACTATTGACCTCACCCCATTCCTAAGAGGACCATAAGGGGCGTGCATAAGCGCACAAACGTGCCTACCGTTCCTGTCCTATTGTTTTTCTTTTCTTCTTCCTATATATATATATATGCTTATACCTTCTAATATTTACTCATGTATATGTTTATATACTATATAATCTTTTTGTATGATGCTTACATATATTGTTGTGACAAAAATAAATAAATAAATAAATAAATAAAGATCAGTCCAGGGATATTTTTCAAATATAAAGTCTTCTTACCAGTTGTAAAAAAAATACAATAAAACGGATCTTTAGTTTCATTCAGGAACAAAGTTCAATATAGAAACAGTCAATAGATATTAAAGAAGCAATAAATAGCCATGATCAAGCAATGATCATGCATAGAGATCAAATATAGAGTTACAGCATATCAGCAGGTAAAAATGGTGTAGTGTCCACACAAACCATAATTCAGCTTTCCTTAAGTACATTGGCTACAGAGCTCAGCCAATCAGGATGCATGATGATGCAACAAAGTTTTTAAAGCTACATAATACTTTTAGCTACAAACCCACAATGTTGGTTTATATATTTCCTGACCAACCAGTTGGGCAATAACAATTTTCTAACATACAGTGACAATAAAGGCTATTCTACTATCACTTTTATCGTTTTGTTGACATAAAGAAAAATGCAGTCCTACCAGTGGTGGGTTGCTCCCGGTTCTGTCCGGTTCTATAGAACCGGTAGTAAAAGCGGCGGGAGGCTCGGCCCACCCGCCCAGACATCATAATTGACAATCTGCGCATGTGCAGAAGCTTCTGCACATATGCAGAAGTGTGTGCAAGCGATCGATGTCTGGAAAAGAGAAAACCGGGAAGATTTCATTCCTGGTGAACAAAGCCTGTTCTTGCTGGAAGAAAAAGTACATTTGGTTAAATCTCTTCCTGCAGATATTCTTTTATGTACTCTGAGAGCTTATGCACCAAGACAAATTCTTTGTGTGTCCAGTCACATTTGGCCAATAAAAAAATCTGTTCTATTCTATTCTAATCTAGTCTAGTCTAGTCTAGTCTTCTTGTGTCTCGCTCGCTCCCCCTGCCGCAGCCGGGCCCCTCTTATCTCCTGCCAGATGCTGATAGTGCTGAAGAATGTCCTGGCATGCCTCCAGCCCCCAGCCCTGGCACCATGCCCGGACAGGCCGAACAAACAAACCTCCCTCCGATAGCATGTGCGCCTGAAGCCAGCCACGAGCTGAGATTACCAACAGCTGGAGACAAAACGATGCAATGGATAGACCCACGCTTCCGGAGAGTTGAGAGGCGATGTCAGCAAAAGGAAGGGAGGGGCAGGCCTGGATAAGTGCTGAGTCATGGAGCCACACCCCATGGCCTATATAAAGGATCTGCTTTCTGGCATTCTCTGAGTCAGGCAAAGTCTAACTTGGATTGCTGAAGTCACTTCCTGGTCTCCTGCCTGCCTTGAGAACTCTGATAGGACTTTGGCAGAGCTGCAGAGGCACGCTTGATACGGACTTCCCCGACCCAGCCGTCAGCGGAGGAGTGGGACACGACAAGTCTAGTCTACTCTATTCTATTCAGATATTGAAAGTTCAGATCCATTTCCTGATTTTATGGAACAATGTTTATGAGAGTCTCTTTTGCTTCCTTCTTGGTTTTAATTTATCAAGCATGCAAACAATGAGAATGTCCACCAGGATCTTAGCAAAGCATTGGTAGGTTGCAGAGCAATCCTAAGAAAAACAGAACCTTTGGCCTACTACCACCTTACAAAGTGAGAAGATAAAAGAAAAAGTAGAGTGTAAATTACAGCATGGAGCTGGAGTGTTTTTGATGAACCCATCAATCCATGACATCATGGAACATCATTATGTATCTCTTCCAATTAGTCATCATGCTAGCCATACTATCTATGACAATACGATCAATGAATATAAACCGTGTTTATTTTTATTTTATTTATTTAACAAATTTTTATACCTGCCCAACTCACAAATAGGTGACTCCAGGTGGCTTAGATTTAAAAATCCATTACTTAATTCCCTCCCCATTCCCCCATGGCAGCAATAACACAATCAAATCAACCTGTTGTGACCCAGGCCCAAGTAGGTAGTAGTAGATGCAATTAGTTCAAAAACAAACAGATTTTATTAGAACAGCTGAGAACTCATTAGAACAGCTGAGAACTCATTCTCAGCATCGTCCAAACTAAATCAAAGCAAATTTTTTATTTTTTTTTACATTTATACCCCGCCCTTCTCCGAAGACTCAGGGCGGCTTACAATGTATAAGGCAATAGTCTCATTCTATTTGTATATTTTTTTTTACAAAGTCAACTTATTGCCCCCCCAACAATCTGGGTCCTCATTTTACCTACCTTATAAAGGGTGGAAGGCTGAGTCAACCTTGGGCCGGGCTCGAACCTGCAGTAATTGCAGGCTCTGTGTTCTAATGACAGGCTTCTCTACTGCCTGAGCTATCCCGGCCCGGAAATTCTTCATAACACAACCTTGGTCTAATTAGGCAAACTGCCAAAGGTTTTTTTTTGGCAAAAATTCAAAAGCAGAAGATGCCGACAAGAAGTAAATGCAGCAAGACAAAGAGCCATGCTATCAACATTGTTTTCCGACAAAGAGCCCAAACACTGTTGCTGCTCTTTTAAGCCTTATGCGAGGGGCCAGTCATCTCTTGGCCCTACTCCCGAGTCGTCGTCTGCTCTTGCCTTCTGGCAACTCTTCTCATGTGTGCATTAGGAACAGACTCCTCCTGTTCCTCTGCCACACTACTGTCAGCCTCTGGAGGCTCCAGAGTCCGCACATCACTCTCAGATGGCCCTAGCCCCATTTCTGCCTCAGACACAGAGCCCTCATCCGGTCCTTCCCCAGCCTCCACGACTGGCCCATGTTCTTCCTCAGCCTCATCGCTGTCTGACTACGTTGCTAGCTCCGCAGGCTGCTGGCGGACCACAATACAACCACTTGATGGGTTCCTTCTTCATTTGTGGTCTCCAGGCTCACTGACAAACACATTTTAGGGCCTTTCAGAAAAGTAGCAATGTGGGGGCCAATCTTGGGGGGGGGTGGATTGATGCTCCATAAAGAAGGGGCCACCACTGTGAAGGCACTTTTTCGTGATCCTACCAGATCTACTTCCCTGGTCAATGGGACCCATCTGATACCATGCCCTGTGGGTTTTTTTGGACATTTGATTGATGCCTGGTTCTACCCTCATTACCACTCAGGGACAATTTGGCTTGCTGTGAACGTTTTCCTATAATGGCACTTTCACAGTTTGTATGTCCACTATGGGAGCATCTATAGGGAGAACGCAGCTCACTTGTGTATGGGGAGGTACCTTGGACCATCCAGAGGTTGTTGGGTTTTGGTTTTTTTTTTTGATATTTAGTACTGTTATTATTTACCTCAACATGTCAGAATGATTAGACCTCTTCATTCTATAAATCTGTGGCAGTTATGCCACAAAAAGTGTTTTAATCATTTAAATCAATGCCTTTTAATCAATCATTGTCTTTTAATCAATGTGTTTTAATCATTGGTGGAGATTTTCGGTAAGAAAGAAACATTTCTCCTAAAATGGTACTTTGAATGAAAATTGGCCCCGTGATGCATCCACAAACATTTGGGCCCAGGCCCTAAATGAGCCCATGGTTTCATTGTTTTGTTTAGCAGTTGAAGAGGTGAGTAGTTTTTTAACCCCAGCTGTGTGTTATACTTCGTTTTGTATGCTGATATTATGAATTATGTCCCTTTGGGGGTTTTAATCTTATATATCATTCAGAGTGACATATGTGAGATGAGCAGCTGTATAGAAATCTTAGTTCCAAACATTTAGAAAATTGAGTTAAAAGAATTTTTGCTGGCATAAGAAAGCAGCCCCAAGGACTCGTGATATACTCAGATGGGTAACTTTTATGCCAATCAGTCAATTTTTTTAAGACATGGAGAAATGTAGCTTTATGGAAGAATTTTCTTTTAAAATGGGTACGAGTCCTCATTTAAGGACTCTAATTGGGAGTGACAATTCCTCCACTAAGTGAAGCAATTGCTAAATGATAAAACATGTATCCAAGACTGCTTTCTGGATGGAAAGTGACAAGGCTACTCAGTTACTGTAGGCAATCTCTCCTTTGCCTGACCATTTTCCATTGGCTTTAATGTGTAGAAGAGTAAATAGCTTACTCTCCTGCAGTCCCTTTCTCTCCAATCTCTCAACTCTGTAAAGGAGAAAAGAAAGAAAGACCAGAACAAGATGGACTGACTAATGGCAATCACATGACTGTGAGACACTGCAAAGGTAATAAATGGCCTATAACTTTTCAGCACTAGAGTAATTTTAAAAGGTCACTGAATGCGTAGTCAGTAAGTGAGGATTGCCCATCCTAAGACGTTCTATTGGAAAATATGGAGTGTGAAATGGTAACTTTAAGCCAATTACTTTGTAATGATTATTTTAAGCAATTTCTAACACCTTCAGGCCAAATTTTTTGACAAATCTAATCAACATATCAATATGATCAATATGGACTAGATGCTTTAGCTGCCTCAGAGAAACCTAAGGGGGTCTCATTTTTACAGACTCTGCTTTGGACTTCAGTTTGATTTCTTAGCTAGATCACAAACGTTAGCACATCTTTAATTACCAACGTGTATGATTTATGGAATAACCAAAAATGGAACATGAATTAATGCAAGTTTTTTAAAATGTTAAGCTTTGGATTTGAGGTTGAAATTAATTGATCAAAAATTTTGTTCCCAGTTTATTGGCTGCCCCAAAGAATGCATCAGAAAAGGTGGACTCTTGGTGATATAATCCACCAATTTCTTGGTGATTTCAGGGTAGGGTAACCAAATGGTTTTGTTTTCTTCTTTATTTCTTTTTCGACTAATGTTATAACACATATAAGAATATCTAAGTGATTGAAATGTTGAGAGATTGGAATAGTGCTACCCTTCAGATGTCAAGGAAATCTGATTATCCTTTTATTAAAAGCCAGTAAGAGATCTGTTAGCATGAATATAGCTGCCTCTCCCACTGTCAGGAATTAGCACTGGATCCCACTAATCCTTAAGCACTCTGCGACTAAGCAGAGCCCCTGAATTCTTAAAATGCTCATATTTTTCTGCCCAAGGTACCGTATATACTCGAGTATAAGCCGAGTTTTTCAGCACGTTTTTTGTGCTGAAAAACTTCCCCTCGGCTTATACTCGGGTCTATACGGCTTATACTCGAGTTTTTTTTTTTTTTAAAGCCCCTCGGCTTATACTCGAGTATATACGGCTTATACTCGAGTTTTTTTTTTCTTTTTTTCACATTTTACCGGACGGAAGCCCTGCCGGTGCAGTGAGAGGGGGGCGGGGAGCCGCCAGCCTTCTCAGCTGAGGGAGGAGGTTTCAACCGGTAGGTGCCTCATTTCCCACCCTCGGCTTATACTCGAGTCCCCAGTTTACCCCAGTTTTTGGGGTAAAATTGGGGACCTCGGCTTATACTCGGATCGGCTTATATTCGAGTATATACGGTAAATGTGCAGATGTACATAGGCCCCGAACTTGGTCAGATTATTCTGGCATTTAAATCAAAATATATCTTTATCTATCTCTCGTTTTTTCTTTTAGTAGTTAGTTAGTTCAGTGATTGTAGGAAGTTAAAACTTAAAACCTACCCCTCTCCTAGAAAAATGAAATATTTTAGGAAATATTAAAAGGGCAGAATATTTCCCCTAAAAGAGAGGCAGAAATTCAGCCGCCCCCCACCTTTTTTAATGGGCCTGAACCAGGGGTGAAATGTAAAATTTTTTTTACTACTGGTTCTGTGGGTGTGGCTTAGTGGGGGGGGCAATAGTGTGACTGGGTGGGCGTGGCAAACTTTTTTTTTAACTTTTAAAAGCATTTTTTTTACAACCTCTTCGGCTGAAGAGGTTGTTAAAAAATGCTTTTAAAAGCCTGTGATGATCAGGCAACTCAGCTGGGATCACCAGTGGAAAAAAAGCTTTTAAAGGGTTCTGAAAATCCCAGGTGAGTTGCCTGATTGCCAGAACCTTTTAAAAACATTTTTTCTACAACTTCTTCGGCCGAAGAGCTTGTAGAAAACATGCTTTTAAAGGGTTCTGACGATCCCAGCTGAGCCACGCGATCATCAGAGACTTTTTTTTACTTTTAAAAGCATTTTTTCAGCCAAAGGAAAAAATGCTTTTAAAAGTAAAAAAAAAAAAAACCTCTGATGATCACACGGCTCAGCTGGGGCGGGCAGGGGGTGGGGTGCAGGGATTTTTGCTACCGGTTCTTCAAACCACCCTCCACCATTGCTACCGGTTCGAGCAATCCGGTCCAAACCGGGAGCATTTCACCCCTGGCCTGAGCCAGTCCATTCTACATAACAAAGATCTTCAGGCAGAGCCATTTAATTGCCCTTCATTGCATCACCCAACAAGATTCAACCAAACTTAGCACACAGAAAACGTACAAAGCTAGCCATGACCTCCGACAGCAACCAATCAGGATACTCTTCCTGTGCCCCAGAAAGTTTATAGCCAAGAGAGGGTATAAAACCTAAGGACTCTCGGCATCTCTTCCCTTTTTTTCGCCCAAGATCTCCAAGGCAAGTGATCCTGTTCATCAATAAACCTTCTTTCCAAGCAACTTCCATGAATCCAAGGTCTTTTTTCCCACTTGGAACTGAACCCAGAAGGATGCTACTTCCAACATAGTTTTTTTTCCCTGTTTTCCTCTTTTTTAAAAAAAACGTATTTAGCTGTTTTGTGAATTTTTTTTTCTTGTAATTTGTAAATACAATTTAAAAGGCCTTTTAAAACACACTTTCGTTTTGCTTACTTCCCATAGAATTGATATCCTCTAGAAGTATTTGAGAGATGCGGTAGCTCAGTGGCTAAGATGCTGAGCTTGTCAATCGAAAGGTCAGCAGTTCAGCGGTTTGAATCCCTAGTGCTGCGTAACGGCGTGAGCTCCCGTGACTTGTCCCAGCTTCTGCCAATCTGGCAGTTCGAATGCACGTAAGAAAAAAATGCAAGTAGAAAAATAGGGACCACCTTTGGTGGGAAGGTAACAGCGTTCCGTGCGCCTTTGGCATTGAGTCATGCCGGCCACATGACCACGGAGACGTCTTCGGACAGCGCTGGCTCTTTGGCTTTGAAACGGAGATGAGCACCACCCCCTAGAGTCAGAAACGATTAGCACATATGTGCGAGGGGAACCTTTACCTTTACCTAGAAGTATTTGAATCTTAACTCCCTAATTTGGCAAGCCAGCCTCGCCAAGAAACTGAAGCTGAACTTCTCTGAAAGGCGCCAGCTTGAAGAAGTCGAATGCAAGAAATTTTCAGCCAACTTTGCCTCAGTCAATTAAAAATGCCTGAACTGGCTGGGTCTCTTGTGCTCCTGTCCCTGAAGGGGGCTTGTGTCCATTTAGCAAGCCATTAAGAGTCTTCCAGAAACATTAAGGCTTATCCAGTTGGTCCCCAGCCACTCATTCATAGTGATAATCTGGCGATGCAACTCCCAACAATGGAGTATTTCAGCATCGTCCCACTTAAGTCTGAATGTTTTTTCCTACATGTGGGAAAATAACTCTTAGCCTGAGGTTCCTGGGATCTTGCTCATTACATATGAAGGACAGACCGGTCTTTTACAGTAAATAGTTATGTACCTTTAAAAACCTTCTAGGAGGTTTTTAAGTGAGTCTTCCTGAAATGAAGATTGCTGGAGTAATGGAATGTAAAAGGCCTGAGATACTAGACAACACAGTATCAACAGTAGAGACCTTCAAATTTCTAGGTTCTACCATATCACAAAATCTAAAATGGACAGCTAACATCAAAAACATCATCAAAAAAAGCACAACAAAGAATGTTCTTTCTGCGCCAACTCAGTAAGCTCAAACTGCCCAAGGAACTGCTAATCCAGTTCTACAGAGGAATTATTGAGTGTGTCATCTGCGCCTCCATAGCTGTTTGGTTTGGTTCTGCAACCCAATAAGACAGACACAGACTTCAGAGGATAATTAGAACTGCAGAAAAAACAGTGCCTACCAACCTGCCTTCCATTGAGGACCTGTAATACTGCATGAATAAAAAAGAGGGCTGTGAAAATATTTACAGACCCCTCACATCTTGGACAGAAACTGTTTCAACTCCTACCCTCAAAACGACGCTACAGAGCACTGCACACCAGAACAACTAGACACAATGACAGATTTTCCCCGAATGCCATCACTCTGCTAAACAAATAATTCCCTCAACACTGTCAAACTATTCACTAAGTCTGCATTACTATTAATCTTCTCATCGTTCCCATCTCCTTCCACTTATGACTGTATGACTGTAACTTTGTTGCTTGTATCCTTACGATTTATATTGATATTGATTGTTTCCTGATTGCTTATTTGTTCCCTATGACTATCATTAAGTGTTGTAGAATAGAATAGAATAGAATAGAATTTTATTGGCCAAGTGTGATTGGACACACAAGGAATTTGTCTTGGTGCATATGCTCTCAGTGTACATAAAAGAAAAGATACGTTCATCAAGGTACGACATTTACAACACAATTGATGGTCAATATATCAATATAAATCATAAGGATTGCCAGCAACAAGTTATAGTCATACAGTCATAAGTGGAAAGAGATTGGTGATGGGAACTATGAAACGATTAATAGTAGTGCAGATTCAGTAAATAGTCTGACAGTGTTGATGGAATTATTTGTTTAGCAGAGTGATGGCCTTCGGGGAAAAACTGTTCTTGTGTCTAGTTGTTCTGGTGTGCAGTGCTCTATAGCGTCGTTTTGAGGGTAGGAGTTGAAACAGTTTATGTCCAGGATGCGAGGGATCTGCAAATATTTTCACGGCCCTCTTGATTCGTGCAGTATACAGGTCCTCAATGGAAGGCAGGTTGGTAGCAATTGTTTTTTCTGCAGTTCTAATTATCCTCTGAAGTCTGTGTTTTTCTTGTTGGGTTGCAGAACCGAACCAGACAGTTATAGAGGTGCCAATAACAGACTCAATAATTCCTCTGTAGAACTGGATCAGCAGCTCCTTGGGCAGTTTGAGCTTACTGAGTTGGCGCAGAAAGAACATTCTTTGTTGTCCTTTTTTAATGATGTTTTTGATATTAGCTGTCCATTTGAGATCTTGCGATATGATAGAACCTAGAAATTTGAAGGTTTCTACTGCTGATACTGTGTTGTCAAGTATTGTGAGAGGTGGAAGTATGGAAGGGTTTCTCCTAAAGTCTACCACCATTTCTACGGTTTTGAGTGTGTTCAGTTCCAGATTGTTTTGGTTGCACCACAAGTTGTATCTTAGAATTCTTGATGAACGTATCTTTTCTTTTGTATACACTGAGAGTATATGCATCAAGACAAATTCCTTGTGTGTCCAATCACACTTGGCCAATAAAAAATTCTATTCTATTCTATTTTCCATTATAGAGATTTCAATTAGACAAGACAGACATGATATTAGTCAATGCTCAAAAACGGCTTTCCCAAAAATGTAAAGCCAGAACAAGTAATTGTTCTGATCAGTCATTGTGTCCTGTCTCCTAAACCAGCGGTCACCAACTGGTGGTCCGTGGACTGCTGGTGGTCCACGAGAAAATTTTGGTGGTCCACAGAAAAATTATTTGCATTTTTTATATAGCACTAAATCAGGGGTCCTCAAACTACGACCCCTGTAACAGATATGTGCAATGAACGTTTGTGTTGCTGCAGAGTTTTTTTCTGTGGGTCGGGGTCTTTTTGAGTGGGTCAGAGGAGGCAGAAATTCTGACTGGGGGTCTGCTTCAGCCTCCTGGTGCAGAGCTTTGGCCGAAGGCTGGAGGGAAATGCCGCTGGTGGTGAAGAGCCGGAGGACCTCGTTCCAGTGGTACGACATCATAGCCTGGAACTGGCTGACCATCTCAGTCCGCTGAGCCTCCAGGCGCCCCTACCTGGCCTTGCACTCCTGCAGGTCTTCCCTCTGCTTGGAAAGCCTATGTTCCTAGTCCTCAGTGAGGTGCTTCTGCTGAGCCTCCAATTTGAACTGAGCCAACTGTTTTGCCAACTCTTTCTCGTGGTGGCTGCTTAGCTCCAGCAACTGCTTCCTGTTGAGGCCCTAAAGAGCCCTGGCAGGCAGGCAAGGAGGGGCTGGAAGGGGAGGGGTGAGTAGAGGCCGGCAAGGTGCCCCTCGACGTGAGTGACATTGAGTTGGCCACGCCCACTCAGTCACATGACCAACTAGCCACCCCACACACCCCCAGCTGGTCATTAGGCAGATCATTTTAGTGGTCCGCAGGATTTAAAATTATGAATTTGGTGGTCCCTGAGGTCCGAAAGGTTGGGGACCCCTGTCCTAAACCAGTGTGTCTTAACCTTAGCCACTTTAAGATGGGTAGACTTAACTCCCGGAATTCTATGCTGGCTGGGAAATTCTGGGAATTGAAGTCTGCTTATCCTAAAGTGGCTAAGGTTAAAAAAGTACTGCCTTTGACCATTCTCCTCTAACCAATCCTTCAGATCTGACCACATTCTACACACTATGCCCAAAATGTGGCTGTCCCAATAGGGTTGTTGATCTCAGGGAAATGGAGAATTTTAGAGGTGTCTACAATATTTATAATGCCAAAGAGGCTCTCCTTTAGTCTTTTAAAAAGAATATTGATGTTTTTATTTTTTATTTATTTATTTATTATTCGAATTTATATACCGCCCTATCTCCCAAAGGACTCAGGGCGGTTCACAGGCATATAAAACATCAATATACAAATTAAAATAATCCTTAAAAAACTTATTCTAACGCCCAAATTATTAAAAATAGAAATATAAATATAAAATATAAATATTAAAATCAATTTAAAACCCCTCTAAATTTAAAATCTAAGCCAGTCCTGCACAGATGAATAAATGTGTCTTGAGCTCGCGACGGAAGGTTCGAAGGTCAGGAAGTTGACGGAGTCCTGGGGGGAGTTCGTTCCAGAGGGTGGGAGCCCCCACAGAGAAGGCCCTTCCCCTGGGCGTCGCCAAACGACACTGCCTAGCTGACGGCACCCTGAGGAGTCCCTCTCTGTGAGAGCGCACGGGTCGGTGAGAGGTATCTGGTCGCAGTAGGCGGTCCCGTAAATAACCCGGCCCTATGCCATTTATTGCAGAATGTTTCAAACAGTCATTTTTTATGGTTGTTCTTTATTGTGTGCTGCCAAGAGTCATGTTTGTTAAATGGGTATCTACATAAATGTGAAGCATAAATAAAGTTTAGCGCTGGTTTATTTTTGAATTACTGTACATTTACTGTACTTGCAGCTACCGGTACTAGACTAGAATTCAGGTTGACCACTAGAGGGCAGCAAAAAACTAGAGATTTTTATACCTCTTTGCTGTCCTCTAATGGCTATGGTTTTGCCAGTTGCAATGTATGGCTGTGAAAGTTGGACCATAAGAGAGGCTAAACACCAAAGAATTGAGACCTTTGAACTCTGGTGTTGGAGAAGACTCCTGCGAGTCCCTTGGACTGCAAAAGTGATCAAACCGGTCAGTCCTAGAGGAGATCAGCCCTGACTGCTGTTTAGAAGGCCAGATCCTGAAGATGAAACTCAAATCCTTTGGCCACCTAATGAGAAGGAAGGACTCACTGAAGAAGAGCCTAATGCTGGGAATGATGGAGGGCAAAAGAAGAAAGGGATGACAGAGAACGAGGTGGCTGGATGGAGTCACTGAAGCAGTCGGCATGAGCTTAAATGGACTCCAGAGGATGGTAGAGGTCAGGAAGGCCTGGAGGAACGTTGTCCATGGGATCACAACGGGTCAAACATGACTTGGCAACTAACAACAACAACAAATGGTCATCTGATTTTTGAAGTCCAGGTCTGGTGGTCCTGCAATTATTGTGACTTTCTCATCCCTGGCTACTTGCAACAGAATTAACTGAAGTAAATATACTGAACCAGTTCTCCAAAATGTCTAGAAATTAATGGGGAGTATTTGCTCTGATATTAAAGACCTATAGCTTTCTCACTAGGTTGGGTTTGTATTAAAAATTACGCATGATTTACATAAAACATAGTTTAGTCAATGTAGCCCCATTGTCTTAAATTGGAATGTACAGTGACTGATAACTAACAGTATGGGATTTCACCCCAGAGCATTTTAATTTAAATACAGGTAGTCCTCGATTTACAACTCCAACTGAGGCCAACATTTCCGTCACTAAGCAAGACAGTTGTTAAGTGAATTTTTCCACCATTTTGCCACAGTTGTTAAGTGAATTACTGCCTTTATTTTGCTTGTCAAAAGGTCACAAAAAGTGATCACATGACCCCGGGATACTGCAATCGTCATAAATATGTCCAAATTTTGATCACGTGTCCATGAGGATGCTGCAGCGGTCATAAGCGTGAAGAATGGCCATAATTCACTTTTTGTCAATGCTGTTGTAATTTTGAACAGTCACTAAATGAATGGTTGTAAGCCGGGGGCTACCTGTATAGTTCGACAGTATGTTGTTCAGTCTCTTATGAACAGAGGAGGTGGTTGATACTCTGTTTCCCCCAAAATAAGACATCCCCCGATAATAAGCCCAATTGGGCTTTTGAGCGCATGGCAATAAGGCCAAACGCTTATTTCAGGGTTCAAAAAAATATAAGACAGGGTCTTATTTTCGGGGAAACACGATAGATTAATAACAGAACACACCTGTCCTCCCCCTTCTCATCCTATTCCCTCCCTCCCCATCTTTTAGTTAGTGTTGACTATTTGGATCTTTATAATATTTTATTTATGTTCTTTATAGGTTTTCTATAGTTTTCTCTTTTTAATATTGTAAACCTTCTAGAGTCATGTGGCTGAGATGAGCAGCTATAGAAATGGAATAAACATACAAAAAAGCAAATGTAAAAATACCCAAAGAATAGATATATACAGCAGCCGAGATAAGTTAACCAACTGAAGTCAAAAAACAGGGTCTTTAACACATTCACAACAGTGGTGAAATTCAGCTGGAACTATCCGGCTTGCGCGATCCGGTAGGGCTGGCAGTGGGAGGCTCCGCCCACCCGCATGTCATGTTTTTGACCCTCTGCGCAAGCTCATATTTGCGATCTGGTAGTGCATTTTACCCCTGATTCACAGCCAAGGTTTTAAAGCTTTGCGAAAGGCCAAAAGGATTGGGGGCCATTCTAATCTCCAAGAGGAGAATATTCCACAAAGCAGGGGCCACTGCAAAAAAGCCCCATTTTCTGGTCTCCCCACCATATGATACTCTTTGGCTGGCGGGATTTGCAGCATGCCTGATCAGATGGATCAAATTGGACTGATAGAGACACTTGGAAAAACATGGTTTCTCAGGTAACACTGTCCCAAGCTATGTAGGGATTGAAAAGTGACATCTTGAATTGTAGCTGGAAACATACCTGCAACCAGCGTAGCTTATATAGCGGTGGTGTTATATGTACCATATATCTGGTACCATTTACTACCTGTGCAGCCACATTATGCACCAGTTGAAGTTTCTGAAAGCTCTTCAAGGGCAGCCCCGTGTAAAATATGTTATAGAAATCTAACCAAGAGATTACGAGGCCATGGGTGATGGCAAGCAGGTCCTCCTGGTCTAGGAATGGGTGCAAAAGCTCCCCTACTCATAGCTGGCCCCTTTTCTTCAAGGAGGAGCTGTGATAGGGAGGGAACTATGGCCCTTTTATGACCTGTGGACTTCAATTCCCAGAATTCCCAGCATGGCTGGCTCAGAAATTCTGGGAGTTGGAGTCCACAAGTCATAAAAGGGGCCATAGTTCCCCAGCTCTGGGTCTAGGAGGAACCCCAGATTGTGGACCAGGTCTGTCTGGGGCAGTGCCACCCCATCCAGAGTTAGAGATGGAAGAACTTTTGTCTCCAGAGGGTCCAAATACCCACAGCCAGTCAGTCTTGCTAAGGTTGAGTCCAGGGTGGATATAAATTTATCCAGATCTCAGATTAACAGAGTTGGAAGGGACCTTGTAAGTCACCTAGTCCAACCCCCCGCCCAAGCAGGAGACCCTACACCATTTCTAACAGACGGCACTCCAGTCTCTTGAAAGCCTCCAGTGATGAAGCTCCCAGAACTTCTGAAGACAACTTATGTTCCGTGGGTTGATTGCTCTCACTGTCAGAAAATTTCTCCTTATTTCCAGGTTGAATCTCTCCTAGATCAGTTTCCATCCATTATTCCTTGTCTGGCCTTCAGGTGCTTTGGAAAATAGGTTGATCCCCTCCTCTCTGTGGCAGCCCCTCAAATATTGGAAGACTGCTATCATGTCTCCCCTGGTCCTTCTCTTCATTAGACTAGCCATGCCCAGTTCCTACAACCGTTCATCATATTTTTTAGCCTCCAGTCCCCTAATCATCAAACTTGAAGACTTGAAGACTTGTGGGCTTCAACTTCCAGAATTCTCTAGCCAGCGTGGGGGAATTCTGGGAGCTGAAGTCCACAAGGTTCAAGTTTGGAGACCCCTCTTCTCAACCTACTTACCCAATGCGGTTTCATGCAGCAGGACTGAGATCCAAGTGCTCAATATTTAACTAAGGAAGAGCTGCAAAAGGTAACACCCACAGAACTGATAATAAAAATTTTTTGAAACCCACCACTGCATCTGTGGGATTTAGAAATGCTCATCTTTTAAATAATAGGAACTGTCTTTAGACTGTATTCAATTTCTATTCTACATTAGATTTAGTCCTGCGTAGAAGAATACTTCACATTAGAGGATAACACTAAAAAACATATGACACAATAGAAAGTGCTGAATATTCTACAGCTGTTACTTTAATTTACCTTTTTAAGATATTTTCAGGGAGAGAGGGAGTGGTATCAATGCAAGTTGAATTCCACAAGTGCCCTCAGGTCATTTCTCAGATATAGTCTCTTTTCAGTGAGGTGAGCATGGTCAAAATTCATAGCAACAATAGGCTCTATTTAAATGTGATGCAGTTAAATATTATAGGCTGTGAAACATGTAGCAGAACCTCTCAGCACAGCTTATCAACCAAATGAATAGCAGGTCAATGGTGGAGTAATGGGCTGGGTGAGTTTACTTGGGAGTTGAAATATTTTCTGGCCAAGTTCTGGGTGAGAAGGCACTTCAATGATATCCCACTCGGATTACCAATCGGGCAATATTGTTTTTCTTTGTGCCTTTCCTTGTATATTTTTTTTCCTTTTCCTTTGATGATTTTTATTTAAAACATTTTAAATAACATTCAAAGTTCATAACTGGAATTTGCCCAGTAAAATGTGAGGAGATATCTCTTTTGTAAAAAAAAAAAAAATATTATATAATGTAAGTTCAATAATATTTAAAACCAGGCTAGTATGGTTAATATGGCTAATATGCCACTCTAATGGCAGAAAGTGAACTAAAGAGCCTCTTGATGAGGGTGAAGGAGGAGAGTGCAAAAGTTGGCTTGAAACTCAACATTAAGAAAACTAAGATCATGGAATCCGGCCCTCTCAATTCCTGGCAGATAGATGGGGAAGAAATGGAGGTAGTGACAGATTTTATTTTCCTGGGCTCCAAGATCACCACAGATGGGGACTGCAGCCAAGAAATTAAAAGACGCCTGCTCCTAGAGAGGAAAACTATGGCAAATCTAGACAGCGAACTAAAAAGCAGAGACATCATCCTGCCAACAAAGGTGCGTATAGTCAAGGCTATGATTTTCCCAGTTGCAATGTATGGCTGTGAAGGTTGGACCATCAGAAAGGCTGAGCGCCAAAGAATTGAGGCCTTTGAACTCTGGTGCTGGAGAAGACTCCTGCGAGTCCCTTGGACTGCAAGGCGAACAAACAAGTCAGTTCTAGAGGAGATCAACCCTGACTGCTCTTTAGAAGGCCAGATCCTGAAGATGAAACTGAAATACTTTGGCCACCTAATGAGAAGGAAGGACTCACTGGAGAAGAGCCTAATGCTGGGAAAGATTGAGGACAAAAGAAAAACGGGACGACAGAGAACGAGGTGGCTGGATGGAGTCACTGAAGCAGTAGGTATGAGCTTAAAATGGACTCCAGAGGATGGTAGAGGACAGGAAGGCCTGGAAGAATGTTGACCATGGGGTTGCGATGGGTCGGACACGACTTCGCAACTAATATCAACAAAAATATAGTTGCAGAGGGAGATCGTAGATCTTTTGTTCCATTTTCTGTATAGTAATTTTTTATCCCAAAAGATCACCTTTAGAATTGATCATTGGAAGGGAAAGGTAACCATTGAGAAAATATGTAGTTTTTAAATCAACTTTTACAAGTGTTTTATTTGTGGCTCCCCTGCTGAGAAGCTAAAACTGATATATGGTTATTCCCAATGTCCTCCGTGGATGTGCAGCTCATACAACAAGAGAGCAGAGGGTGGGACATGCATTCAAAGAACCCTCAGTCCAGATTATGTGTGAAACCGATGCACGAGTCAAGGCCTTGAATTACAGGTAGTCCTCGATTTACGACCACAATTGAGCCCACAGCTTATGTTGCTAAGTGAGAAATTTGCAAAGTGAGTTGTGCCCCTTTTAACACTTTTCTTGCCACAGTGGATAAGTGAATCACTGCGGTTGTTAAATGAGTAACATGGTTGTTAAATGGATCTGGCTTCCCTACTGATTTTGCTTGTCGGAAGGTCGCAAAGTTGTGATCACACGACCCGGGGACACTGCAGTGGTCATCAGTATGAACCAGTTGGTAAAGCATCTGAATTTTGTTCCCATGATCATAGGGATGCTGCAAAGGTTGTAACTCTGAAAAACGATCCTAAGTCACTTTTTTCAGTACCGCTGTAACTTCGAACCAGAGGTGGGTTTCAGCAGGTTCTGACCAGTTCCGGAGAACCAGTAGCTGAAATTTTGAGTACTTTGCAGAACCAGTAAATACCACCTCAGACTGCCCCCCCCCCACATCTATTCTCTGCCTCTGTGTCCTAGCTGATCGGGAGCAAATGGGGATTTTAGAGTATCCTTCCCCTGGAGTGGGGTGGAAATGGGGATTTTGTAGTATCCTTCCCCTGGAGTGGGGTGGAAATGGGGATTTTGTAGTATCCTTCCCCTGGAGTGAGGAGGAAATGGGGATTTGACAGTGTCCTTCCCCTGGAGTGGGGTGGAAATGGGGATTTTGTAGTATCCTTTCCCTGCCACGCCCACCAAGCCATGCCCACAGGAGTGGTAGTAAAAAAAATTTGAATCCCACCACTGCTTCGAACAGTCACTAAATGAACTGTTGTAAGTCGAGAGCTGTACTTGGACAAGAGGATGAAAGGTAGGCCAGTGAATGGTATAGGTGGAGCCTGACAGAATCTGGACTAAACTTCTTTTTCAGGTTTCTACACTGAAAAGATTTCTGAACAAGATACTGTTTTACTGGTTCAGCCGGTGAGATATTGACAGCCACAGGGCAAGAGGGTTTCATGTTTCGTCTGCTTCACATTCCTGAAGCTGCTCATTGACCGCTTCATTGCAAGAACTCACTATTTATTTTATTTTATTTATTTATTTAGTTTGTCAAACATGTACAAGATAACAGATATAAGTATAAATATGAATATGAACACAGGAAATGGATACAAATAAATGGGGACAGTAAGACATGGACGGTAGGCATGCTGGTACTCTTATGCATGCCCCTTACAGACCTCTTAGAAATGGGGTGAGGTCAACAGTAGACAGTCTAAGGTTAAAGTTGTGGGGGTTTGGGAATGTAACACAGAGTCAGGTAGCGCATTCCGGGCATTGACCATTCTGTTGCTGAAGTCCTATTTCCTGCAATCGTGTTTGGAGCAGTTTACCTTAAATGTGTATCTATTGTGTGCTCATGTATTACTGCGGTTGAAGCTGAAGTAGTCGTTGACAGGTAGGACGTTGTAGCAGATAATTTTGTGTACTATGCTTAGGTCAGACCTAAGGCGGCGTAGTTCTAGGTTGTCTAAGCCCAAAATTTCAAGCCTGGTGGAATAAGGTATTCTGTTGTGAGCAGAGGAGTGGAGGACACTTCTTGTGAAATATCTCTAAAGGTAAAGGTAAAGGTTCCCTTCGCAAATACGTGCTAGTCATTGCCGACTCTAGGGGGCGGTGCTCATCTCCGTTTCAAAACTGAAGAGTTAGTGCTGTCCGAAGACGTCTCCGTGGTCATGTGGCCGGCATGACTCAACGCCAAAGGCGCACGGAACGCTGTTACCTTCCCACCAAAGGTGGTCCCTATTTTTTCTACTTGCATTTTTACGTGCTTTCGAAACTGCTAGGTTGGCAGAAGCTGGGACAAGTAACAGGAGCTCACCCCGTTACACGGCAGCACTAGGGATTCGAACTGCCGAGCTGCTGACCTTTCGAGCGACAAGCTCAACATCCTAGCCCCTGAGCCACCGCGTCCCTTTGAAATATCTCTAGACTCGCTCAATTGTATTAATGTCCGATATACAGTGCGGATTCCAGGCAGACGAACTGTATTCGAGAACTGGTCTAGCAAAGGTTTTGTATGCCGTAGTTTGCAGCAAAATGTTACGGGAGGAAGAATATTACTTTTCTCCAGTATCCTGTGTCTAATACTTAGTATTAGGAAGAGGAATTGTACCGTTTGCTTACCTTACAGTGTGTCTCTGAATGACATACCAAAAAGCCCAGCTAGTAACATAGACTGTAATCTTATCGGTGAGAAGGTCACAAAATTACCAGGTATTGTGGTTTGATCCTTCAGAAATCTTCATTTTTCCAAGTGTGAACCAGAAAATGAAGGCACAGGCAGGACATTCTTGCTTGTGAATAAACGGGTTTTGCAGGCATGGTAAAAAAAAATTAATAACAATCAAGTTAGTAGCTGGGATATGTGGTCAAAGCTCTGCCTGGTTTTTAAGTGCCTGGAGTACATTCAGATGGGGCAAAGCCAGTCTTTCTGTTATAAATACCTTGGTGCAATTGTTTGGTTAGACCCAATGACAAGCGTTATTGCATTTTTTTTCTTACCGTTACTTGAGGAATTTTGCAGCATGAAAGAGTCAGTATAACACACAGCGGAAAAAGAAATAAGCAAGAATAAAAGAATGTATTCAGCTGCAAGACAGGAGTCCAATTTTCTCCACGTACAATTGAACTGGACTGGAAAGATTAAGAGAAAGCTTGAGGTTAGATTTATCTGGAAAATATGAAGAAAGCAATGGTGGGATTCAAATTTCTTTACTACCGGTTCTGTGGGTGTAGTTTGGTGGGCGTGGCGTGGCATGGCTTGGATGTGGCTTGGTGGGCATGGTAGGGGAAGGATACTGAAAAATCTCCATTCTCTCCCCATTCCGCGGGAAGGTTACTGCCAAATCCCCATTTCTTCCCAATCAGCTGGGACTCGGGAGGCAGAGAATAGATCAGGGCGGGGCCAGTCAGAGGTAGTATTTACCGGTTCTCCGAACTACTCAAAATTTCCGCTACTGGTTCTCCAGAACTGGTCAGAACCTGCTGAAACCCACCTCTGGAAGAAAGACTGAACATTCCTGTGAGAGGACAAGGCACATACCAGGAAATAGATGGTAAGAATCCCTCTGCAAGTGTTTATAAACGAAGGCCTTGTATTTCTTCCATATCTAGGCTACCTTTAAGGCAGGGGTCTCCGACCTTAGTAATTTTAAGGCTTGTGGACTTTGCTGGCTGCGGAACTCTGGGAGTTGAAGTCCACAAACCTTTAAAGTTACTAAGGCTGGAGACCCCTGCTTTAAGCTGCTTGTCCATTGGGTGAGGTCCACCAGTTTGAACCACTACAATGTGGTTCCCTCTGGTTCGGTTCTTTCAAGGGACTCTCCAGCTTGAGTAAAGCCATCACAAAATCTTTGGCTGATCTGGGGTGGGAAGTGGAGGGCAAAATTAAGTAAGAACAGATCTTGGATGAGAAACTTACAAGAAATCTTAGAATGAACACCTTGGCTAGGAAATCAGGAAAGAAATGAAGAAGGCAATGTCAAATAGGTTTTGTATTATGGAAAGAAATGTCTATTAAAAAGGAAAGGTCTTAGATTTGGAAATTTTTTGGGGAGATTGCTACATATGGGATCTACCATTAACGTTTCCTTTAAATAAGTAGGCCTGAAATGCACTGAAGTTTGTTTTTTTTAGCTTTCCTCTGAACTCTATTGCAAAGTTGGGGAAGGAAATGGCAACGTTTTCATAACCCTGAAATCATCAGAGATCCAGCTTGACTCAAGGGAAGCTTCTTGTACTTCCAGCAAGGCTGATGAGTTTGCTGAACTTTGGACAGTCCATTCTTGGAGGAAGAAATATAGCTTGTTTGTGCTTAAACATTAAAGCGCTAAAATAAGCCATATGGATGTACTGGGATTTTCTTCAAAGTACATATTTCTTTTTTTTAAGAGTGTGAGACTACAATCACTTCCTCGGTAGAAATAACTCCAGTAGACTCAGTACTACATGACTACTCTTGAGCATAATCTGTAGGATTCCCCTGGCTCAGCTGATAAAGGAAGGAGAATTTGTGGCTCAGAGGTTTATTTTTTTTTTAAATTTATTTATTTATTTTGTCACACAGTATATATAAGCATAAGCATGAAATAACTATACAATATATAAGCATATATATATATATATATATAAGTATGAGTATGTAATAACTATGTTAATTTGATATAACGAAAGGAAACAATAGGACAGGAACGGTAGGCACAGTGGTGCTCTTATGCACGCCCCTTACAGACCTCTTAGGAATGGGATGAGGTCAATAGTAGGCAGTTTTTGGTTGAAGATTTGGGGATTTTGGGAAGAGACCACAGAGTCAGGTAGTTTATTCTAAGCATTAACAACTCTGTTACTGAAGTCATATTTTCTGCAATCAAGATTGGAGCGGTTCACATTAAGCTTAAATCTATTGTGTGCTCGTGTATTGTTACAATTGAAGCTAAAGTAGTCTTCGACAGGAAGGACATTTTAATAGATGATTCTATGAGTTAAACTCAGGTCATGTCGAAGGCGGCGGAGTTCTACATTTTCTAAACCCAGGATTTCAAGTCTGGTGGCATAAGGTATTTTGTTGTATTCGGAGGAGTGGAGAACTCTTCTTGTAAAATATTTCTGGACACGTTCAATTGTATTGATGTCAGAAATGTGGTATGGGTTCCAAACAGTCGAGCTGTATTCAAGAATTGGTCTAGCAAATGTTTTATATGCTCTGGTTAGTAGTGTAGTGTTTTTGGAGAAGAAGCTATGCAAGATTAAGTTTACAGCCCAAGTTTGAATCCATGTAAAGGTATGGCTAGCTGATGAGAACTAAAATAGCTTGAAATAGATCTATACTAGTCTCCCTTTATTTCTTTATCAGCAAAACACAACGTTTGCAGTGGTCTTCTCCATGTAACAAGGTAGGGAACCTGGAAAATAACAAACACTGTCTGGTTTCTGCCCAGATTCCATAAAGCAAAATCTTCCTTAAAGATCAGCTTCATGCTTTGAATATTTGGAAGAACCCCTTGCACAACAAATACCCTACCTTACTGGGTCCATGGCCTGATTCTCTGGTTTACCCTGTTTCTCAGCCTAGTTTTATGTTTGCCAGACATTAAGGACCTCCCTTTTTTAAAAAAGGAGAAAATCTACCATTCTGGTCACTGCCTTTCAGTTGTCAAACCAGGTAGAGTTCAGTGCAGCTTTCTAGGATACCAGAAGAAAATTGAATCTTTAGATTTCAGCCATGCGGCTTTCTGGTGTGAATCTGGGTTTGCTTCTGTTTTTCGCTGGCAGCTTGAGATCAGGATGGACCATTCCATTAGAAAACCTTGAGAAAATCCGTAAGTATGACCTTCTTCAGTCAAACCGAGATCGGAATTGCATGAAGTAATATAGACTTGCCCAACTGAGCCATTCAGACGTCTTCATTTAGAGCTTCCATGATACCTAGCCAGAAGGACCATAGGAATTGCAGGTCAAGGTTGTCTAAAGGCATCCCAAGGAGAAGGTCCCATAATTACATCAAGCTGGCCAAGGCCAATTTGCCAAAATGCAGATATTATTCATGAGTGTGAAGAGAGGCAAAGAAATAACTTTATGACATCATGCCAATTCATTGCTTACTTGGACAATCTGGGGACAAATTAAAAGAGAAAATCTGTTTCCGTTCAGACAGATTCAATTCTAGAACATGATTTTTATTATGCTTATACGTTTTATTTTAAGATTTTCTCTCTCACTGCTACCAATTAGGATTGCTAAGTCCTTCTCCGTAATGTCTTCTGTGGTTTAAGAGGTGATAAGAAGAAATGTAGATGTTTCATCAGCTTTTCCTTGTTGGTTTTTTTTTTTTCATAAAAAGTTTTATTTTTACAATCATATCAAATAATTCATCCAATGTACAGTTATATACAATTAGTCGGGCTTGCCCAGTCACCACCCCCCTTTTTAACACTCTTCCCTCTTCTACCTTCTTTTACTTTCCAAACCTTCCTCTCCTTCTCTTATCTACATCCTCCTCCCTCCACCCTACACCTTCCTTCTCCTCTACTATCCCTCTTCCTTCCTCTTCTCCTCTTTCCTACCTCCTACTCTCTCTTTTCTCGCTCCTCACCGTTCTAAAATGCTAACTATGCAGACCCGATCCTACATTAATTATATTTCTTCAATAATCCCTGTACATTAACCATCACTCCATCTCTACCAAACTCCCCAATTCCCTCCCCTTACCCCCACCCCCACCCGACTTCCCAGAACAAAATGCAGGGTATCAAAACTAACAATCATAATCCAAAATAATTCCTAAATTATAATCTCTAGTCACACCACACTTAGTCACACTCTCAATTCCCCTCTCCTTCAAAAATATATCTAATACAAAATATTTCCTAAATTTACTCATATGCTATTCAATATTTTTTTTTATCTGATACTTATTTTAAATATAATCAATCCACATTTTCCATTCTAGAATATATTTTTCTAGTGTATAGTCTTTCAAGTAAGCGGAGATTTTTGCCATCTCTGCCAGATTTGATACTTTGAGTGTCCATTCTTCGATTGTAGGTAATTCTTCTTTCTTCCAATACTGAGCAATCAAAAGTCTTGCGGCTGTTATTAAGTTCAAGATCAATTTAGTCTCTACAGCTGTACAATCCATAATTATTCCTAATAGAAAGAACTGCGGAGAGCTTTTCCTTATTGGTTGATGAATTAATTTCTTTTTTAGGAGTATTGAAGCACTGAAGTATTCTTCCCTTAGTATTTGGATATATTTTTTTACAAAAAAAAAATTAATTGAATCTTCTGGATAGAGTCAAATGATGCTTTGTGGAATAGAAGAAGCAGTTTTTATAACATTGCAGACTTTTTATGTTAATGCTTTTTGAAAAGTGCATTTCTGAATAAATGGCACCAGGCAGTCATATTTCATTAAAAAATGAGCCATCCTGTAGCTTACAAACTGAAGAAAATACACTAATATTCCTACTGATTTCTATTTTTTTAGCCCTGGATTTCTCCACTAACAACAGTATGCTTCTCACCAGCTTCATGGGCACCAATTTTATTATTAATATTCCAAAGTGTGTCTCTTCCTCCAAGTTTAAGTCAACCTCAGTCAGAGTAGCAGTGGCTCAACTTCCGGATGCATCCAGTTTACCAGGTATTTACCGTCAAATATGTTAAGTCTTTATTATGTCTAGCAACTTAAATAAACATTAGGAACAGATAAGCGTAAAATTCAGCCTGAGAAATTGCATTCCTGTGATCAAACTCTTCTCATCTACTAAAATTTCACAGATGTTTCTTAGAGGAGGAGCTTCCAAATGTCCCTTCAAATTTATATTTCCAAAAGCGAAATTGATGAAGTTGAGCAAGCAACTTAAAAACACAATAGCTCTTGCTGAGCCCACTGGTCTTTTGTTTACAAGCCTCTCAACTTCAACATTCATGCTTTCTAGTTACTAGAAATGCTTAGGTAAAGGTAAAGGTTCCCCTCGCACATATGTGCTAGTCGTTGCCGACTCTAGGGGGCGGTGCTCATCTCCGTTTCAAAGCCGAAGAGCCAGCGCTGTCCGAAGACGTCTCCGTGGTCATGTGGCCGGCATGACTCAATGCCAAAGGTATACGGAATGCTGTTACCTTCCCACCAAAGGTGGTCCCTATTTTTTCTACTTGCATTTTTACGTGCTTTCGAAACTGCTAGGTTGGCAGAAGCTGGGACAAGTAACGGGAGTTCACCCCATTACACAGCAGCACTAGGGATTCGAACCGCTGAGCTGCCGACCTTTCAATCGACAAGCTCAACGTCCTAGCCCCTGAGCCACCCTAGAAATGCTTAGTTCATTTAAAATAATAAATGCCTTCATTTTTAAGGCAAGGTCCTTGAATTGTAAAGGGAATATATTCAGTGGTGGATTTACAATAGTCTTATCATCGGTTCGCCGCCCGCCCACCCGCTCTGCGCATGCACGCCTTCTGCACATGAGCTTTGCTCATGTGCGTGCCTTCCATGCATGCACCCAGCCTCGAAAGCGTGGCTAAATAGGATGGCATTATGCCCGAACTAGTCCAAACAGGCTGAATCCCACCTCTGAACATATGGTTCCCCTACCCCAGATAATTCACACATCTTAAAGCAGGGGTCTCCAACCTTGGTCCCTTTAAGGCTTGTGGATTTCAACTCCCAGAGTCCCTCAGCCAGCAAAGCAAAGCTGGCTGAAGAACTCTGGGAATTGAAGTCCACAAGTCTTAAAGGGACCAAGGTTGGAGACCCCTGTCTTAAAGTTGTCAAGGTTGAGAAACGCTGCTCTACCCTTTGGAGAAATATGCTATGGGAGTGGTAGTAGTAACTACATTAAGGAGGGAGCAATGAGAGTTCTAGTAGAATGTAGAAATGAGAAATGTAGAATGTAGAAAACTCATTATAGGCAATGGGTGTAGACTATGCAGAATTGGAGAATGAGAGAATTCATTCTGGGAACTGGGAACGGAAGCTCTCATTAAAGCGCAGTGGTTAGAGTGCAGTACTGCAGGCTACTTCTGTTGACTGCCGGCTGCCTGCAATTTGGCAGTTCGAATCTCACTAGGCTCCAGGATGACTCAGCCTTCCATCCTTCTGAGGATAATAAATTGAGGATTCAGATTGTTGGGGGCCATATACAGACTCTGTAAACCACTTAGAGAGGGCTGTAAAGCACTGTGAAGCGGTATACAAGTCTGAGTGCTATTCAGTGGTGAAATCCAAATTTTTTTACTACTCTGTGGGCGTGGTGTTGCTTGGTGGGCGTGGCAGGGGAAGGATACTGCAAAAATTCCATTCTTTCCCCACTCCTGGGGGTAAAGGTAAAGATAAAGGTAAAGGTTCCCCTCGCACATACGTGCTAGTCGTTGCCGACTCTAGGGGGCGGTGCTCATCTCTGTTTCAACGCCGAAGAGCCAGCGCTGTCCGAAGACGTCTCCGTGGTCACGTGGCCGGCATGACTCAATGCCAAAGGCGCACGGAACACTATTGCAAAATCTACATCCAGTTGTAGAATTATCTACAGTGTTTTCCTGAAAATAAGAGCTCCCCGGATACTAAGCCCTATTGGGCTTTTCAGCGCATGCGCTAAAATAAGCCCTCCCCCAAATAAGCCCTCCCTGAAAATTATTTAAATGCATGTGCAGCCAGTCCCCACCGTTTCCTCTGGTTAGGGCGACAGAGCTGGAAATCAAGTAAGACGGCAAGAGGAGCCCTGTCTCGCTCCACGCACCCCAAAATAATAAGACTTCCCTGAAAATAAGGCCAAGCCCTTATTTCGGGGTTCACAAAATATAAGGCAGGGTCTTATTTTTGGGAAAACACACTACCTGGTAAGCCGAGTCTAGGAAAACTACATTTTTCCTGTTTCTGTACAGTTGAAAAGTTTGTGCTTTTTCTGGTGATCAAAACAAGCCAATGGTTTTCATATTTCTGTTTTCCTCTTTTTCAGGTGTAACAGATACTGAACAGATTGAGAATATCCGTAAAACTCCTCAGGCCCAGGTGTATTTTGCGGATGAATTCAAGAGCGTCTCCTGCAGAGTGACCAGGGAACTTCTGGTTCTCAACCTGGACGATAGCCAATATGAGTTGATCAGTGTGATAGGCTACCAAGTGGGAACAGAGTTCTGCCGTCAAACCAAAGGTCCCTTCTGCAACCAACCTCTAAAACCATCTACTTTTTATAGGTAATTGTAGACCTAGAAATATATAAATATCTTCCTTTTTTGTTTTCAAGACTTTAGCTGCCCTCTCTAAGGAAGACTTCGATGTCAGGCCTGGAAGGCATCTTTTTTTTTTTTTTTTATTGAAAGAGTTTTAAAAAACAAAAACATTTTCCCCCTTTTTTCCCCCTCCCTCCCAAAAAAACCCCCTTCCCCCCTCCCTCCCCCCCCCCCCCCGGCTTCCCGGGTCAATCACAAGGTATTGTTATACATAAACCAAACATAGAATAAAATTTTCCCTTCCAATCCAAATAACTACATCCAAAGCTTTTCATCTCCCAACCCCCTCCCCATTACATAAAATAACTTTCTAATTATTCAAAGGCAATCTGATATTTCTTAATCTGATATCTGTTTTGTAGATAATCAATCCATTTTTTCCATTCAATTAAATATCTTTCCTGTATTGTCTTTTAAAAACGCTGAGATTTTAGCCATCTCAGCCAAATTAATAACTTTCAATATCCATTCTTCTATTGTAGGTATCTCTTCTTTCTTCCAGTATTGTCCAATCAACAGTCTTGCTGCTGTTATTAAATTCAGAATCAATTTAGTCTCAATCCCTGTACAATCCGTTATAATTCCCAAAAGGAAAAATTGTGGCAGGAACTTTATCTTCTTCTTCAGTACATTTTGAATAATCCACCAAATTCTTATCCAAAAGACCTTAATTTTCTTGCAAGTCCACCAAATATGAAAATATGTAGCGTCATCACAATCACACCTCCAACATTTCGCTTGGATATTAGGATACATACATGATAATTTTTTGGGATCTAAGTGCCATCTATAAAACATCTTATAAAAATTTTCCCTTAAATTCTGGAAGGCATCTTTTGTATTAGGCCTTCAGACTTGCCACGCTTACTATTGTGGGAAACTGGGAGGGGGGATTGTATGGAGCATGGGTGATGTATAGTCATAATAACATTCCTTTCCCAGAGAGTCAAGGACATCTTGCCCTGCACCTGGAAGGCTCGGCCTGGGAGGCATCTCCAGTGGGTACGATGTTTGATCGGACCATGTGATGGGCATTGTGGGTGTTGGGCAAGGACATGAACTTTCCTTTGGGTGGGAAAAACCTGGAAGCTTTCAGATCCGGGTTTTCCTAGATGTGCCAATATGACATCTCCAGTAAAATGTAACTTTGAGGAAACTCAAGCCACGGAGTTTTCTTTCATTGGGGGTGTTACTTGAAACCCTGACACTCAATTTATGACCAGTCATTTAACAAACATTCCAAATTATGATGGATTTTTAAAAAGTTACTGACAATCCATCCTCAGAGTTATGACTACTGTGTGCACGCCGTCACTTGATTGCATTTTGGGTGCTTGGCAATCAGCTTCCGTTTATGACCAGTTGCAGCATCCCATGATTTGCTATGGTTTTGGGTTTTTTGCCTTTATCTAGTAGAAAATGGCACAAAATACCCAATGGATGTGCTGGATTCACTTAACGAGTACAAGATTCATTTAATGACCACGGTGACTTTCTTTACAATAGTTATAAAAATGGTTGCAAAATCAAGTCCAGTCATCTGGTGCTTCAACTTACGACAGCAATGACATATGGATTAAATTCTGGGCTCCGCTGTGGTCATAAGTCGAGGAACACCTGTATTTTCCATGGACAGATGAGGTGCACTAGATACTGTGTGCCCCTCATGATGGCGCTTTCATGCTAGCCATTTAAGGTTGAACCTCTGTGGGTTTTTTTCACAGTTATCTATTTGTGGGGACCCATCCCAATAACTCAAGATGGCCGCTGCAGTTGTCAAAGCCCCACTCCTATGCCCTACATGTTAACACCACACATATTAAAAGGAGTAGGACATGGCTACCAATTTTTTTAACACAAGGCCCCTGTTTTAGTGTCGTGTCCCACTCCTCCGCTGACGGCTGGGTCAGGGAAATCCGAATCAGGCTTGCCTCTGCAGCTCTGCCCAAAGTCCTAGCAAAGTCCTCAGAGCAGGCAGGAGACCAGTAAGTGACTTCAGCAAGATAAGTTCGACTTTTGCCTGACTCAGAGACTGCCAGAAAGCAGATCCTTTATATAGGCCATGGGGTGTGGCTCCATGACTCAGCACTCATTAAGGCCTGCCCCTCCCTTCCTTCTGTTGCCTCCGCCTATCCAATCTTCTGATGCGAGGGTCACTCCAATCAGCAGCTGTTGGGAATAAACTTTCCTCAGGCTCACCTGCTGTGGAGGAGGGGGAGGGGTCTAGCTGCTCCGTTTGCCTGGGCATGGAGTCAGGGCTGGGGCCGGGGGATGCTCCTTCTTCTGCAGTTTGTGTGGGCATGGAGCCAGGACTGGGGCCGGGAGGCATACATTCCTCAGTGTTCGGGAGCAGGTAAGAAGGCCCCGGCTGCTCTGAGGGCGGGCAAGACACAACATTTAGTGTATTGCATGTGTCATGCATGTAATAAAGGTCTGGAGCTTTAATCTTGACCTTTTTGCTCCATCTCCATAGATCTCTTCTATTTAGGGTTCTTCTCTTTTATGTTTTATGAGGTATCGGCATTGAATGGTCTCTCAGCCATTGTTTAATGAGGCTCTTCCTTCTTGTTTTTAAGGATGTTTCCAAAAGAAATATTTGTTTTGCTTAGAAACAGCATTTTCCAAGAGTCCAGGAGATACCAACAACCATTTATAATTTCTCCATCTTTTTGAAGCCCGCTCTTTCGTCAACCCTCCTTCCATGTTCCTAAACATTTTCTCTTATCTTTTGCTCCTTCTTTCATTTTAAGGGTGAACTACTTTTTTTTGGATGACAAGTCTGTCATAAGAGCCCATACAGATTGGTCAACAGCCATACAGACCAGGAATGGTAAGTTTCAAGATACTCCAGTAAAAACACAGATATGTTAGTAGGGAATTACCGTATTTTTCAGAGTATAAGACACACCTTTTTCCGCCCTAAAAAGGGGTGAAAATTTGGGTGTGTCTTATACACCGAATGTAGCCCCGCCCACCCACTGGCCCTCACCCTTTGGCCTCTGCCTCCCAGCAATTTACCTCCTTGCAGCAAGAAGAAACAGCCCATTTCAGCTTCAGCACAGCCTAATTAGCACAAGTTGATTGTCCCTTGGATCAGCCTCCCAACTCTCAGCTGTTTCAGGTTGCAGGGATTGCCATTGCCTATTGCTGCGCGGGCGTCTCCTGCTTGCTGCGCGGGCCTGTCCTGCTTGTTGCAAGGAGGTAAATTGCTGGGAGCGGCCAATTAAATTAATTAATTAATTAATTAATTAATTAATTAAAATAAATAAGAAATCCAGAAGCAGGTTGATGGCCTCCTTGGGGGGGAGAGGAGAGGTAAAATGGGCGGCCGATTAAATAAGTAAAATCAATCAATCAATCCGATAGCAGCTTGGCGTCCTGGCTGGGAGGGGGAGAGGAACCGGGCTGTGCGAGTAGCAGGCCAGCTCACAAGCGCATGCAAGTCGAGCTGCACAGGTGTGTGCACCAGCCCTGCTACTCACACAAGTTGAGCTGCACATATGCTGGCCCATGGTCTGGTTGTGAACAGACCATGGTCCAGTGGTGGGCCACGGCCCAGGGGTTGGGGACCCTTTTCTAATCCAACCCCCTCCTCCTCCCGAAGTCCTCCAATCCTTTCCAACTCTGTTCTTCTGCATTCTGCGTCCTGGAAATACCGGCGCCTCCTGGTCTCACAAAACGGTTAAACTTTGACTTGATACAGATGGAAGGAGGTGAAGAAGATGAATGATCCCACTTCATGGGTGGGAAAAGAGATCCAACAACAGCTTTAAATGGGGGCCTATCCCCACGTTGGAACTTAACTGATTCTAAACATTAGAAGTGGGCTCTTCTTCTGCCCAACTCTTGGCAGAAGGAAAAACAACTTTTGTTGAAGGAAATGTGGGCCGTGTAGACACTTGAAATCTGGATCTCTTTTCATGCATGAACGTGCATGAAAATATTTGTTTGCTGAGGTCAATTCATTCCTCAATCTTGCCGGGAGAGCTCAACCGAATTCTTGGTTTTCTTAGAGGAAGTTATGAACATTTCCAAGCTATGATGTTGATTTTTAGACCTGACTGTAATTTACAGACATAACAAGGCTCTCAATCAGAGTTTGTTTTGATGCTTCGTGGATTTGTTTGCCTCTTAACTCTGCATTTCTTTGTGTTCCAGTGACCAACCATGAATCAGCCGATATAACGTTTGAACGGGCAGGAGGCATGATCGTAATTACTATTTTGGTCTCCGTGGGTGGAGCTGTCCTTCTAATTGCGCTAATTGTAGCAGCTGTACTTTCTAATAAGAAGTAGACGGGTTCCTTTCTTCTGGATTGAAAATAATTGTAGATATGAAGCAGAATTCGCTTGGAAATCAAAGGGGATTCTACAGCCCCCTCCTCCAAGTCAAGGAATAAACTGGTAAAGAATGAAAGCGGCATCGAATAAAACAGAACATCTGCAATTTCTCTTCCATGATTCTTCAAATTCTACATGCATTAGCTTCAAACGCATCATATTTTGGATGCATTTTGAATCCTCTCTCTGCAACGATAACCCTGGATCCAGCAAATTATTTTTAAGATGCGTATTATCAGTATTGCCCTTGTTTCAAATGTACTAGGGTGACAAAGCTTGGTTGGCTCACGTATAAGATATGAAAGAATTCTGCATAAAACTGGGCCCAACCAAGTTCCCAATTGCCTACAAAGTTCTACAAAATTAGAGCAAGACCATACTTAATTATGGGTGTTTGTAGGGAAGGCACTCCATTGCAAATATGACATTACATGCAGGGTGAAATCTAAAAATTTTCCCTACCGGTTATGTGGGCATGGCTTAATTGGTGGGCGTGGCTTGGCGGTCAGGTGACTGGATGGGCTTGACCAATAACAATAAATAATAAAAATAATAAAGTATACAAAATTTGGGAGCGCACTGGTCTACCTTCTTTAAAAATAGAGGCACCAGTCTACTAATTGCCTTTTTTTGGGAGGCACCGGTCTACCTTCTTTAAAAATAGAGTCTACTAGCCACCTACAGCGCTGATCAGCTGTACTGCCGCCCTTTGAAGCACCGCAGCAGTCATTTAAGGCCATTTGCAGCTATATCACCACTGGTCTACCTTCTTTAAAGATAGAGGCACCGGTCTACTAATTGCCTTTTTTTGGGAGGCACCGGTCTACCTTCTTTAAAGATAGAGGCACCGGTCTACTAATTGCCTCTTTTTGGGAGGCAAAAAAAGGTCTACCTTCTTTAAAAATAGAGTCTACTAGCCACCTACAGCGCTGATCAGCTGTACTGCCACCCTTTGAAGCGCCGCAGCAGTCATTTAAGGCCATTTGCAGCTATATCACCACTGGGAGCTTCAGGGACAGAGAAGAGGAACAGCGAGGCGTGGGCGGGGGGGGCAGGGATTTTTGCTACCGGTTCTCTGAACTACCTGCCCCCCATCACTACCAGATCACGTGATCTGGTCCAAACCCGGAGTATTTCACCCCTGATCACATGAATCACCTATCTGATGAATATTTTGGGCAAGGACATTCTGATGGATTCTACCAGACATAGCTAAAATTAACACGTCTCCTTGTTAGGCTTATTCCTAATGGGCAATATCTGTACACTTCCCAGAGTCCCTTTTTCAATATTCCTCTTCAAAGAACATCTCTGTGAAGCCCAGAGGCTGATTTAAATTGTCAGACTTTCATCAAAAGTGCTGAGTAGAAGCCATGGGGATGTCTTGTGGAACATGGCATCAGCCTGTATAGAATTGTGTGATTTGCAAACGAAAGCAATTGAGTAACTTGTTCCATGACTTCATCGTGTCGAGCCATATCAAGACTTGACTTTGACTTCATAATGTGTGTGATGGCATTTACCTCCCCAATTTCATATCTTTGGTATTTAGAAACATTTGGTTGTTCTAGACCAGGAGTCTGCAACCTTAAACACTCAAACACTCATCTGGACCCGTTTCCCACAGAAAAGAAAACACCGGGAGCCACGAAACCCTTCCCGTGCCTGACTATTTCTTGAGCAGCCAGAAAATTAGCATATGTAGTTGAATTAATCGTTCTGTTTTCTTCTGAAACTTTTCTTTTCTTGGATCTATCCATGGTTGGCCTACCGAGCGTTGAAAAGCTCGATAAATCGCATGTCAGCAGGTGTTGCACATTGGTGCTTGTGACGCATATTTTGAGTGACAGGGAGCCGCAACAGAGGGGTGAAAGAGCCGCATGCAGCTCCAGAGCTGCGGGTTGCTGACCCCTGTTCTAGGTTCTCCAATTTTTGTCCTCAGGAAAACATATTTCCAGATGTTCTCGTGTAGAAGGCAGAATGCTCAAACCTCAAATTGTATAAAATTATTGGAGAAGGAAGATGAACAGAATCGCAATAATTGAATTAAATAACTGAAAACTTATTTTGAAATTTTTTGCTTATGACTTGTTTGCCTGCTATAAATATATTTTTATGTTTCTTTTCTGCTCAATCTATGCTATTTATTTATTTATTTGACAAAAATGGCAGCATTGGGACAGGACTCACTCTCAGTCCAGCTCACTTCACAGAGCTCTTGTAGGAAAAATAGGAGGAGGTAGGAGTATTAGACAGTGGTGGGTTTCATTTTTTTTTTACTACCGTTCTGTGGGTGTGGTTTGGTGGGTGTGGCATGGCTTGGTGGGAATGGCTTGGTGGGTGTGGCAGAGGAAGGATACTGTAAAATCTCCATTCCCTCCCCACTCCAGGGGAAGGTTACTGCAAAATCTCCATTTCCTCCTGATCAGCTGGGACTCAGGAAGCAGAGACTAGATGGGGGTGGGGCCAGCCAGAATTTTTACTACCGGTTCTCCAAACTACTCAAAATTTCCGCTACCGGTTCTCCAGAATAGAATAGAATAGAATAGAATAGAATTTTTATTGGCCAAGTGTGATTGGACACATAAGGAATTTGTCTTGGTGCATATGCTCTCAGTGTACATAAAAGAAAAGATACGTTCATCAAAGTACAACATTTACAACACAATTGATGGTCAATATATCAATATAAATCATAAGTTTCAGAACTGGTCAGAACCTGCTGAAACCCACCTCTGGTATTAGGTATGTTTGCCGCCTTGAGTTATTTATAAATATAATAAAGGCAGGATAAAAAAAATCTAAAATTATTATTTTTTAAAAGAAGTTACGTGTATGGATGGTGCTGAGAGGCTACAGATGGAAAAACTGACCAAAGCAGCCTTCATTCTCCATTTTTATATGCTCTCAGCTTTCATTGTGTAATTTCAACATAAGGGAACTTTTATTAAATATTTCAGGAACGGGAATACTAACAGGTAGGTCATATTTGCATGCTGTTCTATATTTTATACCTGTACTTCTTAAACCTTGGTAACTTGGAAGTTGGACTTCAACTCCCAGAATTCCTCAAGCAGCATGGATTAATACAACCTCCTTAGGTTATACCAGGGGTGAAATGCTCCCGGTTCAGACCGGATCGGCAGATCTGGTAGCAATGGTGGCGGGTGGTTCAGAGAACCGGTAGCAAATACATATACGGACACATATAAATTGAGAAAGGAATTCAACTGATGGTTGTAGCTTGATTCACATACACACATTTTAATAATATGGATATTTGGCTCATTTCTGGTTGTGCGTTGATTCCCCTTCCTTTGGCACATCATGCCACCTAGAGGAACCCAAGAATGAAATTCTGAATAGAGGAAAATATTTTATTTTTATTGTATTTATTTATTTTATTTTGTCACAACTGTATATATAAGCATACGCATGAAATAACTATGCGATATATAAGCATATATATAATCATAATAATGTAATGACTATATAAAATTGAATACAATACAGTAGGCACGTTTGTGCTCTTATGCACGCCCCTTACAGACCTCTTAGGAATGGGGTGAGGTCAATGGTAGATAGTTTTTGGTTAAATCTTTTGGGATTTAGGGAAGAGACCACAGAGTCTGGTAGTGCATTCCAGGCATTAACAACTCTGTTACTGAAGTCATATTTCCTGCAATCAAGATTAGAGCGGTTCACATTAAGCTTAAATCTATTGTGTGCTCGTGTATTGTTGTGATTGAAGCTGAAGTAGTCATCAACAGGAAGGACGTTGTAACAGATGATTCTATGAGTTAAGCTCAGGTCATGTTGAAGGCGGTGGAGTTCTAATTTTTCTAAACTCAGGATTTCAAGTCTGGTGGTATAAGGTATTTTGTTGTAAACAGAGGAGTGGAGAACTCTTCTTGTAAAATATTTCTGGACACGCTCAATTGTATTAATAGTAAAAGGATGGAAAGAAAGAAAAGGCGAGAAATGATCATTTCTCCTTTTTCCACTTTTTCTAGCAGAGGCTACAATGTACTGCCAGAACTACAGATGTTGGGCTGATTTTAAACTTTTAATTCCAACCTTCCGCATGCAGAAGAGGAAAAGAAGGACTGGAGCAGGAGCCCCCATTGTACCCTAGTAGTCAACCTTTTCTAGGATTTCTCCTTTTGCTTTTCTTCCAAAATCCTAGAAGAAAATCACAGAACATAAGGGTTGGAAACAAGGTAGTCCTCGGAGGAGATCTCACAGGCAATGTGACCCACCTTAAAATATGGCGGGGGTTCGATTGTGTTGTGTTGTCCCTGGTCTTCTTATTATGTCCCCGGACATAGGAATCCACAGGGAAGACAAGCGAATCATGGATGTAATGATGTCCTCATGTATGTAACGCAGGGGTGAAATGCTCCCGGTTCGAACCGGATCGCCCGATCCGATAGCTATGGCAGTGGGTGGTTCGGAGAACTGGTAGCAAAAATCCCTGCCCCGCCCCATGCCCAGCTGAGCCACGTGATCATCAGAGGCTTTTTTTTTTTTACTTTTAAAAGCATTTTTTCTTCGGCCGAAAAATGTTTGTAAAACTTTTTTAATTAAAAAAAAAAAGACAAGATACATTCGTCAAGAATCATAAGGTACAACACTTCGTGATAGTCATAGGGTACAAATAAGCAATCAGGAAACAATCAATATCAATATAAATCGTGAGGATACAAGCAACAATGTTACAGTCATGCAGTCATAAGTGGGAGGAGATGGGTAACAGGAACAAGACTAATAGCAATAGTAATGCAGCATAATGTGAATAGTTTGACAGTGTTGAGGGAATTATTTGTTTAGCAGATTATGGTGTTTGGAGAAAAAATGTTCTTGTGTCTAGCTGTTTTGGTGTGCAGTGCTCTGTAGTGTCATTTTGAGGGTAGGAGTGGAAACAATTTATGTCCAGGATGCGAGGGGTCTGTAAATATTTTCACAGCCTTCTTTTTGACTCGTGCAGTATACAGGTCCTCAATGGAAGGCAGGTTGGTAGCAATTATTTTTTATTTTTTATTTTTTATTCTATTCTATTCTATTCTATTCTATTCTATTCTATTCTATTCTACAACACTTAATGATAATCATAGGGAACAAATAAGCAATCAGGAAACAATCAATATCAATATAAATCGTAAGGATACAAGCAACAAAGTTACAGTCATACAGTCATAAGTGGAAGGAGATGGGAACGATGAGAAGATTAATAGTAATGCAGACTTAGTGAATAGTTTGACAGTGTTGAGGGAATTATTTGTTTAGCAGAGTGATGGCATTTGTCATTGTGTCTAGTTGTTCTGGTGTGCAGTGCTCTGTAGTGTCGTTTTGAGGGTAGGAGTTGAAACAGTTTCTGTCCAAGATGTGAGGGGTCTGTAAATATTTTCACAGCCCTCTTTTTGATTCATGCAGTATACAAGTCCTCAATGGAAGGCAGGTTGGTAGGCACTGTTTTTTCTGCAGTTCTAATTATCCTTTGAAGTCTGTGTCTGTCTTGTTGGGTTGCAGAACCAAACCAGACAGTTATAGAAGTGCAGATGACAGACTCAATAATTCCTCTGTAGAACTGGATCAGCAGCTCCTTGGGCAGTTTGAGCTTTCTGAGTTGGCGCAGAAAGAACATTCTTTGTTATGCTTTTTTGATGACATTTTTTATGTTAGGTGTCCATTTTAGATCTTGAGGTATGGTAGAACCTAGAAATTTGAAGGTCTCTGCTGTTGATACTGCGTTGTCTAGTAAAGTAAGAGGTGGAAGTATGGGAGTATACATCATTCACTTGAGACAAAAGCCATGCAGTTCATCTATTCGTGTGGCTATCCAATTCTTAATCATTTGGCCTAGTAGTAAAGATACAAAACTAGAAACTGGGAGATGGTAAGTTCTAGTTCCACTTTAGGCATGAAAAATTGTCTGGGTGACTGGGCCAGCCCAACCCACTTCACAGGCTGGCTGTCGTCGTGGGAAAATAGGAGAAGGAAGAATGTTAGATATGTTCATCACATTGAGCTGTTTATAAAAATAATCAAAAATAAATACTTTTTTAAATAAAAAGTAAAAATTGTGGTGTTGTTCTGAGATTCCCATATGCCACCCATTCAATTCATCTCTTTTTTTGCCCATATCACATTCTAGTTGTAATCTTTCCTCATTTTTTTATTATTCGGTATAGTTCTTTTCTTGTTCAGGCTTGGATAAAATCATGTCTTTATCAGAAATAGTTCATTCTGCTTATATTGTACAACATCGCAGTTATATCTAATAATTTTTTTTTATTATTATTATTATTATTATTATTATTATTATTATTATTATTATTATTATTATTATTATTATTATTATTATGGACATTGCTATAATTTGCTGTTTAACAATTTCCAAAGTTTTTTTTTAATCTTTCTCATATCAAGCTGGTATTTTCTTACTAAGTATTATTTGGCTTTTTATTCTTCCTTTTCTTGTCCTTCAATTGTTTCTGTTTATTATTATTATTCTTCATTTAATTTTATCCATTTATTTTTTGTTAAAAAGCAATACATGTTAATAACAATAACCGATACATATGTGAACTATAAAACTATGCTATAATAAGCTAAGTATGTGTAAGAAGAACAAAACTAAAGCAAACTTTAAAAAGTGTTTAGAAACTTTTAAAATGCTAAACGAACTAAACTAAAAAGAAAACCATTTAAAAACAAAAGACTTGAGATTTCTCAGTGGTCTCCCACCGTAATAACAAGTCCGAGCCTGCTTCACTTTTTGAAATAACGTTCATGAAAAGACTGGTGACTCCATGTCCAAGCTTATTTAGAGTAGAGTACAGTGCTGAGCTTGTCGATCAAAAGGTCGGCAGTTCAGTGGTTCGAATCCCTAGTGCCGCGTAACTGGGTGAGCTCCGGTTATTTGTCCCAGCTTCTGCCAACCTAGCAGTTTCAAAAGCACGTAAAAATGCAAGTAGAAAAAATAGGGACCACCTTTGGTGGGAAGGTAACAGCATTCCGTGCGCCTTTGGCATTGAGTCATGCCAGCCACATGACCACGGAGACGTCTTTGGAAAGCACTGGCTCTTCAGCTTTGAAATGGAGATAAGCACCACTCCCTAGAGTCGGGAATGTGCGAGGGGAACCTTTAGGAAAGGGTAGGGTAGGGTAGGGTAGGAGAGAAGAGAAGAGAAGAGTTGGAAGGGACCTTAGAGGTCTTCTAGTCCAACCCCTTGCTTAGGCAGGAAACCCTACACCACTTCAGACAAATGCTTATAGAATAGTGTTGGAAGAAATATCCATCTGGGTTCAGTTCCAAGTGGGGACAAAGACACTGGAAACACGGAGGCTGCTTGGAAAGATGGTTTAATGGTGGTCAGGATCACATGGCTTGAGATCCTGAACAGAAAAGGGCTGAGATCCTGTCAGCTCCCTGGTTTTATGCTTTTTCTGAGCTTTGAACTTTCTGGGGCACAGGAAGAGTACCCTGATTGGCTGTCAGACTCCCAGGGGGTGGGGGTCTTAGCTAGCAATGTAGGTTGTCCCTCAAGCTTGCCTGAGCCTTGCCATGTGGTGAGTTTCTGTTCTATTATGATGCAGATGATGGCCCATTAGCAAAGGTGGGGAGTGGCAGGAAGTTGCAGGGAGCTGCTTTGTCTTTAAAACATGTTTCTCCATTTCTCATCCAGGGAAATATATTCTACCTTTTAAGTATTTTCTAAAATATTTCATTCTTGTAGGAGGGGGGTAGGTGATAAATTCCTACAATAGAATAGAACAGAACAGAACAGAATAAAATAGAATAGAATTTCATTATTCTTTTTATTTTTATTTTTTTTAATTTGCATTTATATCCCGCCCTTCTCCGAAGACTCAGGGCGGCTTACACTATGTCAGGCAATATAATAATTTTATATATTATAAAATAATTACAAAATTATTATATTATAATATAATTATAATATTATAATATAATTATAAAATTATAATAAAATTATAATTATAATATTATAATAAAATATACATTATAAAATAATATAATAATTTTATATAATAAATATGATTTATTATTTTACTGGTACCAGTAAGAATTCTGGCTTTCCTCTCTAGGATCCTTTTCAGACTTCTTCGCACAGCCTACAAATCCGGGGGCTTTCCAAATAGTCCCGCCAAATCCAAAGCAGAGTCTGACCCGTCTGCTCATGGATGGGAGACCACCGGGAGATCCCCGGGAAGTAGTCTATCCAGGAAAAAAAAAAAGAAAGCCACAGTGACCGGACGCAAAGCTGCTATGTCCACGCATGGAGTCCCTCGGATGGAGATGTAAATTCATCAAGAGGCGCCTCCTCGGGAGATCCAGCCCGCCTCTGCCTCCGCGCGGCTTGGAGCCCCGAGGGCTGGTCCAGCGCCAGCTTCGCGTCCCTCGGGAGCATCCCTGGGCGAGAGGCTACGCTTTTTGACGGCCTTTCCGCGGAGGAGTCGGTAACTCCCGGCGCTGCCTCCCTCTGGGCTCTCTCGCTCTCTCCGCCTTGGGTGCTTCTCCAGCCAGGCAGGGCGGAGCCGGCGGAGGGCCGGCCAGGGTTGCGCAGCTCCGCCCGGCCTTCCTGCCACCCCCTCTCGGACAACTGGAGCCGGCCAGGTCGGCGACCTTCGCAAGTAGCGGGCGGTGAGGTGAAGCCAGGCCAGGCCAGGCCAGGCGCGCTGAGCCCCGGGCGCGGCGGGTGAGCGGCGGCGGCGGCGGCTTGGAGAGCCTTTGGCGGGCGGACACCCTTTAGTTGATTCCCTGCCTTGTCGGGCGCCCCGGTGGGGAGGAAAGATGCGGGGGCCGGAGGGCGGCCCGGCGGGGAAAAAGCTGGCTTTGCCCCGCGGCTCTGGTGAGCAGGTCTTCGGGAAGGGAGGATTCTTCCCTCCGGTCCCGAATGGGAAGCCGGGCGGCTGGTTCTTAGGTTTGGCGATCTTCGGCTCCTTCATCCCCCTCTTGTCCAGTTCTGGGATACATACAGGTAGTCCTCAATTTACGACCACGGTTGGGCCCATCATTTATGTTGCTAAGGGAGGCATTTGTTAAGCGGGTTTTTAAGGGCCTCGTTTTGCAACCTCTCTGGCCACAGTTGCTAAGTGAAGCGTTGCAGTTGTTCAGTTAGTAAGGGGGTTGTTAAGCGAATCTGGGTTCCAGATTGATTTTGCTTATCAATGACCCCGCGATCGTCATCAATATGACTCCATCTGAATTTTGATCAGGTGGCCGTGGGGATGCTGCCGCGGTCGTTCCGTTGTGAAAAATGTTCACGAGTCACTTTTAATTCAGTGACGTCGTAGCTTTGAACGGTCGCTAAATGAACCGTTGTAAGTCGAGGGCTACCTGTAAGGGTCTCGCTCCGATCCAAAGGAGCAGGCTCTGGTTTGACGCAAAGGCTCTGGGCGCACCAAGCCTGAACTGGATTGGCAAAGAAGCTGTTACAACTGGCTGCATTGCCCCCCAGGATGAGCCCAGATTCCCCCCCCTCCCAACACACACATGCACACATACACACACTGAGTTTAACAATCCCCCAGAGGAAAAAGAAAGGAGGGAGTAGAAGTGCTTTGGGGGCACTTCTGCCTCTCTAGCACTAGCACTTAGACTTACATACAGACTTTACAGAGGAAGCCTATTGCCCCCAACACTCTAGGTCAGGGGTCTCCAACCTTGGTCCCTTTAAGACTTGTGGACTTCAACTCCCAAAGTCCCTCAGCCAGCAAAGCTGGCTGAGGAACTCTGGGAGTTGAAGTCCACAAGTCTTAAAGGGACCAAGGTTGGAGACCCCTGCTCTAGGTCCTCATTTTATTAACCTCGGAAGGATGGAAGGTTGAGCCGGTCTATGGCTTCTTCCAACTGGCTGAGCCTCAGATGTTTCCAGCCCATATCCCTGTCGACAAGCAAGGGCATCTGCAAAGGGAAGGGGGTCAAGAAAGTGGCTGCCATCTGGTGCCAAGGCAACTTCTGCCCGATCTTGTCTGCTCCAGATTAGAAGCAGCTGGTGTTTCACTGGAGCCAGAGTCACACACACCCCTCCCCATCCGAACCTTAGGGAATCTTCTCTCCTCCCCCTCAATTCTTCACCCCCTCCTTTGACAAGGCCACACGGATGGAGCTTTCCTTCTTTTTCTTTCTTTGGTAACCAGGTGGAGCTGTCAAGCATTTTGGGACTTTCCCCTTCAAGAATAGAATAGAATAGAATAGAATAGAATAGAATAGAATAGAATAGAATAGAATAGAATAGAATAGAATAGAATAGAATAGAATAGAAAACAGAACAGAAGAGAACAGAAGAGAACAGAAAATAGAACAGAGCAGAATAGAACAGAACAGAACAGAACAGAAAATAGAACAGAACAGAATAGAATAGAATAGAACAGAATAGAATTTTTATTGGCCAAGTGTGATTGGACACACAAGGAATTTGTCTTAGTGCGTATGCTCTCATTGTACATAAAAGATACCTTCATCAAGGTACAACACTCACAACACTTAATGATAGTCATAGGGTACAAATGTAACACTTAATGATACAACACTTAATGATAGTCATAGGCTACAATTAAGCAATCAGGAAACAATCAATTACAGTGTAAATCATAAGGATACAAGCAACAAAGTTACAATCATACAGTTATAAGTGGAAGGAGATGGGTGATGGGAACGATGAGAAGATTAATAGTAGTGCAGATTTAGTGAATAGTTTGACAGTGTTGAGAGAGTTATTTGTTTAGCAGAGTGATGGCGTTCAGGAAAAAGGTTGAGGGACAGGAAATAGGTCATCTTGACTGTTTGGACCAAACCCCTGGGCACCTTTGCTCAGCTGTACAGTTTATCGACTGCATCACCTCCATCCAAACAAATTAAGGCTGGTTTAAATCCAATGTGTGAAACCCAGCTTTTGTTTTCACTCAAGAGGGATTATCCTCCTTTTTCTTTGCTTTGAAATCTTAAGTTTTTCTATTGCTTTCAGAGATCGAGTGGCAGCTGTCCTTGGTCGAAAGAAACAAGTAACAAATCCCGTCTTCAGTTGCTGATTCAGTTTTTGGAAACTTCCTTTTCTTATAAGGTAGGTAAAAGGTAGCTTGCTAAAAGGACACGATGATGACATGATAGCAGTCTTCCAATATTTGAAGGGTTGCCACAGAGAAGAGAGGATCAGCCTGTTCTCCAAAGCACATGAGGGCAGGACAAGATGTAATGGAGTGAAACTTATCAGAGAGACATCAAACCTAGAACAAGGAGAAATTTCCTTTTCTTTCCCAGTCTATTTTTATTTTATTAAAAAAAGTTAAAATGCAAAACACCAAATTTGTTTTAAAGAGACAAAGAAAAAAAAATCACAAAACAAACATTTAAAAAGTGCATTAAAAAACCCTTTGAATGAAGGATGTTGTTTTTGATTTTAATGGAAGAAGTCAGGATATGTGAGAGAGAAGGATTATAATTGTGTTAGATTTTAAAAATTTAATGTATGACTCTTTGTTTAATGAACTATACCTTGTGTTTGCTCCGGGAAGTTGGGGGGGGGTGTTTGGAGGGAGGGGGGAAGGAGGGGGAGAGGGGAGGGGAGGGGAAAAAATTTAATTGTTGTAAAACTTTTTCAATTAAAAAAACAACAACACAAATACACATATTATCCCCCCCAGTTGAATGTTGATTAATATATTGCAACAATATTAGTTTCCCTCCCCTTGCAAAACAGACCCACCCCCTCCCAAATTTTAAACCTCTGAACTACTAATTTTATTTGGAAATTATTAACCTGTCATCTATATACTATATTAATGACAAAATAGTTAACAGGAGGAACAGTAATAATAAAAAAAAGACAAGATTAAAATTTCAAAACCTTCTGTTAACAAACTGTTATTGTAATCAACTTATAGAAAATTAATCTTCTTAACTATCCCAAATCATCCCAAGAATTAACACTGATTCATCCTGGATGAAATATCTGTTTATTTCTTAATAGCATCTCTTTATCAATTCTTTTCTGATTAAATATAATAAGTCCAATTTCCAAAGCCAGTCTGTCTTCTCAAAAATGTCCAGATGAAATTGTTTCCCAGTTAAGTGTGACAGATGTTCTTCAGTGCATTTAAAAAAGACCAATTTGTCACTTATCACTGATAGCTTTCTGCTGTTGTATAAGAAAACCTGCTTGAACTTCAGGGAGGCGTATGGAGTCAACACAGTTAATTCTAGGTCTGGATCCATATTTCTTCCCAGAAAATCTACAGTCCAAGGCTGCATCAACATATTAGTTTCAAGGTCACATGAAGTGTTAATACCATTTTATACTGCGCTGGTAAGACCAGACCTGGAATATTGCATCCAGTTTTGGTCAGCAAATGCAAAAAAATACATTGAGATTAGAAAGAATGCAGAAGAGAGCAACAAAGATGATTATGAGTCTGGAAGCAAAGCTGTACGACGAACGGTTATGGGAGTAGAGAAGGACCCGGGGTGACATAATAGCAGTGTTCCAATATTTGAGACTTCAAAGTCTTAAGGGACTGGTTTGAATAAAACTCAACAGCACTTTTTTCGTGCGCCTGTTGATAAAAATAAGATCGCCAACATGATCGCCAATGTCTGATGACGGATATGGCAGAAAAGGAAGAAGAAGAAGAGGAGGAGGAGGAAGAGGAGGAGATTGGATTGTTCTGTCTCCTTCCCCACTTCGGATCAACGAGCTGGCCTTCAGCCAGTGGATTCACGGCTCTTATCAGTCCTGGCAGAGAAATCGCAGCTGCCTCCCAAAGTTCAAACAAATGATTCACGGAGCAAGACTTTCAGCTCTTTTTGAAATGGTTCAGCTAGCTTTTGCTTCCCGTGGAGTGAGACCAGTCCGAAAGCTCCTTATATATCCTGTGGGGTGGGACTCCTGCCCCACCCTTCCCTTTGATAACGCCGCCTCTCTAATCTTCTGCAGCGCGGGTCAATCTAAGCTTGATTATTATTATTATCAGCTGGGTCTAAAGGCATAGCCTGGGGAAGGGAAGAATCAGGGGATGACAGCCTCATTACGTCCTCTGACTGGTCTGGTTCTGGCTCCTGGAGCCGGGCCAAAGGAATCGGTGCTCCCGAGGTAAGCCTTACTGGCCCTTCCCCCTCACTCTCGGAGTCACTTTCGGCATGGGGCCAGGTTTGGGGGCTGGAGTCACAACATGGATAGCCATTTGCCTTTCATGGCATGGGGTCTGCAATTCAAGAGGGGCTCAACTAGAACAGGGATCTCCAACCTTGGCAGCTTTGACAGCAAAGCTGTCTGAGGATTTCTGGGAGTTGAAGTCCACAAGTCTTAAAGTTGCCACGGTTGGAGACCCCTGGTATAGAAGACCTCCAAGGTCCCTTCCAGCTCTATTATTCCAAGTTCTAAGCCTGCAAGATCAGGTTCAGTTTGTTGGACTGCAAATCCTAAAATGACCACCAGATGCCGGCAAGATTTTCTTTATATCTGATTGTCATCTAGTAATTCTGAATTTTGCAGTTGCCATCTCCTAGTAAGAAAAATGAACACTCTGGCAACATTGTGATTATAAAAATTAAATGATACTATCAATATTTTTGTTACATGACCAGAAGATGAGGTGTTTTTTTTTTAATTGAAAAAGTTTTACAACAACAATTAAATTCTTCCCCTCCCCTCCCCCCTCCCCCTCCTTCCCCCCTCCCTCCAACCCCCCCCCCCGACTTCCCGGAGCAAACACAAGGTATAGTTCAATAAACAAACAGTCATACATTAAATTTTTAAAATCTAACACAATTATAATCCTTCTCTCTCACATAACCTGACTTCTTCCATTAAAATCAAAAACAACATCCTTCATTCAAAGGCAATCTGAAATTTCTTAATCTGAAATTTCTTAATCTAAGATGAGGTTTGTTTTAAATAGCTCTGAATTCAAAGTGCAGATTAAAGAAGCCGTGGATGTAGATATCCCTATTGAAAAACTGAATCAATTGAAGATTGATGACAAATTAATTTAACCCAATTTGTAATATATCCATTGGAATTTTTTTCTTTCTGTTTCTTCTCTTGTCGGGGCAGGTGATCTATCTCTATCCTTTCCTATCTTTTTTTTTCTCTTTACTTCTCTTTCTTTTTTCTTCTTTTTTTGCTGTTTCTATCAGGAGTGTTTCTATCAGGACGCAGTGGCTCAGGGGCTAGGACGTTGAGCTTGTCGATCGAAAGGTCGGCAGCTCAGCGGTTCAAATCCCTAGTGCTGCTGTGTAACGGGGTGAGCTCCCATTACTTGTCCCAGCTTCTGCCAACCTAGCAGTTTCGAAAGCATGTAAAAATGCTAGTAGAAAAAATAGGGACCACATTGGTGAGAAAGGAACAGTGTTCCGTGCGCCTTTGGTGTTGAGTCCCGCCGGCCACATGACCACGGAGACGTCTTTGGACAGCGCTGGCTCTTCGGCTTTGAAACAGAGATGAGCACCACCCCCTAGAGTCGGCAACGACTAGCACGTATGTGCAAGGAGAACATTTACCTTTACCTTATCAGGAGCAAGGAAGGGAAGATATGAATATTCATATCCTCTCTCTCATATTAATGCCTCTTTTGGGTGAGGGAGGTAGAGAAGAAGGGCAACAAGCGCTGAAATCCAGAGGGTCATTTTGGTGGCACAAAAGACATGCCAAAAAACTTGGCTCTTTGAGGATACTATATAGCTGTATCCTAGATATGATAGCCTTAGATTGTTGTTACAAAGTCGTGTCTGACTCATCATGATCCCAGCTGAATTGCCTGATCGTCGAAGGCTTTTATTTTCTTTTAAAAGGAAAAAAAAGCCTCTGACGATCAGGCAACTCAGCTGGGATTGTCAGAGGAGCCTTTTAAAAGCATTTTTTTACAACCTCTTTGGCCGAAGAGGTTGTAGAAAAAATGCTTTTAAAAGGCTCTGACGATCCCAGCTGAGCCACGCGATCATCAGAGGCTTTTTTTTACTTTTAAAAGCATTTTTTTGGCTGAAGAAAAAGTGCTTTTAAAAGTTTAAAAAAAAAACAACCTCTGATGATTGTGCAGTTCAGCTGGGCATGGTGGGGGCAGGGATTTCTGCTACCGATTCTCCAAACCACCTGCCGCCATCGCTAGTGGATCAGGCGATCCGGTCCGAACTGGAAGCATTTCACTCCTGCTGTAGCTGCTCATTATATACTCCTGACTCCATGCATTTTTACCTCATAGGAAGTGGGGGACAGAGAATGGAGGCCTCAAAGAAGACGACGTTTAAAAATGAGCAAAAATCAAGGTAAATCAACGAACAAAAGATTAAACTTGATCATAGGTATCCTGGGAGTGGGGTATGTGTCAAAAAAAAATTACAAAAATGGTAGTCACAACCATGTAGTCGTAGGACTGCCCGTTTTTTATATGTGATGCTGTGGGGCAGGATTTCGGGGTTTTTTGACCTCTCCATGGGAAGAGGATTAACTGATGATAGTATCATAGAGCAGGCATCTCCAACCTTGGCAACTTGAAGATTTGTAGACTTCAACTCCCAGAGTTCCTTAGCCAGCTTTGCTGGCTGAGGGGTTCTGGGAGTTGAAGTCCACAAGTCTTCAAGTTGCCAAGGTTGGAGGCCCCCATCATAGAGCACCTTTCCTAGACAGAACACATTTCCGTTCTTTTTTTTTTTTTGGCTCACTGCTGTTGCCATTTCATAATATCAAATTGTTTGGCACAAGAGGATATTCCTTGCGCCTAAAAGCAGAAGCCTCTTTCTTTAAATCTGGCCTTTTAATGTGTCCCTTTTCCAGAGAAATTAAGAGAGGGCCCATTCTTTACCTCTTCTTTTTATCCCGTTGATTACAGCTAAAATCTCTTTGCTTTGTTAAAATAAGGACAATTTTGGAGCCCTTTAAAGTTAATGTAATCTTTGTTTTTCTCCTTTCAGCTCAAGGGTAAAATTAAAATGGGAAACTCCACATAGTATTTGCTTCTCCAGCAGAGTTTTCCCCCATCCTAGTTGTCTTCCTTCCTTCCTTCCTTCCTTCCTTCCTTCCTTCCTTCCTTCCTTCCTTCCTTCCTTCCTTCCTTCCTTCCTTCCTTTTCTTCCTTTTCTTCCTTCTTTTCTTCCTTCCCTCCTCCCTCCCTCCCTCCTGACTAGAGATGGGAAGGCCTAGAAATAAAAAACCCCAAATTGGGGAAAAAACAGTTTTTTTTCTGTTTTTTTTCCAAACAGTTTTGGAAAAAAACGGGGAAAAAATGGGCAGGAAAAAACAGGGGTTTTTTTTCATTTTTTCCAAATGGTTTTGGGAAAACCCTGGTTTTTCCCAATTTTCCATTTTTTTTTTCTCCAGGCCTTCCCACATCTACTTTTAACAGCTCTGGATGGCTTGGTTAACTCCAAAAGCTATTTCCATTGTTAATTCCAGAATCTCATAATTATTTTGCAATGTGACTTTCTGTTCCTGTAAGGGGATTAGATATTTTTAATCTATGACATAATCAAGTGACGGTCTAGGGCAGGGGTCTCCAACCTTAGCAACTTTAAGACTTGTGGACTTCAACTCCCAGAATTCCTGAAGTCCACAAGTCTTCAAATTGCCAAGGTTGGAGACCTCTGGTCTAGAGACATAGCAGTTGCAATCCAAAATAGAGTCTTACTGGATTTCTCTTTTAGGAAATTTTTGAAAAGCCTTATACGGAAGCAGCCCCAAGAACTCCTGCTAGTAATCGGAACCGGGGTGAGTGCTGCTGTTGCCCCAGGAATCCCAGCCTTGTGTTCGTGGCGGAGTTGCATCGAAGCGGTCATTGAAGCAGCCGACCAGCTAGAAGTGTTACATCCTGGAGACGTGGCCGATTTCCGTCAAAAAGTGTCCAAAGACCGAGATTTGCTTGTGGTTGCACACGATTTAATCCGAAAGATGTCACCGGTGAGCATTTCTCAGATACAGTAAGGATCTGAAGTGAATGTTATTCCTGCTTTGAAAGAGAAGGTGTAAATGGTTTTGCATCCCTGGTCAGGCTTTCCGTTGTAGATTGTCCTCGACTTATGGCTTGTCACTTAGTGACTGTTTGAAGTTACAACCAACCAGAAAAAAGGAACACGCGATCCAGAATCAAAGTTCCAGCATTAACACCCCCTCCAGAGTCAGATGACTGAAATTCGGACACTTGACAGTGTGCTTCCATTGATGGAATGACTGCATTTTATGATGGTTTTGCTAAAAAACCAGCACTTTTACTTTTTGGCAAATCTGCACTCTTAGCAAACTGAGAAGCAATGTGTTGTGGCTCCAGCCTCTGAACCTGGCCCCATGCCCGAAAGTGACTCTGAGAGTGAGGGGGAAGGGCTGGAAAGGCTTACCTCAGGAGTACCGATGCCTTTGGCCCGGCTCCAGGAGCCAGAACCAGGCCAGTCGGAGGACGTAATGAGGCCGACATCCCGATTCCTCCCTTCCTCAGGCTACGCCTACAGACGCAGCTGATAATCATACTAATCAAGCTTGGATCGACCCGCGCTTCAGAAGATTAGAGAGGTGGCGTCATCAAAGGGAAGGGTGGGGCAGGAGCCCCACCCCACAGGATATATAAAGAGTTTTGGGACTGCTCTCAGTTCCACGGGAAGCAAATTAGCTGAATCGTGTCGAAGTGAGCTGAAGTCTTAATCTGTTTGAACTTTTTGGCAGGCAGCTGCGTTTTCTTGGCCAGGACTGATAGGAGGCGTGTATCCACTGGCTGTAGGCCAGCTCGTTACTCCAAAATGAGGACGGAGACAGAACACAATGTTTCTCAACCAAAAATATCCTACTTTTTAGGAAAATAGCCATTTTATGTTTGGACGAATAAGGGTTTCTTGGGCCTGAATTTAGCCAGCCAGCAAAAGTAATTCTTCAAGAGGGTTGCTATCTCCTGCCCATAGAAAGGTGTTCGGTGTCTAAGATGCACACTTTCGAATCTTCTACCTCTCCCCCACACACTTGCTTACCTATATAATTAGTGAGGGATTGACATATGGGGTGATCCAAAGGTGGGTTTCAGCAGGTTCTGACCAGTTCTGGAGAACCGGTAGCAGAAATTTTGAGTAGTTCGGAGAACCGGTAGTAAAAATTCTGTCTGGCCCCGCTCACATCTATTCTCTACCTCCCAAGTCCCAGCTGATGGGGAGGAAATGGGGATTTTGCAGTAACCTTCCCCTGGAGTGGGGAGAGAATGGAGATTTTACAGTATCCTTCCTCTACCACGCCCACAAAGCCACACCCACAAAGCCACACCCACAGAACCAGTAGTCAAAATTTTTGAAACCCACCACTGGGGTGATCCCTATCCAATTGTGGGAACAGCTTTATTCTAGAAAGGCAGCAATGAAACTGACTCCAGACAAGATTAGAATTTGCATAGGATTGCAATCCTTCTTACTGAAACAAAAACACCGACATGCTGTCAGTTTTCATTTTGTGGCTCTAGGGGGTCTTCCAGACACCTGCAATTATTCCATCAATCAAATTCTAATCTAACAGGCCATTAAAATGCAGTCTAACCAATCGCTAAAAATCACTAGCAGAAAATACCCTCCAAGAATTCTCTTAAAGTGCCCAGGTAAAAATAAATATTTTCAGTTCTCTCCTAAAGTAGCGGGGGGGGGAAAAGACTGTCTTGATGACATATTTTCCTGGCCCATCAACGGAAGAATCCAAGTTGAGTGATGAAAATTTCTGGGGATAAGATGGTACAAAGAGCAGTGCGTAGCCCTGAAAATAGTTTATGTCCAATGTGGAAATGTTTTGCAGTTCCAGACATCATCCAAAACTTCTAAGACAAGGATCCCCAATCTGTGGAGCAGGGGTCTCCAACCTTGGCAACTTTAAGACTTGTGGACTTCAATTTCCAGAACTCTGGGAGTTGCAGTCCACAAGTCTTAAAGTTGCCAAGGTTGGAGACCCCTGCTGTGGAGGGTTTGCAAATAAGCTGTGGAAATGGTCGACCAGCGCATTATATGTGCATCCTCACTGGGCGAATGCATACATGCCTATGCACCATTTGTGTGAGCAACAGGCATGTGTGCAAACTGTTCACATAATGTTGTGACCCAGACCCAAGTAGGTAGTAATAAACTCAGTCCGTGGAAAAACAAACTTTATTCGAACAGCTGGGAATTACTTCATTCCCAGCATCGTTCGGCTCAAAGTAAAACAAATGCCTCCCAACACAAATTTCTCAGTTATCTCAAAAACCTTGGTCCAATTAGGCAAACTGGCAAACGTCCAGAAGTCACAAAAACAAAGACAGATATGAAGCAGAAGACGTAGCTACAACATTGTTTTCCGGCAAAGCTGAAATACCGGGGCTGGTCTGTTTTAAGTTTTATGGGAGGGCCAATTATCTCTTGGTCTTACTCCCGAGTTGTCCTCTCTGCCTGAGCTGCTTTTGCCTTTTGGCAGCTCTTCTCATATGTGCATTAGGAACAGGCTCCTCCTGTCCTCTGCCTCACTACTGTCAGTCACTGGAGGCTCTGGAGTCTGCACCTCACTTCCCGATGGCCCTGGCCTCACCTCAGCCTCATCGCTGTCTGACTCTGTTGCCAGCTCCGTAGGCTGCTGACGGACCACAACACATAAATAGAGCTGCACATGTGCACTTGCCAGCTGCCTGCACGATCCACACACACACATACACACACATCCCACTGGTCCACAAAGCTGGCAACATTGGGGAGCTTTGTTCTAAGATATACATCATTCCATTTCCCTGAAGCTATTCTGTTTCTTTCCACAGCGCACCGGGGATGCTAAGCCCAACTTTTTCCAGGACTGTTTAATGGAAGTGTTTGACAACTTGGACCAACACATTCACCATCCTGCTGTCCTCCTGCCCATCCTCCAACTAATGGAACGGGGCACAATGGTGCTCACCACCAATTATGACAACTTACTTGAAATCTTTGGGCAACAGCAGCATAAAGCTATGGAATCACTTGACCTGAAAGATAAAGACAAGGTATGATGTCCCCAATAAAATACAGGTGCGAGCTTCTGTTCGAAAATATGAACGGTCGGCCCCATCGCTCAGATTTCGTCGAGATGGAAGAGGAACATCAGGAGAAAAATGCGAAAAGATAAAAATGGCAGCCCAAAAGTGTGATCAAATTTCTGCTGTTCTAAGGTGCACCACAGTCATGGGTGCGAGTTTTACTTTTTTGATGGTACCTAGTGGGCACCTGGTGTTTGGGATAGAACCGACATGGAGAAAAGGTAGGCTGTGTTCTTTGCCATATTCCCTTTTTTCCCTTACAGCAGTGGTCCCCAACCTTCCAGCTTGGCCCAGCATGGGATGGTGGTGAGTAGCTGGTGCATGCACACGACCACAGCTCCACTGGTCCAAGCGGCACATGTGCGTGCCCTCTACTCATGCAAATGGAGCTTTGTGCACAAGGGCCCACCACTTGCGTGAGTGGAGCTTCGTGTGCCTGCCCATCGCTTGTGTGACCCAGTTTCGAACCGGCCACAGTCCAGGGTTTGGGGACCCCTGCCTTATAGTCTTCGAAGTAGATATATTCTTTGTTACACAAGGATCTTTAGATATATGGTATTCTTTCTGTTTTATGGTGTGTCATTTATTAAATAACTATATAATTGTGTTTTTTTAAAGTCTCTTTACAAATCTTAATTTTTAAGCAGCTAGAGAAGGTTGTTTCTTTGAAGATCCAAGTCTTGGAGATGGTTCAGTTAGGTAACATCAACAAGATGGTAAAGAAAAGTGCTCTTTATTTAAGCAGTGCATGGCTAGCTGGGGAATTCTGGGAGTTCAAATCCACTCATCTTAAAGTTTGAGAAACACCGCCCTAATGTTGTAATCTACTATCTGGGTATCCACAGTGAGGATTTGGGAGGTCATCATGAGGGCCATAACATCATCAGACAAATTGCATAAGTTGACCTTTGAATGACAATGTCATGAAATATATGAGATCACCCTGGTTTCTACCAGATGATTATATGAAGCAACCAAGCTGTCAGGGTTCCAAGTAACACCCCCAAAGAAATCTAACTCCGAGGCTTGAGTTTCCTCAAAGCTAATTTTTATTAGAGATGTCATATTGGCACATCTGGGAAAATCCGAATCTGAGAGCTTCCGGGTTTTCCTCACCCAAAAGAAAGTTCAAGTCTTTGCCCTTCACCCACAGGTCCATCACATGAACCAATCAGGTACCCTCTGGAACAAAAGATACCTCCTCATTCTTAGCACAGCTGCAGGGCACAATGGCCTTGACTTTCTGGAAAGAATGTTATTTTGACTACATATCATCTTCACTCCATACAATCCCCCCTCCCATTTTCCCACAGTAGAATTTGTTGCAGGCCTGAAGGCTCAAAGGTAAAAGATGACTTCCAGGTCTGACACAAGCAAGGCCCTAACAACTCTGCCACCAGAATGTATAAATCTCTTGTATTGTTGGAGCCTAGTCTCTTTCTGCAGGTTGTGTTACTGAACAGCTGGTCTCTCCTCAGGTTCTCCAGTGGGCAAAAGGACACCTCAGATATGGTGTCCTTCATATCCATGGTTTGTACACTGATCCCTGCGGAATGGTGCTGGATCCCTCAGGTTATCAGGAAGTGACCCAAGACCCTGAAGTGATGGTATGTGGACCCAAAGGCTGGACAAGCTTTTTTTGAAGTATTGCAGTCTTACTCTGCCGATTGCCAGCAGTTCAATCCTGACTAGCTCAAAGTTGACTTTCCTCCTTCCATGGTCAAGAAAAGAGGAGCCCAGATTGTTGCAGGCAATATGCTGATGTTGTAAACCTCTCAAAAAGTGCTTTAAAGCACTATAGTGCGGTATAGAAGTCTAAGTACTAATACTATTGCTATTATTATTGTTGAATCATGCAGACTTACAGATCAGCAATGCCTCAAAAGTACCCTGAGAAGAATTGGATATAGCTAATGAATTGCATTTGTGCGTCCTCTTAGGACAGTGATGGCTAACTTTTTTGCCATCACATGCCAGAAGGCTGAAGGGGCGGGGGGGTCGCGCACGTGCGTGCCCACACCCATAATTCTATGCACCCCACCCCTGCCATGCACACACGCCCCCCCCCACTCCTGGCACATGATGGCCTGGTAGGCCCGTTTTTCTCTTTCATCTGGCTCCAGAGCCTCTCTATGAGTCTGGGGAGGGCGAAAATGGCCTTTCCCACCCCCCCTGGAGGCCCTCCGGAGGCCAGAAACTGCCCATTTGTCAACTTCTGGTTGGACAGGAAGTGACGTTTTTTGCTGTCCCCAGCCTCCAGAGACTCCTAGAGAGGCTCTGGAGGCTGGGGACAGCAAAAAACGTCCAGAGGGCCTCCGGGGAAGGTGGGAAAGGCCATTTTTGCCCTCCCCAGACTCATAGAGAAGCTCTGGAGCCAGGTGAGAGAGAAAAACGGGCCTTTCCCACCCACCCCAGGCCCTCCGGAGGCAAGAAACAGCCTGTTTCCCTACTTCTAGTGGGCCCAGAAGGCCCAAAAATCAGCTGCCCAGCACACGCATGTGTACCGGAGCTGAGCTCACATGCCCATCGATATGGCTATGCGTGGCACCTGTGGCCCGCATGCCATAGGTTCGCCATCATGGTCTTAGGACAATGATCCATTTAGACACAACCAAGTCGGGCCATGATACCCGAGTTAAAGCTTTATGTCCACTACAGCTCCTATGAAGCATATTCATACAATGTGAGGAACATTTGGCTGCCACGGGAGGTGGACTAAAGGATCTTTACTTTCACAGCTTCCTAGAGATCAGGGTGGCATAGACTGACTCCTCAGTGCGCTGTCCCCGAAATTAACTCAGTAGAGGGATCTTAACTAAAGTCTCCCCAGCCTAAGATTACCGTATGTCTTGCACTTTGCCAATTTATCTCAAATGAGGCCAGCATCCAAATAGTTCATGACACAGACATTTAATTTAATAACTGCTTGGTGTATGTGGTTTCTTTTTATAGGAAGCACTACAGAATCTATACCGGAGGAAATCTTTTTTGTTTGTGGGCTGCGGGGAGACTCTGCGTGATCAAATCTTTCAAGCTCTCTTTCTGTACACGGTTAAAAACAAAGTGGAACTGGAACATTATATGTTGGTGCGGAAAGAAAACGAAGACCAGTTCTTTAAGTTGCAGGCCGATATGCTTGTGCATGGCATAAAAGTCGTATCCTATGGGGATCGCTTTGAACATTTCCCAGGGTATCTCCAGGATCTCACGGCACAGATCTGCAAACAAAGGAGTCCAGGTGTTGTATGAAAAGATCTCTGGGTTACCGTTCTGCATGCTTGTGCTCTCTTAAAATATGTTTTAACCACCAGCGGTGGTTTCCAATAGTCTTACCACTGGTTCACCGCACGCATGCTTGCTTTGCACGTCCGCCTTCTGTGCATGCTCTTTGCTTGCTTGTGCACCTTCCGCGCATACGCCCAGCCTCAAAAATATGCCTAAATAGGACGTCATAATAGCTGGGGTGGGTGGGCCCACCGCGGTCTTCGCTACTGGTTTGCTTGAACCGGTTCGAACCGGCTGAATACCACCTCTGCTTTTAACCTTAACCTTTAATTATGGGATGGAGCTCATCAAGTAGCTTAAGTCAAGCTTATTTGATTGACTGACTGTTGTTGCCAGAGCGGCATGTGGTGGTAGTGATTGCTTTTTATTGTTTTTATATTGGGTTTTTATTTTTATAAGCCGCTTGGAGTCGAAAGTGAGTTGGGCGGCCATATAAATTTTCTTAAATGAAACGTTCTTAAATTAAATAAATAAAATATTACTTAGTTGAAAAATTGGAGATTCCATCGATGGAAAATTCCTTGTAAAATAAGGATGCCCTGTATCTACGCAGCTCCTCCACTTTATGTTCTTTGATAATTGTCAACTTAGAAATGAGGTTTTCTACTAATGTCGATGATAATATCAATGCCTAATTTTAAAGTGAAGCTGCATTGGGTACAATGCACATAATAGGCAAAGATTCGGTTATGCTGTTGCTTGCCACCATCTTATTTTTTTGAGCAGATCTGCTTTGATTCACACATTAAACACACTAAGCCAACCATTCTGTGGTTAGAATGTCTCTATTGCTCCAAAATGTTGTCTTGGGTCAAAGTATACATTACAGTATATTATTTGTATATGTTTAGATCTACTTTTGGAAAGGAAGGAGAGGGAGGGGAGGGGAGGGGAGGGGAGGGGAAGGAAGGAAGGAAGGAAGGAAGGAAGGAAGGAAGGAAGGAAGGAAGGAAGGAAGGAAGGAAGGAAGGAAGGAAGGAAGGAAGGAAGGACCACTGGCATCACAAAGGAGAAATGCTATAATTTAATTATTCTCCTAATTGCATTCTGTTGTTCCAAGAGTTCTCTTCAATGACTTTGGGCTCCTTGGTGCTATTTGAGAAACCCCACTCTCTTCCAGCACTGCTGATGTTATCTAATTTGGTAATTAAATGTCTCTAAAGAAGATAATCCAGCTCAGAGAGCACCAAGGACCCCGTAGTTCAACCTGAGCTACAAATATTCTACGAGTTTCTGTGCCTTTCTTTGCTATGGGAAGTGTTACTACGATAAAACAGAATTAAGTTGTTAATGACACTAAAAACACAAGATGTATGTATGGTTTGCTGTTAAATTTAAAAATGTGCAGAGGCATGTTTTAAACAATTGTACCCAAGTTAATTCATTGCTTAACTTTCTTCTTTTTTTCCCAGATGCAGACAGGGTGGATAGCACAACACTTTGGGGTAAAGTATAGTCTTCCACATATTTCTTCCAATTTCAAATGGGTAATTCTGCTGTCCAGAAAGGATCCCCATAAGGAAGCCACCGCCCCGGGGATGGGGCCTGCAGCTCTAATGTCTCATTTGCTTCAAGAGTTTAGACACGTCCACATCTCCCTCTTGCAATTTGCCCTTAAAAACCTGAATTTGACTGTATGATTCATTTACTTCATGAACTTATTTTGTTCTCTAGCGGAAGTGAAATTTGGCTCACAATGGATGCTTATTCATGTGCAAGAACTAGCAATAAGGGGGAGGCTGTGTTTCAGCATTGGCTGTTTTGTCTTCAATGATTTTAACTTACTAGAAGATTTTGTAAGCTGCCCAGAATTTGCTGGAATGGGTGGCTATAATAAATTTAAGTCCATGCATATTAGTTAGTTGTGAAGTCGTGTTCAACCCATCGCGACCCCATGGACAACATTCCTCCAGGCCTTCCTGTCCTCTACCATCCTCTGGAGCAGGGGTCTCCAACCTTAGTAACTTTGAGGTTTGTGGACTTCAACTCCCAGAGTTCCTGAGCTAGCAAAGCTGGCTGAGGAACTCTAGGAGTTGAAGTCCACAAGCCTTAAAGTTACTAAGGTTGGAGACCCCTGCTTTGGAGTCCATTTAAGCTCATACCTACTGCTTCAGTGACTCCATCCAGCCCCCTCATTCTCTGCCATCCCCTTCTTCTTTTGCCCTCCATCATTCCCAGCATTAGGCCCTTCTCCAGTGAGTCCTTCCTTCTCATTAGGTGACCAAAGATGCGGCTATCATGAACCGAGATAGAAGGGAAAAGAGGGAGGAGAGAATTCAAAAATAAAAACACATTCATGGATAAATATTAAACTAGAATTAGTTTATCTAGCTGCATTTCATGTCTAGTCTACATGGTAAGGCTGACATCAGTCTTTGAAGTATGAATGTATAATTCTCTCGCTACGCCCTACGTGGTTAGATTAGGTGCCAAAATGCCGACAGACTTATCAGTTGGTTTGTAAAGGCAGAGGAAGACCTAGAATTTAAATCCAGGAGTGGAGACCAACCAAAGGACACTGACATCTGTATATAGACAAATCTACTTTCATCTATTCTACAACTTTATCCTTGGTTATAACAAAGCAATTAATTCTATTAATTTTGTCTGTGAGTTTTCTCCTGAATAAGCCAAGTACTAAATAAGAGAGCCAAGATTTAAAGCTACAGGACTCCCAATGACCTTGCTGCTAATTAACGGTGTACAATCATTTTGGGGGAAAGTGTATTTCAAAATTTTTTACCCAGGAGTGTCAGCAGTGTCAAAATACGTGAGATGATGGGTGTAGACCTGCCATTTTGCAGATTTGGATCTTCCCCATGGACACCACTGGTTTTCACCTCAAGTAAAATTTAGCTACAATTTTCACCACTGGTTGTTTTTTTTATATATATAAAAAAAATTTTATTTCCATTTTCCAACATCATATTTATGTACAAAGTGTTATCCATCATTAATCATTAATTTTTATTTTTATTTTTATTCTACTACTTTCCCCTCCTTCATCTCCTTCACTTTACTACTTCTTCTCTTCCTTCTCCACTCCTCCCTTCTTCCATCCTTTCTAACCTTCTTACTCCCCTCCTCCTTCTCTACACTTTCCTACCTACTTTCTTCCCTCCTTCTACTCCTCTCTCCTTTTCTTTCTGAAATGGCAGTCGGGCAGCCCCAATATCATTTCAAATTTTAATTTCATATCTTGAATCATTACTGTACATTAATAACCAATCCATGTATCATTTTCCCCCCCTTTCCCCCCTCCTCCCCACTTCCCCCCCCCCCGGACTTCCCAGAGCAAATACCGGGTATTATGACCAACAATCACAAGCTAAAGTATACAAAATATACACAAACTCCCACCCCTCTCTAAAACTTTAAATCCCCTCACAATAAAGAGATAAGAAAGAATAATAAAAAAGAAAAAGAAAAGGAACAATACCAATACAATCTTCCCTTCACATATTACTTCTTCTTACAGTCCATTTTTAAAATTAGTCTATCCTCTCAAATTCAGATTTTTTCCACTTGTATATTCCTTCAAATTTCATAAGTCCATTTCTTAAATTACAGTCCATCTTCTCAAACTCAAATTTTCATCACTAATATATTTCTTCAATTGTCATAACACATTTAATGTCCGTTCTTCTTACAGCCCGTTTTTCAAATTAGTCCATCTTCTCAAATTCAAATTTTCTCCACTTGTATATTCCTTCAAATTTCATAAGTCCATTTCTTAAATTACAATCCATCTTCTCGAACTCAAATTTTCATCACTTATATATTTCTTCAATTTAGTTTCCGGTTCACCACTGGTTTTTACCTCAAGCATATTTAGCTACAATTAAAATTAAGTTTTGTTAACATTACACTGGCTTGGGTGCTGAATTACCAGTATACTCTTTGACTACATAAAAACAAAACAAAACCCCAAGTTGGTGATAGATATTTTCTTTTGACTCTTGAGTCTCTGTTCTACCCTCATGGATAGGGAAGGAAAAGCTATCTCAACAGAGCCAGAATGAAAATGATGCCAACGTTTTCACAAAAATCATTAATGTTGTTGCCCACATGATGTTGGTAACACTTTTTCTTGCAGGGCCATCCTGTGCAGATTGCACAAAAAGGAGATTAGGAGAGAGTGGGAATGACCGAGCCAAGAAGGCTAGACACCCAAAGGATGGTAATTAGCATTCCCAATTTTTTTTTATTTTGAAGAAAATATATAACACAGTCATATAATGCATCTATCTTGTCAACATGGAGCTGGAGAAGAGCTTCAACAATAGGAAGCACCTGATTTCTCTGAATGCCAGATCTTCTTTAAATTAGAAAGACAAACTGCCAGGGCTGTCCTGCAAGGGCTTCTATGCTGCTAGTGGGATTAAAATCTGCAAGACAGTAGGAGCAGCATCATGACTAAAGGCCCACCTGTCCTGGGCCGGCATGCATTTTGTCAGTTGGGACCCTGCACCTCCTGTCTTGCAGGTTGTAACTTCTGGCACCATGCAGAGCTTGTATGTACAGGTGGTCCTTGACGTATGACCACAATTGAGCCCACAATTTATGTTGCTAAGTGAAAAATTTCTTAAATGAGTTTTGCTCCATTTCACTAATTTTTCTTGCCACGTTTGCTAAGTGAACCACTGCAGTTGTTAAATTAATAACACGGTTGTTAAGTGAATCTGGCTTCCCCCTTGACTTTGCTTGTCAGAAGGTCACAAAAGGGGATCACATGACCCAGGACATTATAACTGTCCTAAGTATGAACCAGTTGTCCAACATCTGAATATAAATCACGTGACCATGGGGATGCTGCAATGGTCTTAATTAACCGTAAAAAATGGTTGTAAGTCACTTTTTTCATTGACGTAACTTCAGTCACTAAATGAACTGTTGTAAGTCAAGGACTACCTGCACTGGGCAGCTAGAAAGGCATCTGTATGTATTTAGAAAGCCTTCTCGGAGTTTATTTTTAGGAGGGCTGAGCAGCTCATGCTTTACTCCTTAGCCTTATCCACACTGAGCTGTGGGGATCGTTGTATTATGTCTTTTGTAGCATATGGGAGGTTTCCTCAAGGGTTGTATTGCCATTGTCCAATATTCATCAGCATTTCTCACACCAACACTTCCCTTAACAGGGGTCATAATAATGGTGTGAGAAATATCAAAGTGATCAATATGGTTAAGAGTTTGGTATTTGATCTGTCCAATATTTATTTATATATATGGAGGTGGGAACAGCAGAGTTGGGTGCTCTCATCCCTAAAGGATTCCCCCTGCAGTTTCATGTAAATGTTAAAATATCAGCATTGGAAACAAGAGGGAACTCGGCAGGGGGTGGGGGGAGGTCATCGTGAGTAGATCTGTCCACACTATCTTCTGACATGTCAGGAACAGCCAGAACTATTGCTCAACAGTGACATACTGAAGGAATGGACACTGTGTGGGTACACACACAGAGAAAAAACACATTTTAAAAAAAATGTAGTGTGATTTTTTTGAAAGTCCAATTAACTCTTTTAGTTTTTGCAGTTTTCTGCCAGAATTGCATAATGTTGACCTACTTACTGATTGTTCTATTTGGCTTTTGGGTCATTTTGCAACTGAAGTCTTTCTTCCTTTTGTAAATCATGAGTGGTGTGAATTGCCTCATGCCTTGTTTTGTACAAAAAAGAAGAAAATAATGCATTGGGTTCTAGGCTAAGGGTCACCGTAAAGGAGAGGAGATATTTTTAAGACTTCGATGTTCCTTATCCCATCCTAATACAAAAGAAAAAAAAAACTGATTGCAGGAGTTCAGTGGTTGGAGATGAGTCAGGAGATAGAATGATTTTTGAGCCCTGCACATCTAATTCACTAAATTTGGCTTGGCTTGACTGAGAGCATTCCTTTCTCCTATGGTTATGCATGATAAACTATTTTAAATGATATGGACCGAGATGGACAAAACTGACGTTTATGTTGTTTTAAACAGATCCTGCTGAAGATGAGGTCCTTCTGTGACTATAAAAGACCAGTCCTCGAGAAACACCTCCTTACTTTGGCCATTTGCATCTGCTGGGAGTCAAATAAAGGATAGGTGTAGACTTCCTACAAAGTCTGCTTGGGAGGGGAGATCCTTATAAATATCACATCCAACAATTCAAATTTCATAGCTATTCTTGGGGAAGAGCAGATTTCTAAATATCTCAGGGATGAAGTCTTGGAAAAGAGGGAACTATGGCCTGTGAAATGGCATTTAGTTTTTAACTTTTGACTCCTCTCATCTTATTTCAATTCATGCACTGTAAGTTAAAACACATGAAGCCTGTTCCTTCCCCTGAAGGGCTGTGTGACACCTGGTGAGAGGAAAAAGGCACACAATCTGAGTACATTCCACCTGTCTAGGCAAAGAACTCTTGAATTTTTCCTAGATAGTACTGGGAGTTCTCAAGCAGGCAGTTTCAAAAGATCAGTGGCTAACTGCTAGTTGTGTTTCTGAATCTTTTAGTAACTTGAAGACGTGTAGACTTCAACTCCCAGAATTCTTCAGTTAGCATGGTGGGAGGAATTCTGGGAGTTAAAAGTCCCCATAAAGTATCTTAAAGTTGCCAAGGTTGAGAAATACTGTGCTAATGAAACAAAGTATATATATTTTGTAAGTTCTTGAAGAAAAAAACCTGAACAAAATGAAAAAATGTATGTGTGTTAATTTCTGTTTTGAATAAATAAATTCATATATAATTCCGAGATGTTCTGTTGTCATCTATTAGATCTGAAGAAACTAACAATTAAAAGTTGATGAACTGATATAAAGCGTAATGCATCCTTTACCTATGCAATGATGTTTCTCAGTGTCTTATAATAAAAACCTATTAAGATAAAATTAAATTTATGTTAATATGAAATTAGATGGCAAATGTTACTCCAGCCTGCAATAAAATTTAACTCTCCATACAGAAAAGATTTGTAGCAGATATGAAACTTGATGTCTGAAAGTTAGAATTGTTTTATTTAACAATCTTCAATGCAAGTGCACACAGTGGACAAACTTCATTCTACATCAAGAACTATTAATTGAAATCTCCAATGACTACGTCACACTGTCTATAGATGTTCACCTGAAACTAGATTAGCATTCCCTTGAAATGCCCCCAAATTGGCAGTTTGTCCTATAGCCGTGATGGCAAACCTATGGCACGCATGCCACAGGTGGCACGCGGAGCCATATTGGTGGGCACGCAAGCTCAGCTCCGGCACACGTGCGCACTGGCCAGCTGATTTTTGGGCTTTCTGGACCCACTGGAAGTAGGGAAACAGGCTGTTTCCTGCCTCCGAAAGGACTGGGGGGGTGGGGAAAGCTGTTTTCACCCTCCCCAGGCTCCTAAAAAGGCTCTGGAGCCTGGGGAGAGGAAAAAATGAGACTACTGGGCCCACCGTGCCATCACATGCTAAAAGTGGGGGGAGTGTTACGCATGTGTGGGGCACATAGAATTATGGTGTGGGCACACACGTGTCGTGCGACCCCTGCTTTTGGCACGCGATGGCAAAAAAGGTTAGCCATCACTCTCCTATAGTGACCAGAATGATAGGCAGTTATGACATACATGCAGATATTTCTAATACCACCCCAAAGCCCTGATCAAATAAAAAGTGCATAACTAAAAGATAGAACTAATACACAAAAGCAACTAAAGCTTTACAGCCTTCTATACTGCCATTTCCAATATAATACTTAAGTCTTAATCCTACCGCTTTAGTCTCTCTGATAGTTTTATATGTGTTGCTGTAGGGAATATGTACGTATGTAGGATCTTTCAGGTTAATGATAAAACTACAAGAAAAACAATAGAAATTCTTGTTTTCTTCAATCTGCTCTTTTTTCTTTTTTGTTTTTATTACAACATGTACTACACTATTCCTTTGTTTGAATTTCTAGTTTGAGTCTCGAGCACTGCAGATATGAACAATCAACGTATACTTGAATGGCATAATGCAGAAAGCTTACCAGTTCTACATTAAGTATTCTACATTAAGTATTTCATGGTATTGTTTTAAACTGAAGTAAGTGATTTAGTAACTACACATTTAACCAGTTCAACAGGGATCATATAACCTTATCTAGAGCTATAACTTAGTAGAACTAACAGGCGTTAAAGCAGAGAGCTCTTCTTCGATTTCTGCCTTTCATTCTCCTCAGAGTCTGGATATCGAGTAAGATCCAGGATCAGTATCTGACTAAACATAAAGTCATCTTGCTGAAAAAGGAAGAGAGATTGGGTACATATTATCTTATTGTAATGATACAGGGATAGTTTTCAAAATCATTTAAATTTCATTTAATTTAAGGGTGTCTCTTTTCCATCTCTGAAACAAGTTGGGCAAAGGCATTACTTACTTTAGGGCAGACTCCAATTAAAACATCTGCTTTAGAATAGAATTCTTCCTTCAAAGAAATAACTATAATCTGAAAGCTTTCTTCTGATTGCTGCCTAATAAAGCTTGATACCTTTTTGGAGAAAAAAAAAGAGATGGCTAAGAAAATTGCTAGTTATATGAAATACAATATCATCCAGAAGGAAATTTATTTTATAAATCGGTAAATAAGCTGCTCGGAAAAAATCAAAAAATCAAAATATTATAGTATAAGATACTGGCTGAAAATGCACTAAGTAAAAAATAAGGTACGTATTTAAATTTTCTTTGCTATATTTATGGTTTAAATGTGTTAACTTATTTCTGAGTTATTAAAATTTATTTCTTTTTAAGATAACTGAGTGCTGTACAACTCCCAAAATAGGTAATTGACATTAAAAAATATATTCTCACAATACTAGACAACACAGTATCAACAGTAGAAACCTTCAAATTTCTAGGTTCTATCATATCGCAAGATCTAAAATGGACAGCTAACATCAAAAACATCATCAAAAAAGGACAACAAAGAATGTTCTTTCTGCGCCAACTCAGTAAGCTCAAACTGCCCAAGGAGCTGCTGATCCAGTTCTACAGAGGAATTATTGAGTCTGTCATTTGCACCTCTATAACTGTCTGGTTCGGTTCTGCAACCCAACAAGAAAAACACAGACTTCAGAGGATAATTAGAACTGCAGAAAAAATAATTGCTACCAACCTGCCTTCCATTGAGGACCTGTATACTGCACGAATCAAGAAGAGGGCCGTGAAAATATTTGCAGATCCCTCGCATCCTGGACATAAACTGTTTCAACTCCTACCCTCAAAACGACGCTATAGAGCACTGCACACCAGAACAACTAGACACAAGAACAGTTTTTTCCCGAAGGCCATCACTCTGCTAAACAAATAATTCCCTCAACACTGTCAGACTATTTACTGAATCTGCACTACTATTAATCGTTTCATAGTTCCCATCACCAATCTCTTTCCACTTATGACTGTATGACTATAACTTGTTGCTGGCAATCCTTATGATTTATATTGATATATTGATCATCAATCGTGTTGTAAATGTTGTACCTTGATGAACATATCTTTTCTTTTATGTACACTGAGATCATATGCACCAAGACAAATTCCTTGTGTGTCCAATCATACTTGGCCAATAAAAAATTCTATTCTATTGCAAGATTACACAGAATGACATTAACATTAAATTGGGAGCTCTATCCAAAATAAAGCAATTCCTCCTCAGTAGGAAGAGGAACGGTGGAAGGGGGGGTTGAGAGTTGAGAAGGCATGCTTCCAGGCCCCTAAAGATGGAGACCAATTAGAGCTAGATGTGCTAGATGTTACTGGAAGAAGGCAGTCCTGAGAGGAATGGGACAATTCTTCATGGCCATCTGGCCATGGCCAACTCACCACAGACAATTCCATACTGGATAATTCAATGCAATGAATGTTATCTGGCACTGTTTCTTCAACATTATTTCCATTTTTGTCAATGTCTTGTAGAGTAAGGAAGATGACCTTGATGGAGATAGGCAGGGTAGGATACAATTCTAATCCTACTTTAGACATGAAAGTGAACTGGGTAACTTTGGACCAAACCCTCTTTCTCTCTCTCATCCCAACCCATCTCACAAAGTTGTTTTGATGGGCAAATAGGAGGTGAGATCATTATACAACCCACCTTGAGGTTTTTTTTTAATTTTTTTGTCACAACAGTATACACAAACAAATGTTATAGATAAAACAGCATATCTTGAAGAAAGAAATATATATATAACAATAGGACAGGAACGGTAGGCACTTTTGTGCTCTTATGCACGCCCCTTATAGTCCTCTTAGGAATGGGGTGAGGTCAATAGTAGACAGTTTTTGGTTGAAGATTTTGGGATTTTGAGTAGAAACTATGGAGTCAGGTAATGAGTTCCAAGCATTAACAACTCTGTTACAGAAGTCATATTTTCTGCAATCGAGTTTGAAGCGGTTGACATTTAGCTTGAATCTATTTTTTGCTCTTGTAATATTGCGATTGAAGCTGAAGTAGTCTTTTATAGGAAGGATATTGCAATAGATGATTTTGTGTGTTAAACACAGGTCATGTCGAAGTCAACGGAGTTGTAAGTTTTCTAATCCCAGGATTTCAAGTCTGTCGGTATAAGGTATTTTGTTTTTTTCAGAGGAATGAAGAACTCTTCTAGTGAAATATTTCTGGACTCGTTCTATTGTATTTATGTCAGAGATGTGGTATGGGTTCCAGATGGATGAGCTGTATTCAAGAATAGGTCTGGCAAATGTTTTGTATGCTCTAGTTAGTAGTGTAGAGTTTTTTGAAAAGAAGCTACGTAAAATTAGGTTTACAACTCTTAGGGCCTTTTTTGCTATGTAGTTGCATTGGGCTTTGGCATTAAGGTCATTTGATATGAGAACTCCAAGATCTTTGACAGGGTGGGGGTCGTCAGTTAGGTAATGTCCATCAAGTTTGTACTTGATGTTAGGGTTCTTTTTTCCAATATGTAAGACTGAGCATTTGCTGGTTGAGATTTGGAGTTGCCAAGTTTTAGACCAATCAGAAATTAAGTCGAGGTCTTGTTGAAGTTATTTGAGTTAAACGTTGGATATAGCTACAAGAAACAGAGAAAGGAATGACTTACTTTTCCAATGTTTGTGTTATCTAGAGCTGCATCAACTTCATCTAAAACAAAGAATGGAGCAGGCCTAAAACTGAAAAAACAACATAAACACAATTAAATGATTTATTAAAAATTAGTGAGAGGTCAGTTCCTGTGACTTGAAGGCTGAAGGCTGCCACCTTTATAATTCAAAAGCAAGTAAAGAATTTAGCTTTGTAGGACAAAGCCTTGATTATAGTTCCTGGAAAGATGACTCACAAATACTTAAAATATGTTGTCTAACAACAGATATTGGAGGCTTATTTTTGCCTGAGTTTGGGGAAAAATGTTTTCAGACATTATCCTCTGAACTGGATTTGGAAATCAGTGAAGTGTACACAGTTAGAATCAGTTTGAAGACTGAGTGCATTGTCAAGTTTATCAGGTTTACAATTTGTAATATGGTTTGGGAAAAGCATGTGAAATCTCTTCACTGAAGTTTAAAGAAGACCTTTTCTGATCTCTGTCTATTGTGATCTCTCTGAGGAAGAAATTTTTCTGTCAGTCTTGGCTAAAAAAAATTCTCAGAATTTTCTATCTGGCCAGCATGGAAGACAGTAAACACTTTATGGATCTCAGTGACTAATCATCATCATTTTGAAATGCCTATTTTTCCCTTTCATGTTTTGTTTTTGGTTGGTCTGTTGGTTATTCTGTTGGTTCTTGCCTTAAATATTTATTTTAATTTCATTAACAAAAGTGTGTAGGAGGAATGTGGTATACTTGTCCTCCGTGAATTTTTTTTATTTTTGTTGCTTTAATTTTTTTAGGTATTTTTGTTATATATTTTTAATTTTAGGTACATCCCAAAGGTGCTTTTTCAAAAGGCAACCGGACTTTGTTTTTCCTTGAAAATATTTCGCTTCTCATCCAAGAAGCTTCTTAGATGAGAACTGAACTGACAAAGGTCTTGGATGAGAAGTGAAACGTCTTCAAGAAAAACAAAGTCCAGCTGCCTTTTGAAAAAGCACCTTTGGGACAACCATGACCAGGATGACTTAGAATCTCCATAGACAATTTTAGGTGTATTTATTTTCATCACCCGATGGATTAATTTTGTAGGAATTCTTTGGGACCATATAGCATAATATTAATTCACATATCTATAATGGTCTGCCTCAAAAGCCAGCTTATTTTCTATGGATATGGTCTATTACATTTCACGTTTTTATATGCCAAGATTAAGGATATTACAATATTTATTTTTATTCTTTTAAAGACATTTATTTGTTAGAATGTTAATGTTTCAATGCTAGAAACTTTCCAAATCATTTGCTTTGAGATGGGCAGCAAATAAATTCTATAAATAAATAACAAATAAATACTAAATTGAAATGTTAAAGATATTGAAATATCCTTAAATGTACAAAGATATTTAAAATAATAAATAATTATAAAGCTGATTTTATATTTTTACAAGAGTCTTATTTCAGAAATGATGAAACACCATCTGAAATTAATCAGGTACTTCACAAATTACTGGTAATAATAGTATTAATGCAGCTGGAGTTGTGTTGTTCATTGGAAAAGAGGCTAATATAGCAATAGCACTTAGACTTATACACCGCTTCATAATGCTTTACCGTCCTCTCTAAGCAGTTTAGAGTCAGCAGCATATGGCAGAATATTGATCAAGTAAATATTCAACATCAAAAATATATTGATCCTAACAGACATATTATTATTATTAATCTGAGGATATTTAACTTTGACATTTCTTGCTAATTTTTATGGGCTTATTAAAAACAATCCTGATTCATTTCATAGATATTTTGCAAAATTGTATATATTAGTATATGATCATTAAGTAATGGCATCAATATACTGATGTATCCAAATACCAATAGAAACTTAATCTCCTAAAATATAGTTACAATCAAATTCAGAAGCTAATCTAGGCTTATATACAAAAGTTTAATTTTACAAATGTATGGCATACATTTCACCTTCAGAATAGGACCTTGTTTTTTAATGAAAAGAAATCTGAATTGGAGGGGGGGGGGGGAGGAAGATTTTATTTTGTCTTAAATTTATCAAGATTGCCATTCTTGCCAGTGAAATAAAATATGCTCTCAAAGAATGCCTTGTTCTGTTAGAAATCTTTGAAGTGTGCATCACTGCCTTGAGTTTGAAGCTCTGAGAAGGCATGATCGATCTCAGCAATTTAGTAGAAAAGATCCCTCTCACATTACCTTCCTTTTCCAGAAACAGTAGCAAGATCCAGCTTGCTTACCTGTGCATCGCAAACACAAGAGCCAGAGCTGCAACAGACTTTTCTCCACCTGACAGGTTGTCCATTGGCATAAATCGTTTCCCAGGAGCTACACAGTTATAGCCGATGCCTCCCAAGTAAGGTTCTTCGGGATTCTCTGGACTAAGGAAGGCCTACAAGACACATTTTCTCATTCAGTTCAGAAGTAGAGGACGTTAAGCTCAGTTTTAGAATGAGTTTCCCATTCTTTGCTAGGGGCAGCAGAGTGTTTCAAAAGGTAGTTGGGCTGCTACATGAGTGTCATTGTTGCCTTGAGTTCCTCAGGGGGTATAGTGTTCTCTATCTCAGGGGTAGTCAACCTTTTTATACCTACTGCCCACTTTTGTATCTCTGTTAGTAGTAAAATTTTCCAACCGCCCACCGGTTCCACAGTAATGCACCGTATATCGTCATCTGCGCATGCCTCTCGCACATCGTGGATTGGGTTTGGGGAGGGGGGGCGCCGGCTACCAGTTCTACTTGTCTGTTACAGCTGGGTGGTGTGGGGGGAGATGCGCGAGCTATTCTGGGATGAGGCTCTTTTGTTTGCGGTCGCACTATAGCGCCATTTAGTTTCACTTACATAACGTGAACTAAACCTATGCGTGAGTGATACAAATAGTATATTTTCAGAAATTTAAATTGTCACGGGGAATTTTATGAAAACCTAATGAAAATGTATTAAATAATGCTATGAAAATTTTTTTAGAAGTCAATTAAATTTAAAAAAAGAAAAGTGCTTCAGTACCGGCCCAAACCCCTACTGCCCACCATGAAAGCTGGAATGCCCACTAGTGGGCGGTAGGGACCAGGTTGACTACCACTGCTCTATCTAGACAATTCCACCAGGAGATATCTGAAATTTGGTGTTTGGGGTTTGGTGGCACTAGAATTATGAGAACACCTAATTTTATCTCTCTGTTCACAAATTCTCACAAGGTGTTTGGTGTCAGAATGGCAAGAGATCTGAAGCTTAAATGAGATACGATGAAAAGGGATTCAACCTGCACTAGATAGATACACTTTCTTAAGGATCACAATACCTGCATGTACTTTTAAAAGTACGTTCTGGAATAATCATGTTACTGAGTTATTAAGTTTGCCTCCTCCCAAATAGACCATTCCATACTTTGCCATGGCTGTATGCAACCCTTCAAAGTGCTCCTACCAAGAGAAAAACCTCTCTTTGGTAACAACTCTCTGTGATGCAATGCCTTCCATTCTTCAAGCTTACCTGTTGTTATTGTTTTGAGGCCATGAGGCCTCTTCTTATAATTTCCATTAAAAGACATTAAAAGACCTCTTAGGAAAGTTTTACTAAATTTTGAGGTGTTCGTGTTTTAACGTTTGAAGACCTCTCGGTGTTTTATGTTAACTGTTTAAACCTGTATTTGTTGTTTCATTCTGTAACTACATTGCATTGTTTATGCTTCACTTTAGCAACTTTCATGTATACTGCCCAGGATGGAAATGGCATACATAAATTAATAACAGGTTCTTAATAGTGGTGTATGATGTATCTATTGTCAAATGTCTAGTTTTAATTAATCAATATTAATGAAATATTAACCTGAGCGCTGTTGTTTCTACAAAGTTTCTTGTAGATCTGATCAATAGCGACTGACACATGCTCAAAACACTGGCTGAATCTCTCGTATCTCTTTTTTTTCACTTTTTCAAATTCTTGCCTACACAATCTGGCTTCCTTCCTATGGACTTCAAATGCTATGGAGGATTAAATGGAATAAAATGTAGCAGTTAAGCATTAGAACTGATATTAGTAAATGTATTACCTCACCTTAAGTTATCAGCAAACACAAAAATAACTATTATTATAAATATGTGTAATAGGGTACTCTAAAATTTAAACATACATTCTATTTCAATTTATAGGCAATATTTTTTAATGGAGGAAAAGGATTAAAAAATAAGCCTCAAGTGCCAATATTTGGTCCTGATTTTTTTTGTCCTTCCTTCAAAATAACCATCTCTCTGAAAAGAATATATTATTTATTGTAGCTATTCTCTTTATTCAGCAGTATTACAATACAGCCATGAACACAGTGGGAAATAACAAAAAGTCATACACACTTGTGTCCTGCTGCACATGCTACAGTTTTTTGTGATGCTACTCTTGATCTTTCTGAAGCATTTGAAGCCTTTAAATGTACAAGGGTTTAGGTGTAGAGTACAATATGCTCATTTATAAACATACATGTACATACAAAGTTAAACTGAACTGGACCCTAAATCTGATTCACTAGCAAAAGTTCAAATTAGAGATAAAACAAAATGAAGTGCTAGAAAAGTGCCTCAATTCCATAAATAATTAATGAAAAAGTGAGTATTAATTACCATTGACAGATTCTTGGAATCTGCCTGTAACAATATGAAGCTTCTCCAGTGCTTTGAGATTTGGTGCTGTTGTTTTTAACAAAACATTTTCTTTATATGCTGCTTCTTGCTGAAGTTGTTCTAAGTGAGTCTCAATCTCTTTGTCAGATTGCAATTTCTAATTGTAAAATGAAACAATTAGTGATGACAACAACCAAGAAATATTTCTGAACCATTAAGGACTGATTAGAAGTCTCAAGAGGTAAAGAGTAAGTGGAGTAGATCTATGAGCAGCTATAGCTTTAAATAACACGATAAAATAATATAGAATTTTAAAGATAGAAAAGAACACAAATTATAGTGTGGCTGTTGAAATGCATCTTTTGAAAGTCATACCCTGTATTATTTGTTTACCCATTATATTCTGGGGATTTCTGCAAGATATGGAAAAAAACATCAAGATGCTAGCTACAGTGGTGCAATCAAAGTTTTTTTATGTGTGATAAAACCAGGCTGAGCGTCAAGTGTATTCTTATTATGTCCATCTTGATATAATTTTTTAGGACCACACCTTGTAAACATTTCTATTATATTCACTGTTCACTGGAGAAATAAAGCTTCTTAGTAATAATCTTATATAGGCGTGATACTGAAACTATCTAATTCTAAATATATAAAGTTCAACTTTTGGGATCTGACTCAAACCAGATGTGAAACTGTCTGATTGTGAGTTAAAGCACTTGCTTTAAAAAAAACTGAAGTAGTGTAACCTACAAGAGCACTTAAACTTATTCACTGAAAGGCACTTTCAAGATTTCTTTGTGAAGTCCTAAATAAAAATCACAATATACTTGACTGAAATACCACTTCCCACATCTTGAATTGAAATGTTTTTTTTTAGGTATTATGGGCCACATAGGAAACCGCAGCAGTATGTTGTGTGTTTTTGCCATTGTATTCAGTTGAACAGAAAATGTTTTTTATTCACTACAGGTAGTATCAACCTATATTTGCAATTGGGACCAGAGTTTCAGTCATAAATATGACCGGACCTGATTTTGCAACAGATTTTGCAATTTGTTACAGTGATTATTAAGCAAATCATATAGTCCTAAATCTGAATCACATAGTCTTTAAGCAAATCACACAGTTGTAAGTTGCTTAGACTAATAATCAATATTATATATGGAAAGAATATACACTGTATTACCTTTAACTGTTTTCTAATACTGCTATAGTCTATCTGAAGTGCCTCCTCTCTTTCATAGATATCTGCAGAGACTTCTGTGCTTTCAGTATCAGGTGCCAGCTGTAGCAAATAGTTAAGTCAATATTAAGAGTTAAAATAAAGTCAATATGTAAGAGTTAAAATAAAGAAAAGAGCAATACTATTTCACTTCTCTGAACCTAGCCAACATTTGAGGGATTAAAATGTCTTTATTATGTATGATGTATTTTTTTTAAACTTGAACAGGAAAAAAAATGATGCAGAATAAGCAACCTTTAATTCTCATCCCAAAGGTGCTTTTTTAAAAGGCAACTGGACTTGGCTTTTCCTATAAGACGTTTTGCTTCTCAACCAAGAAGCTTCTTCAATTCTGGTATCTTTAATTCTCATATCTGCAATATAAATAATCACTTTCTAGCTCTTTTAAAAATCTAGTTTGATGCAGTTTTATTCGTTTACAATTATGAACAGATTCTCAACATCTAAAATTTCCTTAATGATTCTGCCACAAAGGAGGCTACAGTACCTCAATTTCACTAATGTCATCCAGAGATCCCAAAAGAAGGTTTATCCTTAAATCTTGCAGCTTGCAATCAAGAAGCATATTATGCCTTTCTAATTTCTTCTGTTCCAGAGAGGTCTCAATAGCTCCTGCTTCCTTTTGTAATGTTGCTAACTCTCTGCCAGCAAAAGAGAAAGGCAAATGAAACGTGACATTGGTATTTCTGAAACTTGAAAACAATTATGACAAAGTTTTCCATGTAATATTCAATTGCCCTAATGCACTAGAAAAAATAACAATCTCAGAATACTTTTCAGTTACGCTTTTAACCAGTATTGATCTTAAATGTAACATAGTATTCTAGATCTTCAGCACTTTCTGCCCAAATTCAGGACATTAATTGCTCATTGGACAATTCCAGATAAATGAGATAAATAAACTAACTGTAGGAGAAGAGCAGAAAGAACTGGGGAGCAGAGTAAAATGCATCTTCATTGCCACAAGAGATCCATGTCCAGCTCCCCTTGAATTCCACTGATTCTTATGTAACACCAATTTAGTTGACCAGACTTTCCTGTATGGGCTTCAATAAACTGTTTATGCTGCAACCTATATGAATGGTTCCAATTCTTTGCACCTGAGGCTAACCAGGATTTTTCAAACTGCAAAATACCCTGCCTGAGATTTCATAAGAGATAAGATTCATTTATATGCAGCCAGTTTTTTATTGGTACATCTTTCCTTTTTGATCAGGGTTTCCAAGAGTTTTTTTAAAAAACAAAACAAAAAACAACATAAAAAAGTTCTGCAGCCTGAAAAAGTTTGAAAACTTCAAAAATCTAATTTTTAGTTTTTCAAACTTCTTCATATATTTATCTATTTACATAGACATGATATTGTTTGTTTATATTTATTGAATTTTCACCTTACCTTTCTGCTTTTTTAACATTCAAGCTTACAGTAGGTTTAGATTTAGGTTTATTTATACAGTAAATATACAGAATACAATAACATATTTTATGCATAGAATACAGTAATATATTTTTACCGAACTGATTCCTATTTCTTAAAGACACAGATATATAGCTTTGTTCATCTGCTAAATATTGTAATTTAACAAAATTTTCATTATTTTATCTAAAGAGCTTTATTGGCAATATTTTAAGGGTCCAGGCATCCAAAGCAAACATAGCTAATTGAAGTAATTTGGAAATGTTCCCTTTAAGTATTATAATGGCATGTTGTATAACAGTGTGCATAGACATGAATATATATGCCTTGAATTTTCTCTTAGGATTCTGAAAATAGCAACAAAGAAAATAGAACAAAGAAAATAGCAATACTGATCTGACACAAAAGGTACATGAATAAAAAATGGCTTTTAAATATTTAACTCTTAAGATCCTTGCTCTGGAGGAGATTATTCCAGGATTCTATTATTTCAGGTGTGCTTTGAAGAATTACTGCTAAGATGTGGGAGTCCTGGGAATTTACTTTGCTGTGCAAAACAAAGTTTATGTATGTGTATAGTACAGATAGCTAAGAGATTCAAGAAGATTCGTCTGAGAGGCCTCAAAACAGAGTCTTGGCAGCCTACAGAAAAAGGTATGTGGTGCAAGGTAAAGTCTATGCTAAACTAGATAATTAAAGGATAAACTTCTACTATGAACATTAAGCATTAGTTATGGAGAAGAGTGGAAAGAATTTCATCTTGATGAGAATGAGATGAACAATGTCAAAATACAGAACAAATATGTCTGCTGAAAGTGAACTGTCAGAATTCACTGCCTGTCATTCAATCATTAATATTGTTAAAAAGGCATCCTTATTTATAAATAAATATTAAATAAAAATAAAATAAATTTAAAATAAATATTTAAAATATTTATTCTGTAAATTAAAATACTGCAGATTGTAAATGGTTCAAATGATTTGGGAGCAAGCTGATTTTATACTGGAGCAGATACGGTGGAGTTACCAGAGATCTGAGGTTTCTTATCCTTCCAAATACCTTAATCACTAAAATTAGCATCACTGAAAAAATAAAGTTGAATTAGTGTCCAGATAAATTTTAAAGCATTTTCCAAGGTATTAAACTTCCACCTTAAGAGAATATGCAAAATATGAAGTCAGGAATTGGGTGCTAGTCTCCATCCTTTGAAAGAGGATCTATTATTATAGGTGAATTAAGTGAATTGTTCAAGGCAATGTGAGAGGTTTGTAACTCAGGCCTGACAAGACCTTTTCAGGTGAAATTAATTATATTTCCAACAAAAATCAGTTACCTATTTAAAGTTAATAACGCCTTCCTTGATTCTTCAACTTCACTCTGTGCTTTTGCAACATCGCTTTTACTAATATTCTGCCTTTCCCTAAGCTGCTGTAATTCTTCCATGACTTCATTTACCATTTGTAAAAAGTTGTCTTCATCCTATATAGGAAAAACATTTGTCATTTTTTTAATAGAAATGCTCACTTGTTAAACAAGTTAAACAAGTTCTTCACCAGACTATCAAATGAAGGATTTATTTATTTTTTGCATTTATATCCCGCCCTTCTCCGAAGACTCAGGGCGGCTTACACTATGTTAGCAATAGTCTTCATCCTATTTGTATATTTATATACAAAGTCAACTTATTGCCCCCAACAATCTGGGTCCTCATTTTACCTACCTTATAAAGGATGGAAGGCTGAGTCAATCTTGGGCCTGGTGGGGCTTGAACTTGCAGTAATTGCAAGCAGCTGTGTTAATAACAGACCGTCTTACCAGTCTGAGCCACAGAGGCCCTAATGCCAAATACAGATTAATGGTAATATCAAAATCTGTGACTTTGTCATGATTAACTTCTCAAACATGAATATACCGGTATTTACATGAAATTTTACACAAGTTTCAGTAAAAAATGTCCGTATTTCATTAATTATCAATACATAATCTACACCTACAAATAATTTATTGATAAGTCACACTTATATGTTAGTACTAATGTAAAGACATGACAGAGGCATCTCAAGTGTTCCAGATACTGTTAAATGCCAACCACCATCATTCTTGCTATTCAGACTTGCTGGATGCGGCTAACATAATCTGCAAAACCTATATAGTCTCCTCTTCTTTTTATAGGCAATGCAATATAATCAGTATAGATAAACAGATTTCATGTAATTTTGTATAAATAGATCAGAAAAAACATACGTAGATTTCTGATTAAGATAAATTATGGAGAAAGTAGATTTACATTTTTACAATTCCCTGATTCTAAATTAGAATCTAGTTTATTAATTTACAGTATAATAAAGTCCTACTAGTGTTTCTATAATCATTAATAATTTCTAGTAAGAAGTGCTGTTACATGTTTAACTGACTTGCACATATTTCAAACTATTATAAAACTATTATAAAAGTTACCTTTTTCAGGTGAATTATTTCAGCTTCTTCTTTGTGAATCTCTGCCTTTAGCACGTTATTTTTCTTTACCATCTTTTCTACAAGACTGTTAATAAACTCAAGTTGTGTGTTTAGTCTTGTTTTCTGGTTTTCAAATTCAGATCTAGCCAAACACAGTTTTGTCAAATAGAAGATAATGTAAACTCAATTTATTTTGTCAACTAGTAAGGATAGGGGCTCTTGTTTCTCACGCAAGAAATATGTAACAAGGTTATCAGGAAATTCATGAATACTCTTTCCTAAAATATATAAAATATTTAAATGCTGCAGATTGTGGTATGCTGGATATTTTACCTAGATAATAAATGCATATGTCAAACTTTTCCAGATAGTTCAGTAATGGTTCTATCCAAACCTAAAGGATATTAACTGTTTTTACTTCTTTCCCAAAGCTCTATTTCTCCTTTCATCTACCTCATTTTATTAAAAAAAACCCATTTTCTACTCACACAAACATTTTATCTTTGCAGGAACTTCCTCTTCCTATCCAGATATGAAACATATTAAAGATTACACTCAACAAAGAAATTATAAAATGAGTATTATTTTTCAATTCTGAATATTTACCTCTTATTGTCAACTTCTTCTTGCTTTTGTATGTGTTCTTTTTCATATACACGAATGTTCTCTACACCAATTTCTTCACAGAATTCATGAAAAACATTGTCTTCCACCTATTAGAATACCATCCACCATCCAAAGTACAGGAATTCAATATATTTTCTAAAAACAAGAATGCTCCACTTCTCTTATAAAGTAATATGGAATAAGACACAATAATTTTAAAATATATCCTTTGTTATGTTAATTTTACCAGCATAAGAAAATTGTTCTAGGTAAAAACTATTAAAGGAATAGGGGAATTATTTTGCTATTACATGTTTTCTTCTTTAAACTGACAAAATCACTGTGGTCTTTCACTATCTCAAATGCAAGAATTGTGGTTTGGTTTCTGTGGCATTTCCTCTTCCTCACATTTCCAATATTATACAAACATTAATTTCAATTTACTAAGCTGTTATAATACCACTTACTCTTGCTGAAATGATTGGGAAAATGTTATGAAACTTAATGAGATTCATTCTGTTTCTAACAAATTCTCAAAGCAGGATAGAAAGAACATTTTAAAAGTTTGTCAGCATTTTAAACTGCACTGTGATTTCATATCCTTTCAGACACATTCTGCAGTTACTACTTTCAATGTTTATATTACAGAATAACAATATTCTATTCCATATCAGTTTTATACTGACGGAAAATATTTGTTTTTAATATTCTTTTGAAGACAAAAATAAGTTATTGGACTACTGCATGGATTCCACCACTTATTTACTTTATAATATTTGAATATTTCACCTAGGAATCCAACATTGTTGGTTTCTAATTTCAAAAACATGACCAAATTTAAATTTAATACAATATAAAATTTCATTCAAGGCTTTGCAAGAGAATGCACATGATCACATTCAAGGTCACATTCAATAAAAATGGCTTCTTAGAGTTAAGAATATTCTTTATTTGAAAATATAACCTATTAGCTAGAATAGAAAGACCCCAAGCCAATGCTATAAGCTACATGCTATAATGCTACAATTCCAGGTGCTGCTATAATGGAAAACCTATATACCTCATTAATTTTTTTTTTAAGCTCATCCATTTTTTCAGTTCTTTTTAAGACTCCTTCATTCAGCATGGTGCACTGCGACTGTATATTAACCATTTCACTTTCCAGCATAGATTTTTCCTAAAGAGAAATAAACACAAAGAAAATTTAGGTTTATTTAATGGCTAACTATTCTAACTGCTTTGATTGATTAATAAGGCCATGATTTAATAAAAGTATTAAAGAAATATAAAAAATAGTGCAAAACTTAAAACAAAAATCCGTAATTTAACTAAACAATACAATACATAGAACATACTACATAAATTTTCAAAAAGAAAATAAAAACAAACTTTTTAATTATAGATTAAAATTACGTTATTTAGGCAAAAGTTAGACAAATGAGAAAATTTGAAAGCCTAAGTCTACCTTGTAGAAATTAGCCAGATGTTTTTTCTTAAGAATCTCCAGTTCATTTTGTGAATATTTGTATCGTGTTTGAATTCCTTGGCACTGAGCTTGTAAATGCTTTAAATCAGCCTCCTTGTGTTTAATTTTCAGTAAGATCTATGAAAAGATGTTGTACAGTGTAATAAAGGGACAGAACATTCCTACAAAATCCAAAAATGAAAGAGTTCATCCATTTAAACCTAAAACTGTCAATCTAGGGAGTGGGATGAGAGCAGCAAAGCCCAAGACACTCAAACTGAAATGTTTCCCTCTCCACTTTTGTGCTTTAAGCCTTCCATTTGGGGAGGAAATGGCATATCTTGCCAGATAATAAAAAATACCTTAACCTGGAGAAGAGATGGAGAATCAGACGAAATACTCATCTAGGGAAGTGGAGCTCAGTGTAAATTAGGATCCTTTTTGAAATTACATTCTGGATTTATTTAAGCTGTTTCATTCTGTCCTTAGTCCTATTTTGTTCTATTTGTACTGATGTATTCCAGCCTGGAAAATTAGCTGTGAGTTAAGGACTGTGTCATTCATGGTATTTTCCTTTTATCTACTACCACTGCCTTTAATTCTCAATTAGTTCCTTATCCTTAACATACTTAATAAATAATGTATTTGTTTATATACATTAAATATTTGTTTAATTGTTTAAATATTCCAGTATTTAAAAATAATTATGTGAAATCAACGACTTAATTTTGATAGTTTTACGGCTTTTTCATTAGAATGTAGTGCTGCATATAAAAGTTTGTAGCTTGACCTTTAGTTCATCCATTAGTTTCTCCCTTCGTTCCTTAAGTTCATTTATTTCTTTTTCTTCCCAATATTTAGCCTTCAATTTCAAATAACTTGAGCCCCCAGAAATTATTCCAGATTTCAAAAACAAAGTTCCATCAAGCGCTACCGTCTGAAAATTGGGAAAAAGCACAAACAGAATATTAATATAACATAACATAACATAACATAACATAACATAACATAACATAATAACAGAGTTGGAAGGGACCTTGGAGGTCTTCTAGTCCAACCCCTACCCAGGCAGGAAACCCTACACCATTTCAGACAAATGGCTATCCAACATTTTCTTAAAAATGTCCAGTGTTGGAGCATTCACAACTTCTGCAGGCAAGTTGTTCCACTTATTGATTGTTCTAACTGTCAGGAAATTTCTCCTTAGTTCTAGGTTGCTTCTCTCCTTGATTAGTTTCCACCCATTGCTTCTTGTCCTGCCTTCAGGTGCTTTGGAGAATATTAGAAAGATAACTAGTTATTTTCACCATCCTTACCCTTTTGTTCTGCCTTTTTTATATATAACTTAAGGCAGTGAACTTACCTAATTCTCCTGCATCCTCTTTTCCCCACAACCGTCCTATGAGATGGGTTGGACTGACAAAGAGTGACTAGTCTATAGTCACCAGCCAGCTTTCATACCTAAGGGAGGCCTAGAATTCACCATATCCTGGTTTTTAGGCCAGCATTTTAACCACAATACTAAATTCATTCCTGGACTTAAGTTCATACATTGTTGATACTCTCAACAAAACATTCCTTTTGGATTTTTTCACTCTGCTTTACAACAATAGAGTCAACAATATTTAGAGCAAACGCTTCTTGAGTATCCTACATTTGGCTTTAGAGTTCATGTTATCACCACAGAATCAGAGTACAAATAGACCTCGCTTAATGACTGTGCTGTTTAGCAACCATTTGAAGTTAAGACGATGCTGAAAAAGTAATTATGACCAGTCCTCACATTTATAACCATAGCAGCAGTGGTGGGCTGCTGCCGTTTCTGGTGAACCGGTAGTTGCGACCTGCGGGCCCACCTATCCACCCAGACACAATCCCGTCCTATATTACTGTTTTTGACGCCACATGTGTGGCAGGAGCACGCGAGTGAATTGCCATCTTTTTTTGATGCCGCACATATGCCTCCCGCACACTCACATTTCTGGTGCTGGGCAAACTGGTTGTTACAGTATGTGACGCCCACCCTTGCACAGCAGTATCCCTGTGGTCACATAATGAACACTTCGCAACCAGCAGGCATTTACGACTGTGGCAGATCAGCAATCACATAATCACCATTTGTACACTTTAAAACCAGAAATTAACACCAAGATTAGTCCTAGATTCACAATCAAGCAGCAAACAATACCAAAATCAAGCAACTACCAGCTTACTTTTACCAAGCTAACAGTAAACAATTGTCTAATCAAGGACCACCAACCATACTCCCACTACTGACAGGGCAAGCCACTAGTATATAAAAAGAGAGCAAATTCCACTCCATTCTAGCACTGATGAAATTCTTAATTGGGTAATGAAACGACTGCAAGAAAACAGCCAAGCTCAGAGAACACCAAATATCTCACAATTTAATCCTGAGCTATATATATTCTCTTCTATCGATTCTTACAACCAGTTTTCAACAATGAGAGTCAATGAAGAAGCCAGCAGCAGCAAGTCATGTGATGTCTCATTTAACAACCCACAATGATTAACTTGAGTGGGAAGTGACATCACAACTCCATCATGATCATGTGATGCTTCACTTAGTGACCATGTTGCTTAGCTACACAATTGCCAGTCCCAATTGTGTTTGCTAAGCAAGGGCTATGTGTATATTTCAAATACTACTTACATGCTTTTAAAGAGCCACAACATATTTTAAGGATTACCAAACTTTTCAGTCCATTATGAATTGAATCCCTGCTAATTAAAACTGAATATTTTGAAGTAAAAAATTAAAAGCATCCACTTCCCTGGGCAAGTAAATAAAAGATACCTTTTGGAACAACAGCATTTTAAAAAATCAGTACGGTACTTTGCCATTTCTAAAAGCCAACAAGCAGGGGGGAAATTTAAATCTGGAACAGCACTTCAGCTGTACAAAGGTACAGCCTGACCATCTACGTTCCAGCCATATCTTCAAATGGTATAGTTTCATCAGAGCCAAAACTTATTTGACTAACATGCAAAACCATTATTAAAGACCATTTAAAAACTAGATTTTAAAACTCAGCTGTCTAATACTTACTTTCAGTCGATGTTGGCCATCAAATGCTAACTGTTTTGCTTCCTTTACTGTTTCGCATACAAGGCCATTTCCACAGACAAACTGAATAACTTTCTTCAATGGAGGAAAAGATGTCTGTATGACATCTATCATCAGTTTTGCTCCTCTTATTTCTCTTAACTGTTCATTGATTGGTTCAACCTACATATAAAAAGGTGTGGGTAAATCTCATACTAGATAGAAAATGACTTGAGTTCCTTGTATTGCAAAAGCAGAAAAAAAAAAGGTCAGAATACAATAAAATGATGAATAAAATTTAAAATATCATGATTTTTCCATGAAAGATTCTGAGTGAGTGGAATTAAATAGATGCTACTATGTTTTCTTTAAACAGCTTACTTCAAGGTAATCCAGAGGAAGGAACGTTTCCGGCTCAGCTCTTTCTTCCTTGAGGAAACGAATGCAATTTCTAGCTGTCTTTTCTGAGGCCACAACAATTGCAGTCATGTATTTGCCAAAGACTTTGGTGACAGCAAGCTGGTATTTTTTATGGATGGGGTGACACAAGTCTACGAGTCTTCCAATCTAAAAGCAAAATATGTACTAATTTGCAATACAGGTAATCTTCAACTTACAACAGTTCATTTAGTGACCATTCAAAATTACATCATCATTGAAAAAAAGCAACTTATGACCATTTTTCACACTTAGGACTGTTGCAGCACCCCAGTCATGTGACCAATATTCAGATGCTTGGCAACTGGTTCATATTTATGATGGTTGCACTGCCCTGGGATCATGTGATTATCTTTTGTGACCTTTGGACAAGCAAAGTCAATGGCTAAACCAGACTCACTTAACAACCGTGTTACTAACTTAAAAATTGCAATGATTCAACAACTGTGGCAAGGAAGGTCGTAAAATGGGGCAAAACTCACTTAACAAACGCCTCACTTAGCAACATAAATTCGGGGCTCAATTGTGGTTGTAAGTTGAGGACTACCGGTATTTATATTTTTTTTGCATAAAATTACTTCAACTAATGGAGACTTCCCATAAAGAACTTCCCATACATGTGTATGGTAATACAGCAAATAGATAAGGTTGCTCTTTTGTTAGTCCCAAAATGTAAGTCAGCCCAATAAATTACTTCATGTTAAGGCTAAAAATACCTTAGAATTGGCTTTCAGTAATAGAATCTTGCCACTCTGATAACTTTGTCCTCTTTTATATACAATAAGAATTAGGGAGATGCCTAACTGAGACATTCTGGCATTCTTCCCTTTTTGGGGCTTAATTTAATTAATTTGGGCTTAAGTAGTATTTCCCTCCTTGTTGCTTTGGTAAAGAATTTTCCCTCTCTCTATCAAGGCCTTCCTACTTATTTTCCCTTGCCTCTTTTAACATTAATGTAAAGCTGTTGAGTCTTGGTGCTTCAAACACTAAGGGGAGGGGCTGAGTGAGATATCAACAGTATACTGATGATATCCAGCTGTATTTCTCCACTGCATGCCAAGCAGGAGATGCAGTGGGGGTCTTGACTCAGTACCTGGAGGCTGCAAGAGACTGATCGGTATGGAACAGAGTCTGAATCCCAGCAAGAGGGAGCCCACCACTTCCACAGTTATGAAGGAGCAGTTACACATTCTTGGAACTTCCTGCTTCCTGTGCCCAATAAAGCCTTCAATTAATTTCAACTCATCTGTCAATTTTAGGCTTTCATGGCCCAAAGTCCTTCCTCATCTCATTGTGAGATGACTGCAATTTGCTCTATGTGGGTTGTTCTTCCAGATGGCCCAGAACCGTGTCGGCGAACCTATGGCACAGGTGCCACAGGTAGCACATGGAGCCATATCTATGGGCACACGAGCGTTGCCATAGTTTAGCTCCAGCACGCATGCGTGTGCTGGCAAGCTGGTTTTGGGGCCTTCCGGGCCCACCGGAAGTCGGGAAAAAGGCTGTTTCTGGCCTCCAGAAGGCCTCGGGAGGGAGGAAGGCTATTTTTGCCTTTTCCAGGTTCCTAGAAAGCCTCTGGAGCCTGGGGAGGGCAAAAAATGGGCCTACTGGGCCCACCGTGCCATCACGTGCCAAAAGCAGGGGGAGTCATGTGTGTATGCGCAGGGGGGCAAGGCGCATTGAATTATGGGTGTGGGCATGCACACAGGCACATGACCCCACGCACTCCCCCACTTTTGGCACCCGACGGGAAAAAGTTAGCCATCACTGGCCCAGAAGCTGTTCCAACCGGATTCAGTGAATCAAACACTTAATGAACACAACGCTTAATATATTCTAACCATAGCAAATGCCATGAGTTCACCCCAAGAGGTCAGGGTTGCAGATACTCAAAGCCCCCTCAGTTTGGAATAGTCTACTGCCCCAGGTCAGGATTACCTTTAGGAAGGTAACTTATTTAGAATTGATAAAGCTGATTAGTCAACAGCAAATAGATAGTATTTTAATAGTATTTAATTCACAACAGATATTACTATTTGTGTTTTTATAATTATGAATTGTTAGTATCTGGTGAGTAGGTAGCATATTATGTTTATACATAATTTTTTAAAAAAATTGATGTCAATTGCTTTAAGGTTTGCTTCTGTTTAAACTAGGTCCTGCGAAACTCTTCAGCTCATCGACCCGTTCATGAAGCTTCAGATTGTTTAAACTATCCTCAAACATTTATTATATGAAAATAATTTAATAAATACTTCTTTAACTAATAGATCTATGAATAATACTATAACAAACAACTGCAGCCACCATTCTAAAACCATTGGCATTAACAAAACCACTATCAGTCAAGCACAAAAGTCAGCTTTTCTTGGAATAGCTTACATCCTGTGATGATACCTTTAACACCTGCTCATCCCAGCTCCTTGGGAAGGACTTGATAGATGGATAAAAATGCCAAATCTAGTCTGAACATCTGGCTGATTGTGTTCTGTAACATCATCATCATCAAAGCTTTGGATAGTCCCATCAACCTTTGAGAATCAGTACTGGCCAGTTTGGGAAACCAGATTTAAACTCATATTGAAAAATATTACTAATCTGTCTTGACAGTTCTTGCTGCATTTATCCCCATGGAACTGAACTTGTTTTTACTAATGTTCGGTATTACCAGATAACCAAGTAGAATGTACAGTTAAAGGAGCTATCTATTTGTAAATGAAGTGAAGTGAAATTAAAAGAATAAGTCTATTTAATTACCACAAAATCAGGATATAATCTTTTGAGGCTCTCCAAATTTTCTGCCCTCTTCTGCTGGCGTTTCCCTTCATGGACATCAATTCTAGCATTCTGCAAATCACTAACAACTTTACTCAGTTCTTCATTTATTTTGGCTATTCTAATCTTTGAAGTTTGAATCTCATTTGTCAGTATTTCTTCTTCTTGCTTTTTTTCTTCTAAAGATTCCCTTCAATTCAAGCCAAAAAGTGAAAAAAAATAAAATAAAGATTTGGACAAATAATTTAATGTCGAATAAAGTTAGCATAAATTCTGATGACCAATGCCTGTAAATCAAGCGCTCTTAGTTTGCAAGTCCCAAATTGAGATGCATATCTTGAGTTTTGAGAAATTAGTGCATACCTAGATAAACAACCTGAAGGAGGTAGATCATATATTATGTAACATTATTACATTCAGCCCAGAACTTCTGAGGATGTACCAGTCATACAGATCTTAGTGTATGCTAGACTGTTCTTGAATAATCCATTTGGACAAATATGTAAGTAATATAGAAAACCAAATGAACTTAAGTAAGATTTGCATCTTAAAAGTTTGTTTTAGTGCAGGAAATTATTAATTTTAATAGATGCTATAAATACATACGAGCATGTCCTACTGTATTCCACAAGCTTCTCCATTCTTCTTTCATTATCTTCTATCTGTTCTAAGATATGCTTTATATTTTCCTAAAAGTATGTAGTAAGAGACATTAAAAATTGGTTTTACATATAAAATATTTAAAATTTTTTACTGAATTATAAAATTATCGTTATTGTGTTTAACTTTTCATAAAATGTTTTTAAATTTACAACAAAAACATTTTTTTTCAGTACCATTCTTTTATTGATATCAGTTTATTACATATAATGTAGCTAGATTTTGCCTAGCAACAACTGAAATTCTCAAAAAGAAAATTAACGGTGTTGGCATGGGTAAACTCACTGAAAACTTCTAATCTAATGATTTTTTACATCTTTTTTCTGGCCTTCACAGGTCACACTTTATTAATATTTTAAAAATTTAAGGAGATATTTTAGTGTTTGTGCTAGCAGTACTAATTTTTAATTATCTCGTGTCGGTTGTAACTTTTAATGGAATTATTGAGATGGACGTAATTTTTCCTGTTTGTATTTTACAGTGGTCCATGACTAAAATGAATTTTTCTGGTGGTTGTTCTCAGTACCTTGTTTTTCCCCCACAATGTTCCAATAATATATCACAATTCATTAGTTACAGAAAGGATTGTGCGTAAGGCAGATGCTGGGAAAGTCTCCAGTACTTCCTGTAATTTTCCCCAAATGTATTACTAAAGAAGTCTCTCTAGTCAAACAGAGCAGCACTTTTTATGCACAATGAGAACACTTATCACCAACTTTGCAGAGTTTGCGCAATCCTTCCAGCAAATCTAGTATCCTCTCCTGAATGTGACTATGGTGCTCCTCGTCAGACACTGTTTACACAGGAAGAAAAGCAGACTTCCTCCAACTAACAAATACTGTCTTAATTGTTTATAATTGGCCAAGATATTAATATATAGAATACGTTCTATTCTTAGGAATCAACGTATTTTAAAATTCAACCTTTAACTAATGTAGAATTTCTTGAATTCTTCAAACTTTACAAAACTGACTACATATTTCTATCATATGTGTACCATAATATTATGTGCTCTTTATAATTTTATTACTGTTATCCATGTGCTCTATGCCATATGCTAAATAAATAAATAATAAATAAATAAATAATCCATCCAGCATTTTGTGTGCAAATTTCTATGCCATTTATAAATACCTGAAAGACCACTGGGCCCAAGACAGAACTTTAGGATACTCCACTGAATACCTGTACCTTGGAGATATAGATCCAATAAGGATTACATGTTGGATACTAACGTTCAATCGTCCAAATCCATCTGTTAGTGGGACCATCCACCATCCATCTCACACATTTTCTCCTTATCAAGAAAGAAGCTATGGTCGTCTTTATTAAATGTTTTACTGAAACCTACTAACTATACCTATCCTTTGATCTACTAATCTAGTTGTCAAAAAAGCAATATAATTTGTCTGCTATAACCTATTTAAACAAACTGATTCTTGCAAAACTATTGGTTATCTTTGCTAGGATTTTCCCAAACACTGATGTCAAAACTAAACTTTAAGTCTTCAGCACAGCCCTAATAAAAAGGAGCTCATTATCTTTAGAACATTGTTTTTGGCTCCCAAATCATGATTAATATATATCTGTATACCTCGGTTTCTTTTTGTCTCCGCCGATCAAATGACATCTTTTCTTTATCTGCCTTCTGCTCCCATTGCAGTTTTTCCCGTTGCTGAGTTAATGTGGCTACCTTTTTATGAACTAATTCTTTCAATTCCTGATACCGATTTACCTGCACAGAAACAGAAAAACCTTCATTATGTGTATGGGATTGTATCTCTAAATAATTCTTATTAAATCATAATCCAATGGTCATAAAGTGTGAAAACTGGTCAAAAGTCACTTTTTTCAGTGCCATTGTAACGTTAAACAGTCACTAAATGAACAAATAAATCAAGAACTATCTGCTACAAACTGGGAGATTGTGTTCTAGTCCTGCCTTAGACACAAAACTAGTAGCCCAGTTCATTTTTCTCAGCCCTGGGAAGAAGGCAATGGCAAACCACTTCTGAACTCTTTCCAAAAAACTACAGGGTCGGGTTTAGGCAATTGTCAGGAGTCAACAGTGACTCAAACACACACACACTCACACGTACATAACTTATTATCTAAGGCAAATATAATATTATTCTTCAGAGAATTGCAAAGATAGCCCAGACTGTTCATTTCTAAGATCTCAGTAACAGTAGATCTTCACATTTGCCATTAGCACATTGAAATCACCCATTAGAGTTATTTTAAATGAATTATAACAACCTTTAACTTTTCACAGAATTTCTCTGTTATATCCTCATGCTTATCTGCTGTATATCTTGTCCATGATAGTATTGGCAGATGTGATGCTAATTGTTATGCAATCCAATCTGGATATGAAATTTAAATCTTTATCTTTGGGTTATGTTATATAGCATTATGGTTACTCCATTATAATGCATTTTCCCAAAATATTCTAGTTTTTTTTCAGATTGTTTAAATCTTATTACTTGCAAAGTAATATATTTTTCCAGATATCATTAGCAGGGTCTAGTGAATTAGAAGTCAAGTCATTCAAGTTTTAAGGGTGGATGTTCATCTGAACAAACTTTTTAGGAAGAAAATTTACTAATAATTAATTGATTATACACCAAAAAATTTTTAAATAAAGGTGGGGGGGGGGGAGAAGGCACATATGAGGATTTAGGATTCAAGACTGAATCATATATTTATGTGTAGATATACTGTAGATCTCTCTCACAAATACACACCACTTATTGCATTTATATATTAAATTTATATCTTGCCATCATTCTGGAGTCCAAGGCAGCATATTTTCTATTTTTCTCCATTACAACAACCCTACTAAGTGAATTGGGCTAAAAAGTGATTAGCCCAGAGTTACCAAGCTTCCATGACGGACAGTGGACTGGAACTCAAGTTATCCCCACTCCTAGCCCAACACATTAATCATTATCACTACATCTCTCTCTCTCTCTCCTTTTGTGCAAATCGGCATTGTAGATATGCACTGCAGTGCAAATTACTATTAACATAGTATAGCAAAGATGACCATAAAGAATGATTAACTTCTGATTTAAATATGTATCTACAATTATCCAAATTAAAGCCCTAATCTGATCTTTTGAATATTACATATAGAATTTTTATTTGCCTTGAAATTTACCTGACTTTCTTCCAGGAAAACTTCTCTTTCTCTATGTTGTGCCTCTTCTTCAACCCTTTTTTCAAATGCTCTCCAAGCTTTATCAATCTCAATTAACTCTAGCTCCAATTCCCTTTTGCCTTCTTCTTGCTTAGCTTGCTCTTTCATATGTACTCTTAACTTATTTTTAGCCATATCTACTTTTTTAATTTGGTGAGAAGTTTTTTCCTTTGCTTTAATATACTGAGGCCTCTTTTGGTTCAATATAATTTCTAGAGCCCTAGAAAGGAATGGAATTTTCAAAAAAGGTTATTCTGAGAATGTCCAAAAATTTCTAATATAAATGGTTAAGAGGCAATGCCTTATTTGTTAGATGCATTTACCTAATTTCTTTTTCAATGTGCTGACTTCTTCTAGTTAACACCCCAAAAGCAGATTTCTTGGCTTTCATGGTTTCTTCTGCACGCGAATCAGCCGTTTTCTTAGTACCAATAATCTTAGTTTTTTCAGCCACTTTATTATTGAGAAAGTTGATTTTTTGCTCATTGTGATACAATCTGAAAAGTTGCAACTGCTTTTTATGTTCTATCAGTTCTTCAAACAACTCCTGATAATGCTCTGCCTACAATCAATAAAATGATTAGCTATGATCGCCTACACAGTGGTAAATCTTGACTGTGAGTTAAGCACATGCCTTTCAATTATAAAAAGAGTTTATATTCATATTTTGCTAACATTTGTAATAGCATTAGTAGTTTACTGAACATCCAATAAGAGACCCATATAAATAACTGAAGATAAGAATATTTTCTCTGGATAGATATGTAGCTGCATTGCACTAGATATTTTGCTGCTAAAGTCAACTGATTAATAGCATATTAGAGTGAGAGCCTCAGTCTCAACACCATCATTTTCCTTTCTCACAATAAAAAATTTTAATCATGATTATTGTTAGACATATATTATAGGAAAGGACTTTATTCATATTAATTTTTGGCTTAGTAATATGTGTTCTTAAAATTTCTACACAGTAAAAATATTAAATTACATTGTTATAGAATTCTTAAAATTGTTTAATAAAAGTTGGAGATACTGACTAGAATACACAGCAACACATAGGATGATATCCTTCTTTCCTTCCTTCTCTCTTTCCCTTACTTTTATTTTTATTTTATTTTTATTTTATTTTAATTTTTGAGTTTAACTTTTTAAGGTATATGGCTTAGGTTAGGATATGAATGAAATATGGCTGAAATTTCTGTCACTCCGTTGTTAGGATATACAGTATTGCTTCTTTGCAAATAACTTAATTCCATTTTAAATTAAGAATGCTTCCAATGTTATTTGCCTAATATTAATACATTTTTCCAAAGGTCAGACTAGCTGTTTCAATCTTTAAAATGTTTCAAATTTCAAAAGGACTCTGATAAAATTATTAGCACTTGAGTTGGTTCGCTGATATTCAGACTCATTTTTTTTTCTTAAAATTCTCACCAAGGGTTAGTACCACTATGCAATCTTTCTTATATTACCATTTTATTTATAACATAGTCAAAATAAGACAGGAAAATTAACAGTATCATAGCATGACTCTTTATTCTCATGATTCAGAATCTCTGTCAGAAAACTTAATTTAAAAAAGATAATCTCAACTATTTTTTTCTACTGAAAATATAGAATTTTTTATCTTATATTCTTAACCTTTGGTTAAGAACCTAAACTATTTTTTTCTGAATTCACCTCTTCTTTCTCTAATTTTGCGCGTTTGCGCTCAGCTGCAACATTTTTCTTCTTGTTGTAACTGAACTGCGCATCTTCTTCTGCCTTTTGCAAATCCTTCTTCTTTTCTGCATATTCAGCAGCAAGCTCTCCTGAGTTACTAATTTGTTCAAAAAGCTGAGTTCTTTCTTTGGGTTTCTTCATTGCAATTGCTTCAACTTCACCCTACAATAATAATTCTATTTATTTTAAAATGTTAAAATTGAACAAAATGAAAAGGATTCTGGAAAGAAGACCTTACGGGACCAATTTTACAGAAAACAATCCACATTCTTTACCCAAAGTTCTTTGGTTCTTATGGTGATAACAATAATATCACCTGATAGTTCAATAGTACTCAGAGCCAGAAAAGCCAGAGATGAGAGTTTTAACTTTATAAATTTCTTTTCTGAGTCCTATGTATAAATCCTCTATCTAGTGTCAGAAAAAAATTGTTAAAGAAGTATAAATTACTCCAGATACTGGATACTGGAAGTAACATTTAAATCCATCTCAAGAAAATATACAGTGTCAAGTATTCAACTCTCAGATTGTTTACTCATAAATTCCTTTCAAACATGGGAAATGTGCAATGAAGAAAACATTAAATTAACGATATAAAAAGGGAACTCGTTTAAAAACGAACACTGGTTTTTGCTATATCTCGATAGGACATTACAACCCAGGCCTAAAGGACCCTCCAGATCAAAATGTGAGGTCACTAACTTTGAAGACATTGAGATGCAAGTACCTCTCTCCAGAAATGTTCATCTTGGCAATGCTAATACTGTACCAAACAAAATAGTAAAAAGAACTCCTTGCCATCAATCAGTACAATTCAAGAGAGATTTTTAAAAAGACATGCAGTCCAAAGTGATAGTTGTATATAAAATTTGCAAATGTGCTACTGTAAGATTTTTAAAAAATCATTGTTGAAGCCATCTTATCACTCATATTTGGATTAATATTAAAACTTATCAACAATATAAATATGTAAGTTATGCTATATTAAATTTTGAGCACAAATATTTACCTGAAAAACTAGACAATTCTTTGCTCTTGCAATTATGCCAATTTCCGCAAGTGCCTTTGTATACATAGATCGGTTGACAGCAGTATCATTAACAAGAAACTCAGATCCACTGCCTAATTTTGAAAGAAGCAACAAACTAAATTAATACCTAATCCAACATTTGGAAAATAAATAATATATTTTCACTGTAAAACATTAGCTGTAATTAGCATACATTAGTTATTTCTAGAAGATGGCTTTCTGCAATTATATTTTTACACTTAACTACAGATCTCATTATATTGCTTACAACATTAAATATGCTTACCAGATTATACAATACAGAAACCCAATAAAGCAAATTATTTCCTTTTAATTTTTAAAAAATACAAGTAATTTTTTTATTTTCAATTTTCAACCTCGTTTTTGGGTTAGATCCTTTGCATGAAATTAAGTAAGCATTTTTAGTTTTCTAGATTTTTTCCCCTCCTCTTTATAAGGTATTTTGTTTTGCTTGAACATTTTTCCTACTATTCCTTCTGCATCATTTAACTATGAGGCAGCAATGTGTGCTTGCAGCTGCCCAAAGAGCAAGTGCAGTTCCAGGCTGCATCAACAGAGGGATAATATCAGGGATGAAATCTAAAAATTTTCCCTACCAGTTCTGTGGGAGTGGCTTAATTGGTGGGTGTGGCTTGGTGGTCAGCTTAATTGGTGGGCGTGGCCAAATAATAAAAATAATAAAGTACACAAAACAATAAGAGGTAACAAAAACCAACGTTCACACTTTACACACACACAACACAACACAACTGACTCACACACAATGTAAAAGCAGCTGCACTTCACCAAAAATGGCCCCTGCAACAAGCAGGAACCTCACACAGCTACAAAAAGCCCAAAAACCAACTTTCACACTTTACACACACACAACAGACTCAAACACACACACACACACACACACACAAAATGCCACATACAGCTTTGTGAGATTTTGTGTGTTTGTGTAGTTAGAATGAAACACTACAGAAACACACCAAATCCCAGAAAGCAGCACAAATATTTTATTTTATTAATTTATTTATATTTTTAGATAAAAGCAGCTAAATTTAAAACTTCCTTAACTTTAAATTGCTATGTCTACAAAAAAAAACCTCCTAAAAAAAATCCCAAAACTATTTTTTAAAGTTCCCCACCTACTTACCCAATTCAAGGGAAAAGACAGGCAGATTGAGTTGCTCACCGATGAGATGGATTGCAGGCAGGCAGATTCAGTTGCTAGCTGATGCAATTGATTGCAGCAGCCGAAGCAAAGCCGGAATAGCGAGTGAAACCGAAAGAAGCAGGAAGCTGCCAAGTAGGCAAGTGGGGACCGGGCAATTCGGTGGGCATGGGCGGGGGGCGGGGAGGGATTTTTGCTACCGGTTCTCCGAACTACCCACCCTCATCGCTACCAGATCGCGCGATCCGGTCCAAACCAGGAGCATTTCACCCCTGAATAATATCAAGATCACATGAAGTCTTAGTGCCGTTTTACATTGTACTGGTAAGTCTACAATTGGAATACTGCATCCAATTTTGGTCATCATGATACAAAAAAGATGTTGGGCTCTACGAAGAATGAAGAGAAGAGTAACACTGTAAAGAGTAAGAGTAAAGATGACTAAGGGACTAGAGGCTAAATCGTATGATGAACAGTTATGGGAATTGCGAATGTCTTGTCTAACAAAGAGAAAGACTAGGGGTGTCACGATAGCGGTCTTCCAATATTTGAAGGGCTGTCACAGAGAATAGGGGGTCAACCTATTCTCCAAAGGATCTGTGGACAAGATAAGAAGTAATGGATGGAAGCTTAACAGAGAGATCCAACCTAGAATTAAGAAGAAATTTCCTGTCAGTGAAAGCAATTAACTAGTGGAATGGTTTGCCTCCAGAAGATGTAAGTACCCATTACTGGAAGTTTTTAAGATGAGATTGGACAGCCATTTGCTCAGAATGGTATATGGTCTCTTGACTGAAAAGGAGAAGTTGGACTAGAAGACCTCCAAGGTCCCTTTCAACTCTTTTACTCTGTATATTTATGTTGTCTATGAAAAATAAAATATCATTTTTATAACAAAGTATTATCTTATACATTAGTTGTATTCATTTTGTTTTGCATGCTTTTAAAAACTATTTGGTGTATGCTTTTAAAATGAATGTAATAAATGTACATTGGCAGCTTGATTCCTAACAATTACCTTGATATTTAATATTATTTTATTTATTAAACTTATATGCTACCCATCTTGCCCGAGGCAACTCTAGATGGCTTATAATGAATAAAAACAACAAAATAAAAATTAGAACAATAAATATTAACACTAAAATTGGCTTAAAATTTAACAAAGATGGAAAGGAAGGAAATGAGATGCACACATGGAGGAAGTGAGATCTTATTAACTACTTCTAAAATGACCCACTCCCATTGGGGCCTCAAGCCAATTAGTAGAGCCAGGTCTTCAGGCCTTTTCATAAGGCCAAATGGGTGGGTGCAATCTTATCCAGGAGGCATGATATTCCAAAGAGTGGGAGCCAGGGCAGAAAATGATATTATTTGATATTGCCCCAAAATGATATTATTTATTTGATATAGCCCAATATAATATCAAGTATATTAATACTTAACATAACAACAGAGTTGGAAGGGACCTTGGAGGCCTTCTAGTCCAACCCCCTGCCCAGGCAGGAAACCCTACACCATCTCAGTCAGATGGTTATCCAACATTTTCTTAAAAATTTCCAGTGTTGGAACTTCTGAACTTCTGAAGGCAAGTCGTTCCACTTATTAATTGTTCTAACTGTCAGGAAATTTCTCTTTAGTTCTAAGTTGCTTCTTTCTTTGATCAGTTTCCACCCATTGCTTCTTGTTCTACCCTCAGGTACTTTGGAGAACAGCCCAACTCCCTCTTCTTTGTGGCAGCCCCTGAGATATTGGAACACAGCTATCATGTCTCCCCTAGTCCTTCTTTTTGTTAAACTAGACATACCCAGTTCCTGCAACCGTTCTTCATGTTTTATCCTCCAGTCCCCTAATCATCTTTGTTGCTTTTCTCTGCACTCTTTCTAGAATCTCAACATCTTTTTTACATCGTGGCGACCAAAACTGGATGCAATATTCCAAGTGTGGCCTTACCAAGGCATTATAAAGTGGTACTAACACTTCACGTGATCTTGATTCTATCCCTCTGTTTATGCAGCCCAGAACTGTGTTGGCTTTTTTAACAGCTGCTGCACACTGCTGGCTCATATCTAAATGGTTATCCACTAGGACTCCAAGATCCCTCTCACAGGTACTACTATTGAGCAAGGTACCACATATACGGTACTGGTGCATTTTGTTTTTTGGCCTAAATGTAGAACCTTACTTTTTCACTGTTGAATGTCATTTTGTTAGATAGCCCAATGTTCAAGTCTGTCAAGATCTTTCTGTAACTTGAGCCTATCTTCTGGAGTGTTGGCTATTCCTGCCAGCTTGGTGTCATCTGCAAATTTGATGAGTTCCCCATCTATCCCCTCGTCCAAGTCATTGATGAAGATGTTGAAGAGTACTGGGCCTAAAACAGAGCCTTGGGGTACTCCACTGCATACTTCCCTCCATGTGGATGTAGTTCCGTTGAGGACTACACGTTGAGTGTGGTTGGTCAGCCAGTTACGAATCCATCTGGTGGTGGTGCTGTCTAACCCACATTTTTCTACTTTATCTAGTAGTAGGTTATGGTCTACTTTATCAAATGCTTTACTGAAGTCCAAGTAAATTATATCGACAGCATTCCTCTGGTCTACTAATTTTGTCATTTTGTCAAAGAATGCGATAAGATTAGTCTGGCATGATCTGTTTTTGACAAACCCATGTTGGCTTTTGGTTATTACTTTGTTTGCTTCTAGGTGTTCGGTGACTCGTTGCTTGATTATCTTTTCTAGAATCTTCCTCGGTATTGAGGTCAGACTGATAGGTCTGTAGTTTCCTAGATCTGTTTTTTTTCCTTTTTTGAAGATGGGAACTACATCAGCTCTTTTCCAGTCCTCTGGCAGCTCCCCTGTGCTCCAGGATCTTTGAAAGATATAGTTCAGTGGTTCTGAGATCACGTCTGCCAGTTCCTTCAGAACCTTGGGGTGTAATCCATCCGGTCCTGGTGATTTGAACTCGTCTAGGGTGGACAGGTGTTCACTTACCATTTTCTTCCCTATTTTAACTTGTGTTTCTAATCTGTTTTTTGTAGTGCTGTTTTTGATAGGTTGGATTGTTTTTTCCTTTTTTGACTTTGTAAAAAAAAAAAAAATACAAATAGAATGAGACTATTGCCTTATACATTGTAAGCCGCCCTGAGTCTTCGGAGAAGGGCGGGGTATAAATGTAAAAAAAAAAAAGACAGATGCAAAATATGAGTTAAGTAGATCTGCTTTCTCCCTGTTGCTTGTCATCTTCTTGCCACTTTCTCCCAGCAATGGGCCAATTGTTTCCTTGACTTTTTTCTTGTTTTTAACATGTTGGAAGAAGCTTTTTTTGTTATTTTTTACTTTTGTCGCTAGCCTTTGTTCATTGTGAGCCTTAGCTTTCAACTTGATTTGGTACAATCCATAATTTTCTGCTCTTCTCCCTATGCTTAGAGAATCATATACCAGACAGCAAAGATATTCCAAGACTCTGTAAAATTTGAATTTATCCAACAGCCTACAACATAAATTTGCCACACTTAATTGAATAAAACAATGCTAGTGTTTATATAATCAGTTGTTTATATTTTCTTTATACTTCACAATGTTTAATTTTTAGAAAAATTGTACTTGCCTCGAATAATCCTTGAAAATTTTTTCTGTTCCCCATTTTCTTCTTCATACACCATTGCTACACTTCCACTTGAAGAAACTGGCTTTCCAACATGAGCCCCATGTATCAGTTCCTGAATGTGCTTCACTCTTAAATTAGATGTCTTTTCACCCATTACAAAGCTGAGGGCATCCATTACATTTGATTTCCCTTTAATTGCATAAAGTGTTAAAAGAGCTTTTTACAGATGCAAATTAGAATTACAAATATCACTATTTTAAATTTCATGAAAATATTTTCACCAATTTACCCTACACTGATATATCCCTAATTGCTTGCAATACTTAGATAATTAATGACTTGCTGGTTCAGATCCTACACTAAATCACAATTTCCCCGCTCTTTTTAAAATGTGGCCACAAAGAAAGCAATTCAAAAGTTTTCATTTCTATTTTAGAAAAATCTCAGGGAGACTTTTTTTAATTTTAGAGGGTAGAAACAGAACAAAGACTTGTGATAAAACTTTTTGGTGCAAATGCTGTTGGAATTTAGAGAACACATAGCAAAATATCAACATCTCAACAAGACCTTTTTGTAATCCAAGAGTACTGCTGCATGTACCAGTAAATATAATAGCAATGACTGCTGCTTTACTAAAAGCCATCTTCCAGTTTATTTTTAATTAAAATAATCTTTTAAAAAGGCCATATATGGAACCTCAAGGTCATTAAAAGAGGTTGGTGAGAAAAGCCTAAGCCCATAGGCACCATGTTCCCTATGTCTGCTATAGAATAGAATAGAATAGAATTTTTTATTGGCCAAGTGTGATTGGACACACAAGGAATTTTTCTTGGTGCTCTCAGTGCACATAAAAGAAAAGATATGTTCATCAAGAATCATAAGGTACACTTAATGATAGTCATAGGGTACAAATAAGCAATCAGGAAACAATATCAATATAAATCATAAGGATTCAAGCAACAAAGTTACAGTCATAAGTGGAAGTAGATAGGTGGTGGGAACTATGAGATTAATAGTACTACAGATTTAGCAAAATAGTATGACAGTGTTGAGGGAATTATTTGTTTAGCAGAGCGATGGCGTTCAAGAAAAAACTGTTCTTTTGTCTAGTTGTTCTGGTGTGCAGTGCTCTATAGCATCATTTTGAGGGTAGGAGTTGAAACAGTTTATGTCCAGGATGTGAGGGATCTGTAAATATTTTCATGGCCATTTTTGACTCGTGCAGTATGCAGGTCCTCAATGGAAGGCAGGTTGGTAGCAACTGTTTTTTCTGCAGTTATAATTATCCTCTGTGTCTGTCTTGTTGGGTTGCAGAACCAAACCAGACAGACAAAACACCTATTAAACACTATTAGCCAGTGGAACTCTTAATGAACATAATAAGTTCCTTCTAAACACAATTCTTTCTCCCTCTTCCCAATGGAATATCGTCTCTTGTACAGGTGATTAATGCCCTACTGCCAATATAAATTAAATAGCTATTTATATAACTTACTCAGTTTGTACACTTTAATCAATATTTTACTTACCTAAAACATTTTTGCTTTTCAACAAGAACAACTGCACAATACTACAGCAACTCTAGCAGGCGGAAAAACTTGAAAAAATACAAGCATGCATAAGATAAAATAGCTGTAACAGGAGTTGTATACATGAGGAATGGATATAAAAGGAAACAAACCAGTCTAGGAGGACCCTAACCAAAGGCAACTGATACAAATTATTTCTACACATTACCTGAGCCATTAGGACCAATGATACAAGTGAATTTCTTGAACGGTCCAATGCATTGCTGTCCCCGCCAGGATTTGAAATTCTCAACCAGCAAAAACTTTAAGTATCCCATCTATGAATGAGGAAGGAAAGCAAAGAGAATGTGAAACAGAACACTGCCATTATTGATGATGGAGCTAAAGTAAGAACATTTGATATATTGCCTATTTTACTATGGTGGTACAATCAGCGTTCATAACCTCATATTTTAAGCAAATGTCCCAATTTTCTAATTTCATTTTTACTTTTGGATACGTTATTCCAAAACTAGCTACGTTTTGCTACATTATGCACAATTTCTGCAGCCATCTAATGTTAATTTTAACCATTTGTTCTTTAGGTCCCCCGTTTTACACAACTGGATTTTATTATGCCCCGCTCTTTGGCTGCAAAATATTTTCTGAGGGTACTTGGAATGCATATTCTCGTTGTCTTTAAGCAGTAATTACTAAGGAACGGCCCAAATGTTTAAAAATTTAAGATTCCCTGAGTGCAGTCTAGACAAAACTGTGGTGGAGCCATTATAGTTTTTCATTCCTTTTTCAAGCTGTCCCTTGCATTTATAGAAACATATGAAATATCAGCATTTTGGGGACACATCTGGAGGAGCAACCTGATCCCTCAAAGAGCACCCAGTGGTTTGTTTTTTTTAACTTTTCAAATGCGTCATTTAGATATTTATGTTAACTGGATTCAACGCAGCTTGCCCTCAATGTGAGGGGGGGGGAGAGGAAAGGAAATAAAAATTGCTGGGAAGGAAACAAAAAGATGGACGATGAACCACGCGGTGGAGAATTTCAACTTGAGGTACTACCCCGCCAGCCCGGCCAAGACAAGCGCTTGAAAGGTGCAAAATAACGGGCGGGGAGCAGAAGACTATCTTCCTCTTCCACAGACCCGCGAGGAACGATATAAATAACCGCTTATCACAGGAGGTTGTATATTTAATGCATAAATTCTAACCCTCCGCCTCACAGCGTAATCAACTCCTTTCCCGCCAAATCGGCCGATCCCGCGCTGCGCGTGAGGGGAAAGGATATCTCGCGATACCTCCCCCCCCTCGCGCTCCGCCTTCCGAGGCTTTGCCCCGCCCTAAGAGGTCCTTTGCCTCCGTTCTAAGACTCCTGACGATGAGATGTAGTGGCCGCTCTAGCAATCACTTAAATCTCTATGCTGATGGGAAACTGCGAGCAAAAGAGCCTCGCTAGCTCGAAGCGGAAGAAGAGCATTGGCTCATTTCCTTAGCAACGCAGAGTGGTGGAGACCGTTGCTAGGCGCCGGGGATGCTGAGCGTCCTAGATAGTTATCCCGGCGCGAAGCATCTTCTTTCGTCCTCCCTGCTTCGGCAGGACTGCTCTGGCCGGCTATGCATTCCCGGGCGGAGGCAGCGAAGCTGGAGCGGAGGCGCTACCGGGACCTGCAGAGGCAAAGCCAGATCTTTGATGCCCGTGTCAGGATTATCGGGGTAGGTGGTTCTGTAATTCTTTAGATTTTCTTGATTGTCATTTAAATTTAATTCTTTGGCACGAACTAGTATATGGGGATAGTTTTTCTTTTTCAACACCAGCTGCGTGACTTTATGCATTTTTTTTTAAAAAAATTCTTTTATTTTATACGCAAAAAAGAGAAAAGAGGAAAGTTTTCCTTCTCAGAAACATACCAAGCTCAAATAATTATTCAGGCTAATCTTACTAAGCATACACAATTGAGTGCAATCCTTTGGACGCTCCTTATCAAATTGTCCCAAGGAATTCCAAAATGAATAAGAACCAGGGGGAAAATGATACATGGATTGGTTATTAATGCACAGTAATGATTGAAAATATGAAATTAAAATTTGAAATGATATTGGGGCTGCCCGACTGCCATTTCAGAAAGAAAGGGAGAGAGGAGTAGAAGGAGGGAAGAAAGTAGGTAGGAAAGAGTTGAGAAGGAGGAGGGGAATAAGAAGGTTAGAGAGGGTGGAAGAAGGGAGGAGTGGAGAAGGAGGAGAGGAAGTAGTAAAGTGAAGGAGATGAAGGAGGGGAAAGTAGTAGAGGGTAGAGGGAGGTTGTGAAGAAAGGAAGTGACAGTCGGGCAGGCCCGAATCAGCAATAAATAAAAATTAATGATTAATGATGGATAACAGATTGTACATAAATATGATGTTGGAAAATGGAAATAAATTTATATATATGTATATATATATGTAATGTATTTGAATTTTAGGAGAGAAATTTGGGCGGGAAAATGCACGTTGCTGATTGGCTGATGCCTCAGCCAAAATACTATTTAAAGAGGGGTTTTGCCTGTTGGTTTTTGCTGGGATCACAATAAACTACAGAGCTGTTGTCACTTGTATCGTCTCCTGCCTCGTCATTGCCCGAACTTAACAATATATATAAAAGAACCAGATGCAAAATTAAACAGAATTATGTATCTGAAAACTTGAATCGCATGCTTTATTGTTTAGGTGAAGATATACAATTTGGCAATCGGCATTAAACATTTGCATTCAATTATCCACTACTCCTGGAGACGACTTCCGGTGTCCGGTGGCAACGGACGTCTGGAAGGCTTCTCCTGCCTCCAGTGTCCGAATCCGGCCGCCGCCGAGGCCCCCAGGGGCCAGGTGTTCCGAAAAGGACACCTGCCGCACGGACGGCTCGCCAGGGGTCTCCCAGCCGATATACAGGACTGGGGGGACCGATGCTGGCGCGTCCTAGGCTCGGCGGGGTTCGGAGGCTACAGGCCGCGGCCATTACTTTGGTCGCCTGGGCGCTGTGCCCGTGACACCGGGCTTTGGATTTATAATTGCAGCAGCCTGGTGGTGAACAGGAACGGAGAAGAATTGAGGAATGAAGAAGGAAGGAATATCGGCAAACGTGAGTGGAGTATTCCGAGTGCGGGGGTTTTTCTCCCCTGCGACTGGAAGGAGTACGAATCACTTTGGAGAGAGGAGAACTTAAAATAACAAGATTACCGGTTTTGTGGAGCTCTGGAGAGAAGAGGTGATGGAGAAATTTAGGAGGGAGGTTTGAGGCCCCTCCTCTGGGGAACAATGGTGGCGCCCAGCTTCCGCCTTCACTATGAGAATCTTGATGACATCACTTCCCTTCGGCTTCCTGGTTGATTAACTGTACTCTGGACTCGTTGCTCCTGTGAGTGCCCCCTGGTGGATCCGGAGGAAATTATAAGGATACTGTGCTTGCCTGAGGATTTTGAAAATTTTTTTAAATGGCAAAAGGTCAGAGACCAACAGCTGGAGAAATGGAGAGAATTCTGGAAAAGTTATCTAATATGGACAAGAAACTGGATGAAATAAGAGCAGAAATTGTGACTATCCAAAAGGATTTAAAGGATACTCAACAAGTCTCAGCAGAAAATAAGCAGAAAGTGGAAGGTCTGGAGGGTGAGATGCGGGCAGTGCAGAAAAGAGGGAGACGACAAGCAATGCTGTGCTTGGACTACAGATGGATAAAATGTCTTATTTCCTTAGGTTTCAAAATTTGGAAGAAGTGGACCAAGAAGACTTGAGAGATGTTGTGACTAAACTGTTGGGAGAATTTCTTGGGAGAGGTGTTGATTTTATGAATTGGGATGTGGATCGAGTTTATAGAGTTAATTCACAATATGCACGCACGCATGCAGTTCCTAGAGAGGTTCATGTCAAATTTGTGAAAAGAGAGACGAGATGAAATTCTTAGAAAACATAGGAGTGGGGCACTGACTTATAGGGGCAGGGAGATAGCCATTCTGAGGCAGATTCCCAGACAGGTACGTGAAATGAGAAAGAAATATTACTTTTTATCAAACAAATTGTACCAGAAGGGAGTGGGCTTCAGATGGCTGATGCCAGAGGGATTGATGATTTTCCGGGAGGGCATTACGAATAAAATTAGTACAATTGCGGAGGCTGCGGCCTACGTGGAGGAACACAAAGCCCTCCTGGATTTAGATGACCCAGGAATTGAAGAAGGGAGGTTATAGACCATGGGCGGAGGCGGCTGCCGCTGTTGCGGCCCTGGAATTGGGTCAGGCTGAGCCCAGAGTTCTGAGATCCAAAACTAGGAAGTGACAAAGATATTTGGTATTGTGTTGGTTTTTCTTATTTTCTTTCGTATGATATTCTGATTATTCTTGACCCTTCATTATTGTGTATGTAAGATTGAATCTTAGCTACTCAGATCACCTGCTTGCCATATGGCTGTTGTATGTGTTTAAAATTTTGAGTAAAATTCTTATCATGTATAAGAAAAATGAAAATTTACCATACCTGATATGTATTTGCATAAATCTTTTTTGACCAATAAAAACTTTTTATATAAAATTATCCACTACTCCTATGTTCTCTAGTGTAAATTATTATGAAATCTATTTACTTAGTTCTATATAGAAAAAAATAAATAAATGTACAGTCCTCCAACTTGGCACTAAAATGTTTAATAAATTATAGAAAGAGAAGCAATATCACGTGACCGTTTCTTAAGTATGTAAGCTTGCATTGCAGTCACAATTTATTACTGTTTATATTTTTTAAAATAAAAGAATGGTTTAGTATTTTGATAGATTTTCACTGAAGGAAATTTATATTTCCTGCACGTAATATTATTTTTTTCTTATTTATTTATTCCTAAAACAGTTTATCATCAGGCAACTCATATGTTCTTTTGTAACTCTCTGAAGTGCTTCCCATAATGTAATTATTAGCTTAAGAGATAAACACATTTACCATAAAGTTATGTGGAAAACAAAAAGTAATATCAAGTTAAAATCTTGCAGAGAAAAGATATGTGTATATTACCGATTTAGAATATGTTACAGTTGTGAAAATTGATTTAATTTTAGCCAGTTATTAGATAAAATTATTATTGTACTTGTGAGTGATCTGATATTATTTACATAACTGTCTAATCAAGTTGATGTATGGGTAGTGTGATCATTGTTATCTGAGTTAATCCAACTCTCTGGGCTTAAATAATACAAAGAATTATGAACTAACCACACCAATTTTTCTGTAAATAACCCAACCACATGTGACATATAAAATCATCCTATTTCATTTTGTTTATTGGATCATCTGTATGATATGCATGTTGGCCTTTGAAGGTTTTAAGAAGAATTGTAAAGCTAGACTACATTGATACTTTTTCTTCTTTATAAATTATAATTTTAATTACTTTTTTCATTGGAGTTATTAAATATCTGGCATGTTAACTAGCACGCTGTTTAGGATTGGACTGACTATTTTTTGGTCCTTAAAATACAAAGGACAATCTTGGAGATACGTGACATAATTGAATTAAAAGTTCAATAGTTCTGTATTTCAGAGTTTTAAAAATCTATTTAATGGGAGACAGTGTAATTCTAGTTATTTATTTAGTTAGTTTTAATTCATCAATAAAGACTAGACTATTATTTTGTTGCCTTTATTTGTCTCAGCTTTTTATTTCCTGAAAATAGCAGTTAAAGCTGAACTTATTTTGGGAAATTTCCTCTTCTTCTTTGGTATGAAATCTGAACCAGGTTTTTCTTCATGTCTACCACAGATTGACAAGGAAGCTTTGGATGCCCAGGTAAAAGACAAAAAGATTGAAGAAGCAGTCCAGAAGGCCCGTGATGATTCCATTGGTATATATATATATGTGTGTGTATGTTCTCTTTTTCTGTAAACTGAGAGCATATGCACCAAAGACAAATTCCTTGTGTGTCCAATCACACTTGGCCAATAAAGAATTCTATATCGTATCATTTTTTTAAAACAATCATTTGTCTATATGGCTATAAAAATGAACTCTCCTTCAGCCCTTCCACCATAAAACTTTGATTCCGTTTTTGTCCTTGCATCCATTCATCTAAAATTTTCCTTGGGCAAGTAAGATAGTTGTCAATCATCAGATGCTTGAACTCTGCAAGATTTGGGTTTAGACATCTTGGTGAGAACTTCATCACATCCATCTCCCTTTTTCCAGAGCATCTTAGTGTATTCGTCCCACTCTTGAGGACTTTTTGTACTCAGCTGGTTTTGTTTTTTTCCAGCACATCCCAAAATGGGATACAGATGGCTGAAATATTAGCTTTTCTGGGCCTAATGGAGCTGCAAGAAGTACCACTGTGAGATATGAGGAATATTTATTGGCACAGATATTAGCTCTATAGAAGTACCCCTGTGCAACATTCTTTTCAAGGAATATTTTAAAACATAGGTAGTCCACAACTTACATTTATTTTTTTAGTGAGATTTGAAGTTATAATGGCACTGAAAAAAGTGACTTCTGACTGATCCTAACACTTATGACCATTGCAGCATCCCCATGGTCATGTAATCAGATTTTGAGCACTGAGCCATCGCATGTATTTACAATGGTTGCAACATCCCAGCCATTTGCTTCTAGAAGCTTCCCAGCGAGCTTCTAACCAGGAAAGTTACTAGAGGAAGTTGGGGTTGCTTAGCATGCATGATTCACTTCACAAGTGCAGTGATTGTTTCACAGCTATGGCAAACAAGTTCATAGAATTGGACGCAACCTCACTTTACAGCCGTTTTATTTAGCAATGGAAATTCTGGTCCCAATTGTGGTCATAAATTGAGGACTCTCTATAACTGAACTTCTTTGCATAGAGATGAAGTGCACAAATGTATAATCTGAACAGGTAATCTTATTTGGTTGGAACAATTAACTTTAACCACACAACATGCTATTTAAGTTCACAAAAATGTATTTCTCAAGGATTAGAATAACAGCCTATTTTTGCCTTCTAAATATAGCTGCAGAAATGAAACAAAATGACAAGATCCTCTGTATGTTAGATCAACGACAGAAAAGAGATGCCCAGATTCAAAACAAAGCTATCAACGAATTTCGTCAGAATTATCAGAAGCCAGAAACGGTGCGGGAATACGACCTCTTTGACCCGCAACGCCTGCAGAAAGATACTGCTGCTCGCCTTGCTGACAGCGACCCACGCTGTACCATATCCAGCTTGCAGAAGTTCATGGGGGAAGATTTAAACAGTAAGAATAGATGGAGGTTCCAGCAAGAGCAAAACAGAGAATGGCTTTTGCAGCAAGTAAGGGAAAAGCAGAACGCGTTGGCAGATAAAAAATATGCAGGTATGACCAAATCTGCAATAGAGCATTAGCTTAACCGTTGTCACCTGCCAAATTTTGAAAAGAGCGCCATGACTTGGTTTCTCTTCTTCTTTACGTCTTCTTTTACCACGTTGGGTGTCGAGGGACTTTGTTTCTCACTTGTAGTTATGATTTAGTAGATTAGGTAGTCCACACATCTTAAAAGTTGCTACTTTGAAAACTGCTGATGCCTGTTTTGAAAAATTGGCATAGGTTGTTTTGCAGGCGTAAATTAATCTGTCAGTTCTTTAAAATCCTAACTGACTGAAGGACTGTTATATAAGAGGCTACTCACCCACTACACATCTGTCGAGTTGCTGAAATTGGTAGAAGGGCCCTTTTGAAGACCCCATCTTCCGTATTTGATAGGCAAAGCATATATTAAATTCATTTATTTGATTTGTATGGCTGCCCATCTCACCTTAGTAACTCTAGATGGCTCACCGCAGTTAAAGGCAACGTTGTCATAAAAAACAAGTTAAAAACCAATATACGAACATATAAAGCTATCAATATCCATTTAAAACTAAAATAACCAAAGTCAGCGACCAAAGTGCATACTTGTGTCAAGAATGTGGAGCTGTCCATCCTTGCTCAAATTCAAATAAAAGAAAAAATAGTAGGTATTAGCCACAATTTTCTCCATTGGCTCATGATAGGAAACATAAAAAACTGGAATTTGTCTCTTTGGTAAATGGAAAACACTTGAAGAATGGAGGAGGGTGAAAAGCCGAGTATGTGGGGGCACCTGCCCTGTGGAATGAACTACCTGTGGGGCTACGCGTACTCCCCAATCTCCGGACCTTTAAGCGCGAGCTCAAGACTTTTCTCTTTCATCGAGCAGGGCTGGCCTAATGACAATTTTAATGGGGTTTTAATGGGGTTGTTTTTTATAATTTTATCCTATTATTTTTAAATTTTCGGCCAATCGAATTAGATTTTTAATGATATGGTATTTTAACTTTTGTGTATTTGTTTTATTCTGGCTGTAAACCGCCCTGAGTCTTCGGAGAAGGGCGGTATATAAATATGAATAATAAATAAATAAATAAATAAATAAATATGGGAACTTGGGCTAAAAAACAAAGATTTGAACAAACATAGGAGGTGTGGTGGTGAGTGTTTAGAATGCAGCATTTACAGGATAATTCTGCCCACAGGGATCAAGGTCGACTCAGCCTTCCATTCTCCTGAGGTCCATAAAATGAGGACCCAGATTGTTGGGGGCAATATGCAAATAAGGATTTGACATTGTAAACCGCCCAAAAGATTGCTGGTTGGGGGGCAATGATTTACTATCTGGCACTTGGAACATAACTCATTCGTTTCGATTTGTAGATGAACTCTATAAGCAGCAGAGACTGGAGCTTGATGAAAAGGCCATGAATCTCCAACGAGCAGATGAGGAAACCAGACGAGCAATTTGCATCACTACTACAGAATTCAATCAAGCCCTGGTAAAGCAAAATTGGTTATTGTTACTTAAATGTAGTACCTTCTGTGAAATATTGTAGTTGCTTATTTTTTAAAGGCAGCTCTTTTAAGTTTCAAAAAAAAAAAGATAAAATACAAATTAACCCAAAGAAAAAAGATTAAAGGGGGAGAGGGGATCAACCGTGGAAATCAGGAAAGTAAAAAGAATAGAGTGGAGTGGAATGGAATGGAATGGAATTCTTTATTGGCCAAGTGTGATTGGACACACAAGGAATTTGTCTCCAGTGCATAAGCTCTCAATGTACATATAACCCACAAGGTGATAGATCATAAATCATAGTTACAATCATTAATCATAAGATACAAACAACAAATCATAAATCATAAGTCTGATTATTGACTGTTATTGTTGCACTTGTTCCAGAGCCTGGGTAGATACTAGTTTGGGATAAAACCCAAAAAAACCCTTCTTTTACTGGGTAGATTTTGCAAATCACGAGAGAGTGGACTTCATTGAGGAAGGGACACAAATTGCATAAAGAGATACGAAGCTGTGGTATAATGCATGTTCTATACTGCATGAATTCATTCAAATTTATTACCCACCCAACTCCGGTGGAAGTTCAAACTCCTTGGAGAATGAGAAGGATATAAATGAATATTATGTATCTGATAAAGCAGATATATTTCAAGTTTGAAATGATGTAAATTCAAAATACGCTCCAAAATCGAGTTAAGCTATATAGAATTCCTGCCAGAGCTTAACTCGATTTTGGAGTGTATTTTGAATTTACAGCATTGAGATTTTTTTTTTTTTTTGCATTTATATCTCACCCTTCTCCGAAGACTCACGGCGGCTTACACTATGTCAAGCAATAGTCTTCATCCATTTGTATATTATATACAAAGTCAACTTATTGCCCCCAACAATCTGGGTCGTCATTTTACCTACCTTATAAAGGATGGAAGGCTGAGTCAACCTTGGGCCTGGTGGGACTTGAACCTGCAGTAATTGCAAGCAGCTGCTGTTAATAATAGACTGTCCTACCAGTCTGAGCCACAGAGGCCCTTGAAAAGTTACTTAAATCCAGTCCAATCTTCAAAGCCTACTGTCACCCCTGAACTTTTATGAATGATGGTTCCCAGATCTGAATATGTAATCGTCATGCAGTAGTAATTATGGCATATCATAGTTGGGTTGGCACTAATTGTCACCTTGTCATTTGCGGCTGTCCTTGCCCTATCTTGGATGCCATGCTGAGCATTCAGTGCAGTGGTTATTTCGGATTAAGCCTTGTCCTAAACACGGAAGGAAGTGGGACTGTTTTGTGTCTCTATATATTTTGAACCCCTCCAGAAGATTGAGTTACTCCTGGAACTGAAGCCACACGACTTGCTTGTTCTGACTTAGTGCAATGCAGAAACCTAATCCTTGAGGTTTGTTTCATGGCTTGGAAGGAAGTGTAAATCCATCACTGAACTCATGGGCAGACCTGAGAGGACAAGGGACATCACCCAGATCAGGATGTCAGTATAAATTATACTTTGCATCATGTGAGCAATTGTAATTTTTAAAGTATCAGAATGAGAGAAGGGTTTTAAGAGACTTTGCAATTACTTCCTTATTTTCTTTTTATTCTTTATCTTATCTTATCTCTTCTCTTCTCTTTTCATCTCATCTCATCTCATCTCATCTCATCTCATCATCTTATCCTGTCTGTATTTCCTACCAGAAATCTTACAAAACACATTTGCTGAACTTTATTTAAGCATTTGCCATCTCGTGGGGACCAACCCGCTCTCATTTTGTAAACATTACTGTGATTTTTTTTCTTTTTCTTTAAGGCTGCTGAGTCTGAGCGTAAGAGAAGACTCGAAAAACAGCAAGAAGAAGAAGCAAAAGAGAGGGACATTTTGAGCCAGCTTCAGGGGGATCTGCTGACTGAAAACCCTCAGCAAGCTGTCAGCTCCTTTGGACCAAACGGTATCATCACGGATCGATGGAAAGGAATGAGCCAAGCTCAGCTGAAAGAAATCCAGGATATTCAACTGCAACAAGTGCTGGAGAAGCTGGTATTCCCTTTAAAGAAACAGCATTATGGAATAACAACCTGGAATTCTGCATGGTGTGACCAAAAAAGTCAAGATGGGCTTCTTTTTCTCTTTCTCCTTCTCCTTCCTTCCTTGTTCTTCCTTCCTCCTCCTCCTTCCATATCTAGATCAAACTTTAAACTGAAAGAATGAAGCCACCTTCCTGGCTTTGTCATTGGCCAAAAATAAGTCATTATCAGTATATGTTTCTGATAGTAACCAACATACTAGCACAGGGGTATCAAACTCAAGGCCCGGGGGCCATATTTGGCCCATGGGGTGCTTAGATCTGGCCTGGGGGGCCCACCCTGGAAACAGCAAAGGATCAGCCTGTGGTACCTCTGCCAGCAAAAAGGGAGCTCGTGAGGGCTGCAGGCAGCCCTCCCGAGCTCCGTTTTTGCTGGCAGAGGGTTGCAGTCGGCTGTTGCAGCTGAAAACGGAGCTTGGGAGCGCATTTTTGCTGCCACAGGCATCCTGACATGAGTGATGTTGAGCTGGCCAGCCCCCCACCCCACCCCACAGTCAAACACAACCCTGTTGCAGCCCTCAATGAAATCAAGTTTGACATCCCTGTACTAGTAGATAGGCTGGGCTCTGTGCCTCTCCATGTTCACACAGCGTGTTGTTATCCACTAACAGCCTCCATTTGAGCATACTGGTTTTACATATAGGCACTCCAACTCTCAATCTATTCAGGATCCTCCAAATAGCATAAAGGAGGTCATATTCGTCAGCCATTTCCCCTTTTAATGTTATTCCTTGCTCGTGGGTCTCCTTCCTCCATCTTTAATCTTCATCAGAACAAATTTGGGAAAACCAGGATGGGCTGCAGCAGTCTGATGAAAGCTGCACCTGTTTTCCAGATGCATCCTGCAGGCCACACACATAAAACCCAGAGGTGGAGCTTTGATGGCACTGTTACCTCTTCAATCTTGATTTGTTTGGCTACACTCTCCAGATACCCCTATTCGCCACATTCACCTTCCTACACCATCATCACTTTGTCAGTGGCTGTTGGAAATTGTAGTAGTGCAACACATTAAGGACCGCAGGTCCTGTTTAATGGGTGGCAAAGCAGGGAGGGAAGCCTAAACCAGGGGTGTCCAAACTTGGCAACTTTAAGACTTATGGACATCAACTTCCAGAATTCCAAAGCCAGCAAAGCAAAGCTGGCTGAGGAATTCTGGGAGTTGAAGTCCACAAGTCTTAAAGTTGCCAAGTTTAGATACTCCTGGCCTAAACCAATCATTTTTGTACATCAGGATTCCAGGTAGGTTGAACCTCCCTGACTCCTTCAATTCCAGAAGGACCTTCAGAAGAGCCAGGGTCCTTAGCAGCCTGTCTGTTGAAAGCTATTAGCAGCACAGAAAGATGGATGGGGACAGAGGTGTTTCACTGCTGACTGTAGAATAGAAGAGAAGGGAAGGGAAGGGAAGGGAAGAGAAGAGAAGAGTTGGAAGGGACCTTGGAGGTCTTCTAGTCCAACTCCCTGCTCAGGCAGGAAACCCTACACCAGATAAATGGTTATCTGATCTCTTCTTTAAAACTTCCAGTGTTGGAGCATTCACAACTTCTGCAGGCAAGTTGTTCCACTGATGAATTGTTCTAACTGTCAGGAAATTTCTCCTTAGTTCTAAGTTGCTCCTCCTAGACCAGCTTTCTGGTTTTCATGCAGAGGTTAGACGAAGAGGAACGCCAGAAAAACGCAGAATGGGACCGAAAGCGGATTCAGGAGGCCAGAGCTGAATTGCTCTTCGACCGTCATCAGCAACGTCAGAATCGGGAACTGCGGAGAGCGTTAGATAACTTTAACGCACAGCTATCCCAGGAGCAGAAAAATAAGTAAGACATTTTCTGGATGCCCACTTTGTTTCAGCCCAAGATGAGCCCAGAAACTCCCAGGGGCAAACTAGCGGGGCTTGGCAGCATCAGCATTTGCTTCTGGCAAGCACATGGGATGCCTCTGGATGCCTTAAGGCCTGGTAGCTTTGACCAGTGGAGCAGCAGAATAATCTGCCTGCCATTATTTAATTCTCAACGGCTTTCCAGCCTGCCAGATATCCCTGTTGCATGCATGTACAAAGGTGTGGGGCACCAGTTATGCTGTCATGTTCATTATCTTGCCTTTTTTTGATTGCCCTCAACAAACACCACTGATGTCAGTTTATTTCAAAAGACACTTTTTTCTAGTGTCTTAGATAACTTTTTTTGTTATGCCTTCCAAGTCAGTGCTAACTCCTGGCAACTGCTTGGACAAATCCTTGCCGTTTTCTCGGCAAGTGTTTTTGAAAATGGTTTGCAATTGTTTCCTTTCTTGTGCTGAGAAAGAGTGACTGGCCCAAAGTCACCCAGTTGGCTTTATGCTTAAGGTTGGACTAGAAAATCATGGTCTGCTGGTTTCTAGCCTTATCTCTTAACCATTTCACCAGACTGGCATTCTAATTTCTTTAGCCCATTTGTAAAAACATTAAAATCGATTTCTTACTGATACTGAAAGTAAGCAACCTCCCACTTAGAGACTTTAATCATTAACATGTATCAACTGTTTTTTTTTTCCCTTCAGACAAGCATATACGAACGAAGAAGTATATACAAATTTTCCTTCCGGCCAGTACTACTCACAGTTTAACACAATTAGCCGATGATGTTGGAGCCGATATTCACTCTCATATAGATGTGCAGGTTATATGTTTATAAAAAATATTTCTACTTTCTTCACATATATAATAAAAATGCAACTACTGATGATTTTCTTGGTCTAAAGGGATTGCAGTTATGGGGGTAACCAATTCCCAAAAGGTTTAATTTATGAAAAGGTATGAAAACTTCAAGAAAATGATGCAGATTTTAAGCACCAATTTCAAAATGGTACTCTGTGCTTTTAATAACATCTGTACAAATTCACCTAGATCAGATAGTTTATAATCTGGGGTTCTGAAGGAACTGGCAGATGTAATCTCAAAGCCACTGAATGTTTTCTTCAAAGCTCTTTTGACACAACTGGAAAATTGCTGATGTGGTCCCACTGTGCAAAAAAGGGAAAAATGGATCCAGGAAAATATAGGCCAATCAGTTTGATGGGGGGGGAAAAAAAACCCTTGGGAAAATCCTGGAAAAGATAATCAAGTGGAGGATTTGTGAGTACCTAGAAAAGAAAGTTATATTGGAAAAAGGAAAATAAAGCCATCAGAAGAATCAAGGCAGCAGTTGTAATGGTGCAGTAAAAGTTCAACTTGGTTTTTACGGGTGACATACATCACAACCACCATTTTGACTTTTTTGGGCTGACTCTGCAAAGACCATTATTCGGGCTGAGAAATCTGGAGGACCACAGGATGGGGGAGGTGATTACAGAAAACTCTTTAACACATTGCTTCCACCTAGCATTCCTCTCGATTTTTACTGCCCAGATTTGCTACCCCTAACAGAATAGCCGATGGGATTTTTTTTTAAAAGGCCACCTGATTTTTGAAACTGTTCCCCCAGTAAACTTGTTTCTGCTGCTCTCTTAAAGCAAACAACAGAACAGGCCGTCCCCTGCCTGCAGCCATGAAACCTCGTCGTCATGTTTTCAAGCATGTGGGGAAAGCATTGCATATTAATACAAGTCCTTACGAGTGTAATGGATCCTGCCCTTTAAGGGTCACATGTTGCAATAGCTATTGAGTGAAACCTCTTACTCAATGACCCCTCATCCCTGCTCTCCCCAACACAATCATTAAACAATCGTGCAGGTTGTTAAGTGCCTCTCCCAGGGATGGTGTGCTGCCCCACTCCTCCCCCCCGTACAGCAAGAGTTCTACAGGTGTTTATTGAACACCGCCCCCCAAACAGGTCCTCGGGAAGCACCCCTGTTGTGTAGGTCCGGATTCCAAGCTCAGCATGGCAAGAGTCACTGGGTGACAGAGTCCAATGGGCACACACAAAGTCCAGGAGATCAGTCCACAATTTGAACGGGTCAGGATACACAGCACGAGCACACAAGGCACGGAATTGGGCATGTTGCTCCAGCAACACTCAAGCCTTCAGGGCGGGCTTAAGTAGGCAACCCTGGTGCAGCCCCTCGGGAGAGGTGAGTTTGCCTCCTCATGAGTAGTCTAGATGACCAACGTTGTGGACTCCACCACCTCCTCCTCATTGCTAACAGGCAGCAGCTGCTCCCGGTCCTCGCCTCGAGCCTCCTGGCCAACTTGCTGCCACTCACCTCCCTCAGCCTCAGCCTGTCGCTCATCCGATCAACCCAGCTAAGGATGCTCCATCAGGCCAGCACTCTCTGAACCCCGATCCTGTTTAATATTCCGCTCCACGCTTTCCTCTGCAAACTCAAACTCACCCTCCTCCGCTGAACTCATATCTAGAGAGGGGTCCAGGGGCAGGTCCATGACAGGTGGGGAATCCCTTGGAGATCTAGCACAGGCCCAAGTGTGCCTATTCTGGCCTCCCCACCCCCACCAGCATCTGATGCTCTTCTCCCTCAGGATTCCCCAGGCTGCAACCTGATCCCAAGCCAGTCATTCAGACACGCAAAGAAGCCTAAAGCCAGTTTTTTTTTTAAAGAGGAGCAATGCAATCCAATGCGATGCAAGGCTCAGGCGGCCAGCCTCATGGCAACCTCCTGCTTTTCTTCAAGCAAGTAGTACTTTGTGCAGTAGAGGGCTCTGTATTTTAAGGAAGATCCACAAGGTGCACAAACAAATGGAGCCTCTCTTTTTTAAAACAAACAAACAAACCAATCTTGCAAGAAATATTACCTCTGTAATAATAATAATAATAATAATAATAATAATAATAATAATAATAATAATAATAATAATAATAATAATAATAGGAGGGGAGGGAAGGGTAAAGTTGGATGCTGCTGGTTTCTGAAGCTGAATGAGAGCAGGCCGATTCCTGCAAGTCCCCTGGGTAGCTGGATCAGAAAGTAGGCCTCATCCTATAGGTTGCAACTACCTCCATGCACTGGTTGCTTCCACTGACTGACTTCAGGCGCATTTATGTGTCTGAATGGCTGGTTTGAGAGCAGGCCAAGGCCTGTGAGGATCTGGGGAGATGGGGAGGCAGGCACTGCAGCATGGGTCTATAACAATTCTCCACAGCCAACTCACGATGGCGAACTCGCTGCAAGACAACTCGCCTCAGCCATCTCACTGCGGGACAAGAGTTACACTAGTATCAAAGATACGGTGGAATAGAATCATTAAAGAAAGGATGCAAAAGGAGGGACCAAATGAAATTTGAATGGCAAAAATTATTTATTTAAAATAATTTAAATTAATAATTTAAAATTTTATTTATTTATTTTAAATAATTAAAGAGTAGAATTGTTAAATTGTCCTGTAACGAGTTGACATGCGGCGAGTTGACCATGGCGGGTTCGACCGCTGCAAGTTGGCCATGGCAAGTCGGCTGTGCCAAATTGTCCCATTCCCCTGCAGCATCCCTGCAAATGTCATAAGGATGAACAACAGCAAGGGCACTGCTGTGGCCATAAGTACCTTTGTGTGTGTATCGGTGGGGCGGGGGGGTGTCTACTGTAACTTTGACATATGCTGGCTAGGAAATTCTATGAGTCAAAATTCCAAACATTGTAAAGTTGCCAAGGTTGAGAAACACTGATCTAGATCTTAATAACCTCAACAAAAAAAGAATTAGCTAAGCAGCTTCGCAAGACTGAGAACACAAGTTTGGCTCCAGGCCATCCGCCGCACTTAGTCTGGCAGATAAACTCTTATTCCGGTCTTCCCACATGTCTGTAAACTGAACAATGTGGGTTTTTCCCCTGAACTAAAACTGGAAGAACTTTTCATTCCAGTGAGACAACAAAGAACTTCCTGCCCCAATGTTTTGTGTAAGTGAGACATATATCCTGGAAGAGTAAACACAGAGCGGTGACACAGAGCCAGAAGATCAAGTGGCAGGATTGTGGGGCAAGACGAATAATTCTGCCATATAACCCCTATGCCATTAAGTATTGGTAGGTGGAAAGAAGAAAGCCAGAGCAGGGTATCCTGCAGAGGTGTAGCAGAAAGCTTCTTACAAGAGTTCTTTGGGCACTTGGACATTGAATAATACAAGTAATTTATTTATTTATTTTGTCACACAGTATATATAAGCATAAGCATGAAAATCACTGCCATATTCAATGCAAACACTCCAAACAATATCAGCTGCATGACTTTGCTCTTGAAGCTTAAGCTTTTGTTTGCAGAAAATAGCTAAGAATAAAAAAGAAATATAGAGGGTAACTCTGTAGAGGCTTTTTAACCAGAATAAAGCCAAAACCACAGAGGTCATTTTATCTGAAACCCTAGCAAGAACAGAACAACCAATATGTTGCAAAATGCAGATCAGACTGTTTCCAGTTGAGATTCACTTTGAAGACTTCCATTGGGTGACTTTAGAACAGTCCACAGTTCCTTAAAAGTATGAGGGTAGATCCAAATCCATTAGTCTTTATTGTATATATGACTTATTTACTGAGGTGACTTGTTCATGTTTTACTCTGATGGTGCTTCAGTATGGGGATTCATTCCTCCTCTGGAAAGCACGAAGAGACAGAAACAGAAAGGATGGTTCTTGGTTTTCTTGTGATCTCCCATCCAAACATTAGTGCCCGCCGCTCGTGCAAATGGAGGTTGGTGTGCATGAGCGCTGGTTCCTGCCACTTGCACAAAACCATTTCTTCTCCTCCTTCCCACAAAGCTGGTAAGGTTGGAAACCATTGCTGTAGGATTAAAACTCTATCCATGAGACCTAGTTAGTGCATCTTTCCCATAGCTGCTCCTGCCCTGTGAAACAGGATATTCTATGAGATCCAGCATCCTCTCTCCATCCAGTTACTACAGTCTCCAATCCCCCAGGCCGTGGCCCATGTGGAACCTGGCCGCGTGAGCGGCTGGTCAGCACATGCGCGCATGCAGCTCCACTTGTGCGAGCGGCAAGCCAACGCCTGTGCACACCTGCCTGCCACTTGTATGGCCCGGTTCCCCTCTAACCCCCTCCCCCAATCCGCTGAGCCATCAGTCACAAAGGTTGGGGACCACTGCCTTATTGAACATGGAAGAAAACATAGAATGATAAAAGAGTTGGAAGTATAAGACTGTGCCACCGTACCTAAAAGCGGTGAAGGCACGTAAGCCGTGTGGGCGGGCACAAAATCCAGGAAAAGCTCTTTCAGGTGTTGGAAGAAATATCCATCTGGGTTCAGTTCCAAGTGGGGACAAAGACACTGGAAACATGGAGACTGCTTGGAAAGATGGTTTAATGGTGGTCAGGATCACATGGCTTGAGTTCCTGAACAGAAAAAGGGGCGAGATCCTGTGCGCTCCCTGGCTTTATGCTTTTTCTGAGCTTTGAACTTTCTGGGGCACAGGAAGAGTATCCTGATTGGTTGTCAAACTCCCAGGTGGTCTAGGGGTCTTAGCTAACATTGTAGGTTGTCTCTCAAGCTTGCCTGAGCCTTGCCATGTGGTGAGTTTCTGTTGCTAGATGGGTCCTATTATGTTGCAGATGATGATGGCCCATTGACAAAGGTGGGGAGAATGAGTTTCTACCTCTGACCCATTGACAAAGGTGGGGGGGAAATGAGTGAGCTTGGTTGAGGCTTTAATGGCCCATTGACAAAGGTGGGGGGTGGCAGGAAGTTGCAGGGAGCTGCTTTGTCTTTAAAACATGTTTCTCCATTTCTCATCCAGGGAAATATAATATTCTGCCTTTTTAAATATTTTCTAAAATATTTCATTCTTCTAGGAGGGGGGTAGGTACTAAATTCCTACACAGGGAAAGGAACCAAATTGTTAAGGAAACAAAAGGGCCTGAGCATATGGCAAGCAAGCCCCACCCCAGGTCTCACCAGTAAAGGAGTTGGACCTGCTTGGGAAGCCCCTTCCCACCAACAAAACAAGGACTTTGGGCGGGGGGACGGGGACAAAAAGGGGTCCTGAAGCCTGCCCACTCTTTGAGCCAAAGATGGCTGCAAGCTCATCCACAGGGAACCTAAGTCAACCCCATTGAAATCCAGCCCACTCGCTCTTCTTTGATAGCACCTTTCTTAGCTGGAGAGGAGATGCTGTCAGTGGGTCCTTTGGGGAGATTTGAAAGGTGACTTATGATGTGGGGAGGTGGACTTCTGACAATAGGGGCAGGGGGTGCAATTAGTTTAATTTCAAAGTAACAGTAACAGAGTTGGAAGGGACCTTGGAGGTCATCTAGTCCAACCCCCCTGCTCACGCAGGAGACCTGTACTAGGGATTCGAACCATCGACCTTTCTGATCGACAAGCGTCTTAGCCACTGAGACACCTAGGGAGCTGCCTTTGTTTGTTGTGACTAAGCAAAGCCTGGCCCTGTTATTACCAGGGCCAGGTTTAAAGAGACCTTAGAGGTCATCTGTCCAACTACCTAGTAGAGCATGTTTCTCAACCTCAGCCATTTGAAGATGTGTGCACTTCAACTCCCAGAATTCCTCAGCCAGCACCCGGGGGTCCTCCCTCCACAGGTCTTTCCATAGTTTAGCTGCCGTTTATGCTGCCTGTAGGGGGCAATCTGCACCCTGCCCTTTAAGTCCGAGGTGTCCTCCACAGGCAGTGAGGAAGACAGCTAAAGCTGGGAAAGACTCATTTTCCTCCATTTTGTGGCCCAAGTCTCTTTCTTGAGGCGATTCTTTTTTTCCCTCCATTTGAAAACTTCTTCCCCTCTTGGCTTCAGCTCTTCTCCTCTTCAGCCTTGAGTCAAGAAAGGTTTCCTAAAGGGAGAGAAGTTGGAGGACTGAGGGGTGGAGGTGAGTTTTACCACCTAATGGGGCGAGGGGGGCCGGAGGAGAGAGAAAAAAGACCCAACAACCCCTGACGGTTATTTTACCGTTATGACCGTTACAAAGGCCCTCAGAGGCCCCTGCCATCCAGACGGGACCCTTTGATCTGCTTGTGTGCAGTTTTGAGGACATTCTGTGTGCTCATTTGTCATGGAGGGCCTATCTTTCAACCTCCCATTTCCCCCCCTTTCTTTTAGTCAACGGTCTTCGCCTGAGGAGATCTCCCTTAGCTTGTAACCAACCCTCCATATTGAAAAGGGCGCAGGCTATCTATTTATTTATTTTATTTTATTTATTTTGTCACAACGTCATATAAAAAGATTATATAGATATATAAACATATATATGAGTAAATATTAGGAGGTATAAGCATATATATATATATCTTTAGGAAGAAGAAAAGAAAAACAATAGGACAGGAATGGTAGGCACGTTTGTGCCCTTATGCACGCCCCTTATGGTCCTCTTAGGACTGGGGTGAGGTCAATAGTAGAAAGTTTTTGGTTAAAGCTTTTAGGATTATGGGAAGAGACCACAGAGTCAGGTAAAGTATTCCAAGCACTGATGATTCTGTTACAGAAGTCATATTTTCTGCAATCTAGATTAAAGCGGTTAACATTAAGTTTAAATCTGTTGGTTGCTCTTGTATTATTGCAATTAAAGCTGAAGTAGTCTTTAACAGGAAGGACATTACAATAGATGATTCTATGAGTTAAGCTTAGGTCTTGTCGAAGGCGACGGAGTTCCAAGTTTTCTAAGCCTAGGATTTCAAGTCTGGTGGGATAAGGTATTTTGTTGTTTTCAGAGGAATGGAGAACTCTTCTTGTAAAATATTTCTGGACTCGTTCAATTGTATTGATGTCAGAGATGTGGTGAGGGTTCCAAACAGGCTTCAAACAGACAGAATTCAAACAGATCCCAAACAATCTGAGGGCGCAACCCTGGCATCTCTCCACAGCTAGGGCCAGAGATTACGACATAATGCAAAAACGTCATGAAACATTTCCCTGTGCTGACTGTGGGCAGGGCTGTCTATATAAGGGGCCATTCAGCAGGGCTATCTGTGAACGTGTGCCCAGCTTTGGAAGTGAAGGCCACGCATTGGGAGCCTCCCTCCCTCGTTGAAGGTGGTGCCGGAGGATCGTGGTAAGGAAATGCATCTGAAAAGATGAGGAAAAAATCACAGGGCATCTACTCGGCCTTTCAGATTAAAGATTAACAACAGCAGAGATCCAAGGCCATCATTAGAATGTCTTTACCTACTACACCATTGGCCCCTGGTCTTTTCTTGGAGGTGGTAGGAGGGAGGGAAGGAAGGACGGACGGAAGGAGGTCTCACTTCTAAATAAAGCACTGAGATGTCATCACCCATCCTGTGTTTTCTAAAAATGCTCCTTTAGGCCATTGAAGTCTTGTGGAAATAAAGGGTGACAAGACTGGCGCTCTGCTTTGCAGCACACTAAGTCTTTTACATTTTGCTTTCGATATTTAGTTTTTATCTCCAAAAGGTGGATGGCAGACGAAGAACAGAACAGAATAAAGAATAGGATAGGGTGGGGTGGGGTGGGGTGGGGTGGGGTGGGGTGGGGTAGGGTAGGGTAGGGTAGGGTAGAATAGAATAGAATAGAATAGAATAGAATAGAATAGAATAGAATAGAATAATAACTTTATATTCTTTATAACGTTATAGATAGATATTGGTGGATATCTATAAAATTTTGATTACCAAGCCCCATCTTAAAGACCAATCAAGAAACAATAGAATAGAATACTCCTGGCCTAAACCAATCATTTTTGTACATCAGGATTCCAGGTAGATTGAACCTTCCTGACTCCTTCAATTCCAGAAGGACCTTTGGAAGAGCCAGGATCCTTAGCAGCCCGTCTGTTGAAAGTTATTGGCAGCACAGAAAGATGGATAGGGACAGAGGTGTTTCATTGCTGACTGTAGAATAGAACAGAACAGAACAATAACTTTATTCTCACTTTAAATGTACACTGATCGACATGCATTAAAATTAAAATTTCATTGCATACAGCTCTGAAAGGGTCCCCATCTCCAATATGCACTACAGAAAGATGATAAAATAAATAAATGCAAAATTATATGTATATATACCCACATATATTGTATGACACAGAAAAGCAACACAGTCTAGTTCAGATGTATACATGTACATGGCGAGTGAAACGAATCTTGCGAGTTCACCAGACCGATGGCATAGGGATCAAAGCTGTTACAGAATCTGGTAATTCTGCTAGAAATACTTTGAAACCTCCTCCCAGAGGGGAGCAACAGAAACAGACATTATAGATAGATATTGGTGGATATCTATAAAAGTTTGGTTGCCAAGCCCCATCTTAAACACTATCAATCAAGAAACAAAACACCCCAATCAGGAAACTGCCAATCAACCTAACGTTAAATGACCCACTAACTGCCACTAGGGCAATAAAACCTTCAAGTCCACCCCTCACTAACAGGGCAAGCCACTAGAATATAAACTGACCACAAACCCCATTCTTAATAGCACTGATAATGTTACCTAGTTTGTGTAATGTGATGTCTGCATTAAAAAAAAACCTCATAAGAGAGCATCAAGAATCCCTCATATCTGAGTAGAGGATACTCCATATCATAAACTACAATATAACATGTAATTATGGTAAATAATTGCATATTGAAACATAGGGCACAAATATTCTCAACAATCAGAGGCACCCACAACATTTTAGATACCCTCTCCAGAATGAATTCTGAAAGTATTTTGTAATAATTTGTTGTTTATTATCTTAATGTATTATCTGCCATGAGGTCACGTTGACTCAAATGTTCACATAATCAAAAAATATAAAATAAACATCAGCAATGGAGTTTCAGAGAGTTTCGCATTTCTTACAATGCAATCTGGTCCTTGATTAGAAAAAACACCATCACATTTGGTGGGACTTTGAGTTAAAAACACTAAAAGGCTAATTTGCTCTGGTCTTCTTAATTTACAGAAAAATGATGGAAATTTTAAAGTTGTCAGAAAAAGAGGAGCTCCAATTGAAGAATAAGGAACTGATGGATAAAAACCTCCAATTGGTGGAAAAGAGAGTGTGAGAAAAGACTGAGCAAGTTTGAAATTTTCAGACAGCAACCTTGACTTTCTCTTTCAGAATTTCATATTAATGTCTCCTTAGCTCCCTTTCTTGGACATACACAATGTTCTGGGTTGAATTAAATTTCCTGGAATTAGGTTTGGGGAAAATAAGAGATGACTCTTTTCAACTTGTTCAAAACATTCCAGCCCTCCATGTTGAGTGCCTTTATCTGTTCTCAATGAGGCCTTGTTTCCTGAAAGATTTTCACTTCCAGTAGCAGTAGCAAAAGAAAAGAGAGCACTGGATCCCAGATAGGCATCAGACATCGTTAATCTCTTGACAGGGAAAACTCCGAACAACATTAGTTTTACCTACTCCTCTGCTGTTTATTGACTTCAGCTCTTTGCTTCATCTTTATTCTGTATTTCAACCCTCACCTTCTCCATCCTTTTGTTCACATTAGAAACTTTGGAAATTGTTTTGAATTGGTTTGTTCTTTTCTGATATATAAGGGGAGGGGGAGAAAAAGTTTTTAAGATCTGAAATTCCTTTGTGGTAGTAATAGATTATGTAATGCTAATACTAAAGTAAAAGTTATTAACTTGAACTTAAATAAACTCTTAAATATAATGGTGTTAACCTTAATACTGAAGAAGCTAGTCAAATCCTTTAAGAATATAATGGACGTATAGTTATGATCTTGAAAGATTTACTGATTGTCAATTTTACTGAGTGTTTCTAAAATACCCAATAAAACATTCCAGCATTGGTTCCTGGAAGAAGAACTTGCTAGCTGTTGTAATAGAAATAGCAAAACTAAATTTAAATTTAAGGCTATGTAGAACAAACAAAATGCCAGATATTTTAAATTAGTTTTAAGTTTGAGGATTCAAGTAAAAACCTAAGGGGGGTAATTTTGTCTTGATATTTTACAGAATAAATATTTTAGATGAGCAGATGGACAAAAATGGAGAATCAAAGCCTCATTTGTAAAGTTCAAGAACAAATTGTGGAGAAGGCAGAACTCCTGAGAGAAAATAATCTTAAAGAACAGGTAAAAAATATTTAGATAGCAATTCTGACTTATTCTTTCAAATTAAAATTTAATTTTTAGAATCTTGAAGCCAGATATAAACAAGATACTGAATAAAAGGAATATTACTTTCATATATGAGTGTGTATATTAGACAAAATAAGTATAATGGAGTATAAAAAAATTAAGATTTTAGTTATTGTTGGTGATTCAAGTAAAGAAAGGGTAATTTCTGTCTGGTTTTCATAATTTATAGAAAGACAGCAATAATTTCAAAGATGTCAGAAACAGCAGAGCTTTGAATGAAGAACGAGAAGCTTACGTTTTAAAATCTTGAAATAATTGAAGAAAAAGAAGTGTTCTGCAAATATTTCAAAGAAAGACTGAGCAGGTGAGAAACTTTTAGATAGCAACTCTGACTTTCTTTTCCAGAAAGGTAACAGCAATGTGACATCATGCTGGCCATGTGGCTGTGGAAATGTCTTCAGACAGTGCTGGCTCCCTCAACCAAGAAATGGAGATGAGCACTGTTCCCTGTAGTTAACAGTAGCAACAAGTAGTGAAGTAAACTTTAGAGGGACTCTTTATTCCTATCCTATGACTTATTCTAATCAATATGTTCTGTAATCATAATTCAATTTAATCATGAAGAATCCCTCCCTTCCCTTCCCTCGCCTCTTCTCTAAATATTTGGAAAAGCCTCTATCCTTAAAAGGTCTGGATTGGAAATGAATGCATTCCTCCTTAACTTTTGTTGTATCAATTGAAAATCAGTTGTACCCGTAAGATATCTAGGGCAGGCCACCAGAATGTGTCTGGCCTTCCTTGCAGAGGTAGCCCTAAGTTTGCTGCAGCACTACCAAGCCCTCAAGCCACACTGGCACATGCCATAGATGGAAAGCTTTGCTTGCTTCTCTACTCAGTGACCTCCCTGGTTGAGCAAAGAGGCTGGAGAGGGGCACAAGCCCCTTGCTATCCTCTCTCTAAGGGATAGGCTCTGCTCTTCCCATGTGAAATTGGACTGAATCATCTCTAGACCAGAATAAGCTTTCCTCCCAAGACCTTTTCCTAGAATCCGACTTTCTGGGCTCGCTTGCTGATTCTGCAGTAAAAACAGCTAGTATTTGGGCCCCAGCAGAGAAAGCCTTCCCTTCCTTCCATTGAGAGATTAAACTGAAATAAAAGAGTTGCAAGGCGGAAAAGGGATCAGCTGGTAGGAAGAAGCATTGCTGATTTCTATCTTTATTTTTCCTTAGTAATTCTTCCATTAGACATTTAAAGGCCTTTTTTCTTTGTATAATTACAGGACTGATTTTTTTTTAAATAACACTTTATCATCATCTCTATTCCATCTGTCAGGGGAATCCATGGAATCACAGGGTCTTTGATCCTTCCTCCAGCCTGGAGAGAGGATGGTCCAGCCAGCAACAGTTGAAGAAAACAGGTGAGTTCCAGGCATCATCTTCATTCCTGTCCAAAGCTGCTACACAGCCTGAGAGACAAACCACATGATCAAAAAACAGCATCAACCATATATTCGAAAGAGGAAAAACCCAGATTTGCAGAAACTCAAACATCTCGTAATCCAAGCCTTCACACCACCAACCTGCTGCAGCGTAATAAAACTGACCACTGTTTGCCACTGTTCCACAACACACATAGCCTCGACGCCTTCTTCGAACATCAAAGTTTCAGTTCAATAGCAGAAAGATCCATTCTTGAAGTGACGAAGATGATCCAAGGATTTAAAAGCATAAATATCAGGATTTACTCTATTTTAAGGTCAGAAGACTGGAACAGAGCAACTACAACATTTATATGTAATAATTGAAAGTTGTAGATGGGACAAATGAAGGGACTTGAGATAGAGCGAAAGTCCTTTTCATCCATTGTTCATCCTTGGCTAAATGGTGGTGGGGGTCGAGATATCACAGCTCCTCTATTGTTAGGTCACCTGCATGGCGGAAAAAGACAAACACACCTTTAATGTTTCCAAAAGAAAGTTACCTTCATTAATGAATCCGTTGTCATTTTCAACCAGCCCAATTTCCACTGGAAATTGTAGAAATGCCTGCTGGGTTTGAAAGAAACACAAAGAAGTCCATTGTATTGTTGTCAAAGTGTCTGGCAGAACCATTCCCCGTTTTCCCTTGGACCCATCAATGCAAGTATTAGCAGCAAGACATCCCATCCAGGGATTCCCTAGTCCACCATCAAGCGGAATGAAAGAAAAAAGAACCCTGCCTCTGCTCTTTTCTCCCGAGAGGTTTTATGAATTTGGGGTCCCAAAAACAATGGGGGACCCAAAGTTTACAATCTTATTTTCATTTTGCTGCATATATTAATTCTAGTTTGATGGTCCCACAGTAGAATAGCTGATTCCAGAAGACGAGAAGCGTTGCCAGCTGTGTTCCTCAAAGTCCTGTGGAACAAAAAAGATCCCTTTGCTTCCTATTCTCAGGAATCTCATGGTCAAAACACACATGTGTAATTTAGGGTATGTTCATTAGGCCTTTAAAGCCATCCTCTCCCTCTATGGCTAGTACCAGCTTCTTAAATCCCAGGATCTTTGGAAGGAGGATGCTTTGGGATGGCATTTCAAGGAAAGGGCCCTATAAACACTTTTAGTCTCTTATCTGCAATTCTGGCCATGGAGCATCACAGTTAAAGAGGCTTCTTTGTGAAGAGGTCCCTGCATGAAGGGAAACAGCTCTTGTGACAAGACAAATTCCCATTATACCTGATACCTGTCTTCAAGAATAGTCCCTCACTTAGATTGTTCCCATATATTTGAACATTTCACTGGAGTTCTAACACCTGATTCAGTGAATGTTTCTACAGGCCCTTGTTTTCTGCAAGTTCCCTTGGGATTTTGAAACCCTGACCTTCAATATAAAAAATAAATGCTTCGTTGTTGCAGACTGCTGACGAAGGCCTCGGAGCATGAAGCCAAAGTTCTCCAGCAATTTCTTCCCTCCCTGAAACAAAAAACAAAGGTGATTTGTGGATTTGTTTTCCCAGCCATTCCAATACCAGAAAGGAAGTCCCAGTAAAGTTGCTGAAGTTGTTACCTCTGAAACATTCTCCTCACCAGTTTTCATGGAGGACAGCCACATGAACCCACATATCTCCAGGAGAAGAGACCCAATGCGTGGGTCCATGGCTGGTGGAACCTTGTTGAGGGATCAAAGAAGAGAAGAGATATAGTGCCCATCTCTTCTCGTTCACTTTGCCCAAGACAGTAGCAGGCAAAAGAAAAGGCTGACCTGATCTCATAAATAGCAAGCAACGCAGCTATTCCTGCCGTGAAGCTCCTATTTTTCTCCATCAGAGCTTGGCAGGGAACAAGAGTGGAGAGAAGTGGAGAAGGGAATGTCAGCCAGGCTGCTCCAGCACTCCCCTTTCTATTTTTCCCAGCCCCTTTTGACTTGCTTATCTGCTACAGCTTCCCTGTCAGTACAAAGGGAAGTTAGGCCACATTTTGACAGTCCCGGGGCAGCGCCCCCCCCCCCTCCTGTCTCTGTCCTGCTTTGGTTGCCTCCAATTGCCACCTGTCTCCCTCTTACTTAGCAAGGCTGCAGAGGTCCTTGTTTCTTGGCTTGGGGACTATCCGCTCTGTCCGTTTGCCCACTCTGCTTCAGCTGAAACAGAGTGGTGATGGAAGAAAGGCCTTGAATGATGCTACTCTCCTGCTGCAACTGAAAACAGTCAGACTATAAGTTGGGGTGGCTGTGGGGCATCTTGATCCCTGGGTCCTCCCTTTCAGAAGGGAAGGTTGAAACCATTTTGGGTCTCTATCCATTCTGAGAAATATTTTTGCACCCCACTGAGACTGGGATTCACACTTGGGAGAAAAGCTTAGCTAGGGGACCCTTTAATTCCAAGGGGTACCTACTGGTTGGCCTCTCTTTGTTGTCCTCTCATGGACTTCTCATAAACTTTGGCTCCTTCGTTGGTCCCTTTTATGGCAGGCAACCTAGTAAGGTGCATTCTCTTCTTTTGTGATGTCCCTTTTGGTGAAGAAAATGTTGTTCTTCACGGTCCTGTCCTTTGTCGTGAAATCTGGGAAAGGAGAGGAAGATGCTCAGCAAAATTTTAGGTCTCCCTCAGATGAAGACACCCCCACTTCCAAACTCAGGTTCCTCTTTGCAGCCCAAGTTTTCCTAGACACAGGAGCTGCAGGAGAAGGAGTGCTTAGTGGGTCAGGAACAGCTTGGTCTGGTCCTTGGCCTTTATGCAACCTTGTATCTTCAAAGATGCAGATTTGTGTCCTGTATATTCCTGCATCTAGATGTCCACTCCAAAAGTAAATCCTTCCCTTTCCCTCTCAGGGTCGCAGCCCAATCCAAGCATCCACTCAACACATCGCTCCACTTTCTGGACCTCCACATCCACGATAAACCTGACACGCTTTCTCCCAGGAGCCTTGGTGCTGTCCTCCAGTTGGCAGGTTGGAGAACTTGGCGCATCAGCTCCCGGATCCCTCACCTTCTTCCTTTTCCCTCCAAAGCAGGAGAAATATCTGAAAAAAGACCTAGAAGAGAGAAAAAGGAATGTAAGGAAAGCCTAGTTTCCATAATCACTTTGATTCAGGAAATTAGAATGGAAAAATGATACTTTTTGAGTCCATCACTTAACCTTGATTTGGTTTTACTTGACTGGATGTGTTCCACAACCACTTGAGTTTATCAGATTTTTTAAAAAAATTCCTAATTCACAGGTTAAGGCTGCTAAGTTATCCCAACCAATTGGAAAGTACTGAAGCAAGTCTTTTAGTGGCAAGAAGGAATTAAAAATAGTTGCTCTGGAACACATTTCTCTCCCCCCACTTTCCCCTTTCCTAAGAGGAAAACAAATGGCTGTTCCTACCACTGGAATGTTCCAATCCTCTGTGAAGTTGGCTACAAAATGGGGAAAGTTCCCTAGAGCCAAGCAGGCTTTCTGAAAACTTACTTATATCCTGGAAGCTATCTTCACTCTGATCACTGACAAGACAGTTGTGCTGGCTAGATGACAGGCCTCCATTGTGATCCTGTTAAAGCTCACCTTTTCTAGACACACCAATACCAGCCCAAGGAACCTACTAACAAATCACCAAAGCAACTATTTTTTATATTTTGGCACAGAAGGCATGGCTCTTTGGTTGTAGACGGCCTCTTTATGTGGAAGCCCCACTAAGCTAGCTGACTCAACAAGACTCACTGATTTGGGGCTGGGCGGGGGGGAGACAGACAGAGAACAGAAATTTTCTGTCCTGGATTTGTAATTTCAGATGCAAGAAACAAAAAAATTGTGGAAGAGATTCTACCCAATAAAAATAGTGTATGGCTTAATGAAGCCGAGCCCCAAATCATAGGACCCTCTTAGACAAGTTCCAAACTTCAGGGATCCTGCTTTTTTCAGAAAACCAAAGAATCAAGACTTCTTTTTTTCACAAGAGGCTTAGATCTTCCAAGGTAGACTGTCCCTTAGTACCGAAGCTCTATTAAGCTGCCCACTTGAGTGATTTATCATGACAGCTTTCTTCCAGTTGTTTTTCCTGACTGTCCCTTTGGCTCACATCATGGCTGAGGTGCTCACATCATGGCTGAGGTTCTATTTTTTCCACATTGGGGTAAAATTGTTATTAAATAGTTAGTTGATTTTTGTAAAAGAGAATCATTTTCTAGATATTTGAAGGATATCCTTTCTATCACCTGAGATTGAGAATTGCTCAGAATCATAATTGGTAATTTGAATCTGGGCTTTGGCAAGATTCTTTATTTGAAGTACCCTGTTGGAAAAGAAGCTACTAGCCTTAAAACCTTTCTTCAGATTATCAACTTGGAAACACCAACTCTCTTATTCTGTTTCTAATTTTTTTGCCCATGATTCCCATTAGTTCCCTTCCTCCCCCTCCCCTCCTTTCCCCTCTCATCGCATTTATTCCGATAGAGAGCTAGATTCACAGGATGAGTGAGAGCCTCTATCTGATCCAGTTTAGGGGACTACTATATTCATTTTTAGTAACCTACTTCCTAATTTGTGTTGCCTTTGCATTAACCACCTGCAATACGTTGCCATTCTCTATTTTCCCTTATTTCCTGGTTAATACAAATCAGAGGTTCCCAATCCCCGGACCACCCCCACTACTGGGCTGGTCCACTGCTTGCATGGGAGAATTCCCCCCCCCCCCCTGGGCCACCAAGCCATAAAGGTTGGAGACTGCTAATATAAACTACATCAAACAACACCCAATGTATTCTTCCCATTAGTCGAAGGATCACCTTGTCAAATCGTCTAAAGATATATTGTATGAAATTTAATTAAAACAAACCACCCTCAAAGTTGGTTCTTCATTAATTCTTAGGAAGCATTCCTTGGGTTTATTGAGACCTTATTCATCCTTGTAGTAAAATGCAATACTACTCTTCCTTGTAGTAAAATGCAATTAACTAGAAAGTGAATCCTGCTTTATATCCTTATCTCTCTTTAGTAATTCTTCCATTAGACATTTAAAGGCCTTTTTTCTTTGTATGATGCCAGGATTGATTTAAAAAAAAAACTATAACTACAACAATTTTTCTGTAGTCCATTAGCTTGTTTCACCTGGCAGTTTACAAACGTTAGTTTTTCTCAATGTTTTTGGGAACAGAAGATGCCCTGGAATTGATCCAATGCAGATTTTTTTTTTTTTGCAAAACAGAGATTTTAATTGTAATTTTATTTATGATTGGATATCAGATACCCAAACAAATACAGATTTCAAAAAAATGAAGTAGAGAAAAGAGCACAGGTTCTTTAGAGAAACAAGTGAAGAAATAGTATCCAAAGTTTATTCATTCAATTTGTATAGCTATCCATTTCAAAAAGTGACAGACAGCAGACAAACTTAAGGTCAATTAAACCAACTGAAAATGGAACACAAAAAGAGAAACCAACATACATAGCAGCTGACAGATATTCCAATCTGTAGAGGTTCCCATAATCAGGAAATGGGGCCTTTTGCACACTTGGAACACCACCAGCCCCAGGAACACCACCAGCTCTTCAAGGACTTCTGAAAGGCCAACCAGATCTGGGCTTTGTGTCCCATCCAGGTTCCTATATCCTCCAGAAATTGCAACAGCTTCCCAGGTAATCCTAGACAGGAAACATGACAACATAAGCTAATTCTACCATGTTGTTAGGCTACGTGAAGAGGATCTTGCAAGTCTGAAAGTACAAACTTCCCGCCACTACTTCTAAATGCTTGGTCAATCAGGTTGCTTCCTGACCATTTAGTGATCACTACCTTTTAAAAAACAATATAAAAACTATTTCCCCAAAATTAAGCTTTAAGGGCATCCAAAACCCTTCTGCTTAAGTACAGATCCCAGTACTACAATTATATAGGGATTACATACTGAAGAAATCACAAGAATGAATTATTTGAATTTTATTTAATTCATGAAACCTTAGAAACAACATAGAAACATATATTCTAATACAACCAATTAGAATAACCCGCAAAAGCTTGGGATTGAGGCACAAGATATTATAACAAAGAATGCTCTAATTTGCAGACACTACTGAATATTGTAAATAATAGATTAAAATTATCTCATTCAGAGAGCAATAAACTCCTCCTTTCCATCTGATATATATATATATATTACCTATTCTATCACATCTAAGAGGTTCATAAGGCAATACATTTGGGTAATCAACGTTAACACTATTCTATCTCACTAAAGAACTGTGGGACAATAAATACGTCTGTGTAATCTATAATATCAACTTTCAGAAATAAGCCCATTAACCATTAAAACTGCATCACCTCTAACAAAGTTTTTTACTTGGAGTTGGGCTGGAAAAGGAGAAGCTTCAAAAAACATGAAGTGCAGTCTGAGAAAAAAAGGAAAAAGTGACAACAGAAGAAATCATTGTTGAAAAACAATTAGAAAAAACTGACACCCCCCCCCCCAAAAAAAAATGGGACAGAAGTTTCTTTCCAAGATGGTGATGAAAACATGGAAAGAGTGAAAGAGAAAAAAGAAGAAATAAAAATGACTGAAGTTTCATCAGGAACAAATGAGGATTTTGATTCATTTTGAGTATGAAGCTGATGACTAATTTGAAGCTCAAAATACAGAGCAAGATAATTTCCAAGTCAAAATACAGAAAAGAGGGAAAGTATGATAATAACATCACGTCTATAAAGAACAAAAAGTGTAGCTGGGGAAGATCGTGTTATAACAAAGAATATTCTAATTACTTTCAGGACATCTATTACTGAACATTTTAAATATTATAAGCACCTAAATACACTACCTAATTACAGTAAAAGAACAACAGGCTCCTCTTAGTTTGCATCTTTAAGTAAATTGTTTCATTATGCTCTTCTGTCATGTCTAAGAAAGACCACACAGCAGCACATGCAAGCTTTCATTGCTGAAATTTGAAAAGAAAAATGTACATGTATTGGAATTAAGAAGCTACTTTTTGTTGGGGCATACTTAAACAGACATGACTTAAACATTTTGATGAGGTCAATGTGATGAAGAAAAGGCCAGACTTTTTCATTACTCCAACAGAAATGTAGAAGCAAAGAAATCAAATTGAATTTCTAGAGGTAAACTGGCAGGTTCAACCTATGATCACCATTCTGCCCAGGAAGAAAGTTCTCATTGCTGATATGGCCTCTTCTTGCCTTTGGTACCACTTAATAGTTTCTGATGAGGAGACAAGCCTTCTGATCCCTTGCTTCTTCCCACACTGATGGAAGCACCAAACTGGAAAAGGTACAAAAAAATTCCTTCCACCAAATTGACTGATCTTTGGGTTCCTGGACTCCACTGGTTTCTGTATCAATGAAGTGAAGCAGAAAGGTTGAATTAAATATAGTCTAAAAGAAACAACCTTTATAATTTAAAAAGTAATCTATAAATCTAAAAACCAAATTCCACTCACTCATTACGAAATCTCCAGAATGGTAAAGCCTACAAACTTGAAATTTGGCACGTATGTTTCTCTTGGCTTCTAGGTGCTCACTAAGAAAGGATTTTTCGAATGACCATCAGATCATTAGTATTTCATATACAGTATTATATTCACACGCTCTGATACTAAGGAGCTAGATATTCTACTCCCCCTCCCCACCTGAAAAGAACTCTGTTGCAACTGCCAATTGCTTTATATTAATCCCTCCCCACTTGAGAAGAACTCTGTTCCAACTGCCAGTTGCCTCACTTCAAACTGGCAGATGTTCCACTCCTTCACTCAGGAGTGGTCTCGGGCTCTTTACAGTACTAAACGTCGCTACCTCACCAAAATGTCTACGCCTTCCACCTATGAAACTGCTTCCGAACAAGGCATCGGGAGAGATATTCCCTTATGAGTTTCAATCACCAACCACTACTGAGCCAACGGATTGTGAACCAAATTTCTCCTGCATGGTGTCCCAGCCCCAAATCACTTCTTACACTGACCACCTCAGTTCAGATAAATCTGTTCCTTCTACTGTAACACCAGTTAAAGGGAAAAGAGGGGGGAAATGCAGGAAAAGATTTACATATGTGATTAGGGAAACACAAGTATAAGGGAAGCTGCAAAAAAGTATCATGGAGAACAGGCAACTACTCCAAGTGGGGAGATCAGAGGAATTCGGGATATGAAAACTGTTTCTCCCTGATTCACGCCTGTGAAAATTGTGGTTTCGATTATGTGTTTGTACAGAGTCTCCACACGAAGCCTGGTGCCATTGCACAGTTTCGGAGGGGTTAGATTGCCTAACAGCATGATTGGAGTTCCAACCTTGAGGTAGAGGACATGAGGTGGTAATCCTGGTGGGTTGAAAGTGTGCAAGAACTCCACAGGGTAATTTACAGCATCCTCAGCCTCCATTACCGAGTCCACAGATTCATACTTCATATGCTCAGTGGACAACTTTTTCAGCAGAAAGTTGTTGATGCTGTTGGCCGAGTTGTTTGTTGGAGTGAGAATAGTTGGCTCCCTCAGCCATTAAGCGCAATCCACTCCAGCCTGATGAATGTTGGGGTATATTCTGTTAGTCAAGCTGATCAGATCTCTCACAACATCGCAAAGGTTACTTGGAATAGTTATTCTTCCCTCCTCTTCCAAAAGCTTGCCATCATCAATATCAGGTAATAAGTTAGAAAGCTTTTCTGCCCTCAAATCACGTTGAAGGTGGACACGCATGTTAACTCTCATGGACAGGACTTTGATATTAGGCCATAATATGGATGACTTGAGACAGGCCTTGACTTCATCTGCACATGTTCCTTGTGGCCTAACAGGCAATGTCTGTCTGTCTGAAGTCACCAGCCAAAAGCACCATAACTGCACCCATAAGACGGTCGCTACCCCTAAAGTCCTGGAGCATCCTATTTAGAGCCTCAGTACCTCCTTTGTGGACTCATCCCATACAATAACTTTGGCTTCTCGAAGCGCCTGAGCCATGTTACTCTGCTTAGAGATGTTACAAAGTGCAGACTCAGAATGATTCAGGTTGAGAGGTAACTTGAAGGCAGATTGAGCCATCTTGCCTCTGTCGATCAAGATAGCTGCAATTCCTGGAGAAGAAACGGCAATGGCAATATTCCTTCCGCCCTTAATTTTGGCCAGCAACAGATTGATCAAGAACGTTTTGCCAGTGCCACCAGGAGCGTCAAGAAAGAACAACTGCCCTGAATCAGAAGCAGTAGTGTGCATGATTTCATCGTAGGGTTTCCTCTGTTCTTGATTTAATTTTGGAACATTCACAGAAACGGCTTATGTCAGCTGAACAGTGTTATAAGTCAGCTCACTCAGGTATTGACAGTTGCTGACAACAGCTCGTTGCTCTTGTGAAGGTGGTGGAAATCCGAAGTGTAGGAATGTTTACTTAACATGGATATTACAGTATCCTCAAGAAGGATAAGGCATTGGTTGTAAACAATTTGGAGGACGAGTTGGGCATCTCCACAGTTTCTCCATTAGCCATCTAACATTTTCCGCAAGACTGTGTCTGTATTTCTCCCACAAGCTTTAAGTGTCAATTTATCAAGCCCGATCACATATAGTTTTGTAGCAAAGCACGGGTTTCCAGTCGCATTTTTAATTAGGCAATGTAGTCATGCAGGTAGGCGGGTCGCTTCAGGGTATGACCGGACCTGCACAGTTCAAATGTTCCAGCGGTGGAAGCCTGTGCAGTCAGGCCTGCTGCTGCTCCTGAGTCCTCAGAAGGGACCTCCTGGAGCACTCCCATGGGTGTGGAGGACTCTGCCTCGGCCTCTCCTTTGGTTCCTGGAGCTCACTGCTGGACTTCCGATTCCTCAGATAAGTGTTTGCGGTGGTTTCTTGGGGTTGTGTCTAGGGTTTCTGTATTGTTTGGAGCTAGGGACAGTTTTTTATTGTGCTGATTCCCGCTTGCTTTTTTGTATGCTCCTTGGGGTGGAGGCTCACTTAGCTGCCTCCTGGGATTCTGGTCTTGTTGGATGGCTGATTTTTCAGGTTGCCTTAACCAGGTCTCCCCTAGTCTATTTCGCAGTTGGTCAATATGCCTCCTCCATACCCTGCCATCCTCAAGTTCCACCTGGTATGACTTTGGCCCTGTTATGGCTACTACCCTTGCTTGTACCCAAGTGGGGTGGCCTGTGTAATTATGGGTAAACACCAAACACCTTCTTTGAACTCCCTGAGCTGTCGGATTGAGTCCAGGGGTATCTCCAGGTGGTAATGGGGGTGCAACCAGTCCAACAGTGACCTTAGTCTCCGGCTCATTAATAGCTCGGCCAGATTTTTATTAGTGGTTGCGCTTGGGGATATTTTGGGCTAAGAGGAATTTGTCGATCTTTTCCTGCCAGTTTCTGGGGCCCATTCTGGTGAGTGTCTCTTTGGTCAGTCTCACCATTCATTCTGCCTGACCATTACTAGCCGGATTAAATGGGGTGACCAGGGCATGTCTGATTCCTTGCTCTGCTAGGAATTATTCAATTGCTTTTGTAGTTAACTGTGGTCCGGTAACCCATGGGTTGCAAACAATTTCCTTAATGCCTTTATCATTGCTTCTGTGGTCAGGTTGGACATGATCACTATCTCTAGCCATTTTGAATATGCGTCAATGACAATTAGAAATGTTTGTCCCCCCATCAGCCCCGCAAAGTCAATATGTATCCGTGACCATGGACTCTTAGGGATTTCCCTGATGGGTGCCCAGGGTGGAGCTGGCTGGGTTTCCTGGCATGGCATGCATGTCACTACCCATTCTGTAATGTCTCAAGTTTGGCTCCTAAATATAGCTCCGGGCCAGTGCCTATCTTCATGCAATCTCCGGGTGGCCCATGTGTAATGTTTCCAGGACTTGTTTCCTTAACCCCTGTGTCACAATCACTCTCTCCCACCATAACAGGCACCCCTTTAGTGTTGACAATTCTAATTGTTTAGTTTGGAATGTTCTGAACTCTTCACCCAGTTTCTCTTGCAGCCACTCCCTCAACATCCAGTTTAAAACTTTGGACAACAATTTATCCTTCCTTGTGTACTCTGCTATTCTGTTGAAGGTGACTGGGCTGTTAAGTAGTACTTTTTTGGCTGGAGCCGGATTCTCGACAAGTTCTGGCAGGGTGCACCTATTGAGGGCATTGGCATTGGTAATGTTCTTTTCCGGTCTGTGCACCAGCTTGTAGTCATACCCTGTCTGGAAAATCACCCACCTGGCCATCCTGGGGGACATGTAGCTTGGTGTTTGTCGGTCCCCAGCAATGAGACCCAACACTGGCTTATGGTCAGTTATGAGTTTGAATTTCCTCCCATAAACATATTCATGGAACTGTTTAATACCCGCCTCCACAGTGAGGGCTTCCCTGTCTAATTGGCTGTAATTCCTTTCGGCGGGTGATAATGTTTTAGAATAAAATGTAATTGAGGCTTCTGTGCCATCCAGCAGCCTAATGGCTGAGGACTGATCCTATCCCAAAAGGAGCGGCATCTCAAGTCACTAAGAGGGGAAGCGTTTCATTGTATTGAATAAGAACACTGTCTGAAGATAACAAGTCTTTAACAGCTGCAAATGTGTGGGCTTCCTTCTTAAGGTCCACGTGGCCATCTTCCCTAGTAGTCTTTGCAATGGCTCAGCGATTAGTGGCTTTCTGTTTTAAGAAAACACTATAAAAATTTAGCAGCCCAAGAAATGCCTGGATTTCAGTTTTGTTCTTTATTTGCCTTGATTTTATTATCCATGGGGTGAATTAAGTGTCCCAGGAATTCGACTTTCTTCACCCCAGTCTGGCATTTTTCCTTTTTGACTTTAAGTCCCTTCTTTTGAAATCTGCCCAATGTCCCTTCCAATCGGTGGATCAATTGTTCTTAGTTCTCCCCTCACACGAGGACATCGTTAAAATAGGGGACTACTTTGGGGATGCCCTGTAGAAGGCGCTCCATCATGCTCTGGAATAGTCCCGGGGCCACGCTTACCCAAACTGCAATTAGTTGCATTTAAATGTCCCGTGGTGTTTCAAAATGGTTTGGGCTTCCACAGTTGCACCATCTACTGGCAATTGTTGGTACATCTGGGCTAAATCCAATTTGGCAAATATTTTTCCATTTCCCAGTGAATGTAGCAGATATTGCACTACTGGCACGAGGTATGTGCTCTATTGTAATGCTTTATTTAATGTGCATTTATAGTTCGCACAGATGCGCACTGACCCGTCTGCTTTAATCAGGGTGACTATTTCCCACATGGCGTGGTCAATCGGCTACAGAATCCCCTGAGCAATTAGCTTATCTAATTCCTCATCTACCTTGGGCCTAAGAGCAAACAGAACCCTGCGAGGTTTTAGCCTGATTGGGGTAACACTAGGGTCTAGGTTAAAAGATATAGGTTTTCCAGTATACCTGCCTAGTCTCCCATCGAAAACATCCCCAAACTTTGCCAGCAGTTGATCTAGTTCACTCCCACTGATTTTGCGGATGCCGGTGACCCCTAATCCTAGGGGTTTGAACCACTCCAGGCCCGGTAAAGTTGGTCTGTCGTTGTTGACGACGGTCAGGGGAAGCTGTCCACTGAAGTCATTGAACTTAACTTGCACTGATGCTCTTCCTAGTATGGGGATGTTATTCCCCTTGAAATCATTTATAGAATAGAATAGAATAGAATTTTTATTGGCCAAGTGTGATTGGACACACAAGGAATTTGTCTTGGTGCATATGCTCTCAGTGTACATAAAAGAAAAGATACGTTCATCAAGGTACAACATTTACAACACAATTGATGATCAATATAGCAATATAAATCATAAGGATTGCCAGCAACAAGTTATAGTCATACAGTCATAAGTGGAAAGAGATTGGTGATGGGAACTATGAAACGATTAATAGTAGTGCAGATTCAGTAAATAGTCTGACAGTGTTGAGGGAATTATTTGTTTAGCAGAGTGATGGCCTTGGAAAAACTGTTCTTGTGTCTAGTTGTTCTGGTGTGCAGTGCTCTATAGCGTCGTTTTGAGGGTAGGAGTTGAAACAGTTTATGTCCAGGATGCGAGGATCTGCAAATATTTTCACGGCCCTCTTCTTGATTCGTGCAGTATACAGGTCCTCAATGGAAGGCAAGTTGGTAGCAATTATTTTTCTGCAGTTCTAATTATCCTCTGAAGTCTGTGTTTTCTTGTTGGGTTGCAGAACCGAACCAGACAGTTATAGAGGTGCAAATGACAGACTCAATAATTCCTCTGTAGAATTGGATCAGCAGCTCCTTGGGCAGTTTGAGCTTACTGAGTTGGCGCAGAAAGAACATTCTTTGTTGTCCTTTTTAATGATGTTTTGATGTTAGCTGTCCATTTGAGATCTTGCGATATGATAGAACCCAGAAATTTGAAGGTTTCTACTGTTGATACTGTGTTGTCAAGTATTGTGAGAGGTGGAAGTATGGAAGGGTTTTCCTAAAGTCTACCACCATTTCTACGGTTTTGTGTGTTCAGTTCCAGATTGTTTTGGTTGCACCACAAGGCTAGTCGTTCGACCTCTCGTCTATATGGATTCGTCATTGTCTCGAATGAGACCAATCACTGTTGTGTCATCTGCGAACTTCAGTAGCTTAACAAATGGATCATTGGAGATGCAGTCATTGGTATACAGAGAGAGAAGTGGGAGAGCACACAGCCTTGGGGGCCCCTGTGCTAATTGTACAGGTATTTGATGTGATCTTGCTTAGCTTCACCTGCTGCTTCCTGTTTGTTAGGAAGCTTGTGATCCACTTACAAGTCTGTTCCGGTACCTGTAGCTGGTTTAGCTTAGTTAGAAGAATGTCTGGAATGATGGTATTGAATGCTGAACTAAAGTCTACAAAAGGACCCTTGCATAGGTCTTTGGAGACTCAAGATGTTGTAGGATGTAGTGCAGAGCCATATTAACAGCATCATCTGTTGATCTATTTGCTCGGTATGCAAATTGCAAGGGTCTAACAGTGGATCCGTGATGGTTTTCAGGTAGGAAAGCACTAGCCTTTCAAAGGTTTTCATGACTACAGATGTTAGAGCAACTGGTCTGTAGTCATTCAGTTCCTTGATGGTGGGCTTCTTCGGCACTGGGATGATGGTAGAGCATTTGAAGCAAGAAGGAACATAGCACATCTCTAGTGATTTATTGAAAATATGGGTGAAGATGGGGCCAATTGGTCAGCACAGACTTTTAAGCAAGAAGGAGTTATCTTGTCTGGGCCTGGAGCTTTTCCTGGCTTTTGTCTGTGAAATAGGTCCTGCACTTCCTTTTCTGTGATCACTAGGGGTTGTGAACCCAATGAAATGGGGTCAGTTGTAGGAGGCTTGGCTGTTGTTGGTGTGTCTGAGATGGGGGTTGTGGAGATAGGTGGCTGTAGTTTCCTTTCAAACCTGCAGTAAAACTCATTCAGGTCATCTGCCAGTTGTTGATTACCTTCAGCCTGGGAAGGAGGTTTGCCATAGCCAGTGATATTTTTAAGAGTTTTCCACATGTTTGCTGGTTCATTTGCTGAAAATTGATTCTTTAGCTTTTCAGAGTAGCTTCTTTTTGCTGCTCTGATCTCCCTTGTTAGTGCATTTCTGGCCTGATTGTACAGCATTTTATCACCTTTTCTGTAGGCTTCCTCTTTGGAATGTCGTAGCTGCTTAAGTTTAGGTGTAAACCAAGGTTTGTTGTTACTGTGTATTCACAAGTTCCTTGTAGGTACATATAGGTCTTCACAGAAGCTGACATATGATGTTACAGTATCTGTGAGTTCATCCAGGTCTGCAGAGGTATCTTTAAAAATATTCCAATCAGTGCAGTCAAAACATGCCTTTAGCTTTAATTCTGATTCCTCCGTCCAGGTTTTCACTGATTTAATTATTGGTTTTATGGCTTTAAGTCTTTGCCTGTAAGCAGGTACAAGGTGAATCATGCAATGATCAGAGTGTCCTACAGCTGCACGTGGTAAAGACCGATAGGCATCTTTTAGTGTTGTGTAGCAGTGGTCTAGAGTATTCTTGCCTCTGGTGGGACAATTGACATGCTGAAAGTATTTTGGTAGTTCTTTCCTTAAGTTTGCCTTGTTTAGATCTCCCAAAACAATGGCCAGTGAATCAGGGTGTTTGGCTTCAGCCTCCATGATTTGGTCAGCTAGAGTTCGTAATGCCTCGTTTACACAGGCTTGTGGTGGGACATAAACAGCAATTAGAAGAAATGAGGAAAATTCACGAGGCGAATAGTAAGGTTTGCAGTTGATAATTAGAGTCTCTAAATTGTTGTCACAGAATTTGTAAATTATGTTAAAATCTTGACACCAGGTTGAATTAATATATAGGCATAAGCCTCCTCCTTTCTTTTTACCGGATGTTTCTGGAATCCTGTCTGATCGTTCAATTTGAAATCCTGGAATGTTCAGGCTGCTATTTTCAATTGATTCATTTAACCAGGTTTCAGAGAAGCATAGGACTGCTGAATTGCGAAAATCAGAATAGTATTTGTTTAAGAGGAGTATTTCATCCATCTTATTTGCAAGTGAGCGTATATTTGTTAGGAAAATTGAAGGCAGAGGAGTTTTAGTGCGAGTTCTTAGCTTGATTAAAATCCCAGATCGTTTACCTCGTTTCCTTCGTTTCCGTCGTTTGGTTTTTTTAGTAATCCATGGCTCCGTGGGAATTGCCTCCTCCTGTGTTAGAATCTCCTCCGTGTTTGTAAAGACAGGCGGGGGTGAGATTAAAGAAAGCTGCTCCTTAAAGAAATGTTCCTTAATTTTTAGCAGATGGTCTCGTGAGTAGGAAATCCGTAGTGAGTCACAGAGAACAATTATAAATAAAGAAACAATTAGAGAGCATTTCACCGAGGCAGCCTTCGTCGGCGCCATCTTAGGTATAGTGCATTATAGTGATGTTTTGTGGTTTGAGTTGTTTTTTCTTCATAGTTGGGACGAGGTTCTTTCAGAAACCAGACCTCCAAATCAAGTTTAAACGTCTCATCAATGTACAATCATATCAGTTAGTTACTTCAGGGATCCTCCACTCCTCAAAGTTTTTTTTGTATATTCAATAGTATTTAGGGGTCCAGACACCAGTTCTTTTTTTAATATTCCAGTGTCCAGTGGTTAGAAAGTAAATATACATCGTTCAGCAGTTATTTCCCTCTATTTCAGTATTTGCTCTAGAGTCACAAAAATTTAGTATCATCAGCAGATGGCGCTCTCTACTTCACTCTGCTTCCTCTCTGCTTTTATTGTGACTCTGCTGCCATTCTACTTTTATTGACACACCCAGTTTATTTCTCTTGCTTAGTTTATCTTATAACTCATACAGCAATGCAGAATTTTTTTCTGCATTGGGATAGAATTGTTATCAAATAGTCGATTGATTTTACCTAGTAGTATTAATTCCAAATATTACAGGAATTTCCTTTATGTGGGTGTATATAAAATACTATCTATTCCACCTACAATCCTTTGAGGTAGGCGAGGCTGAGAGAGAGTGACTAGCCCAAAGTCACCCAGCAGCTTTCTTTCCTCAGGCAGCAGTGGTTTTGTCTTGAGATGAGATACCCATTAAAGTAGCTTTTTCTGGTTTTCCCTGATTCCTCTATTTCTGCACTTACTTATTTCTTTTGCCCTGATTCTTCATCTCAGCCAGATCCAATCAAATGTCAGTTACGGGTTTCTGAGCTTTTGCCAGTTGGAACTCATTTCCCCTCAGAGCATCAGCCCCTCGGCTAGCGGTCTGGGCAGGCTTTGAAGCCACAGGAGTCAAGCCTTTCCTCAGCTAATTCCCTTCTTTGGCCATCCCTGCTGAGCCCTTCCGAATCCAAGGAGCTGATTCATCCCCTTCCTCCTTTAACTCTCCTTGAGCGTCCTTCACCTCATTTGTTTAACCAGGTCAACTTTCTTACCCTCGGATGAGGCGTTTTCGTCTTCGCTGCTCTGGTCCTGGACTCTTCCCTCTAGGCCTCAATTCCTCAACCATTTCAAAGAGGCCCCTTTTTAGACCTTGTATCTCTTTTTAGCCTCCTCAGTTGGCTACATATTAGTTCAAGGAAAATGGCTCAGCCCAAAAGCTGGGCCAGGAGGAGAGCAAAGGGCTCGCCAGGCCAGAAAAGAGCCCAGAGAGGACATTGGCTTTAAACCCACAAAAGGTTCAGCACTTTGGTGACAAAAATGTTCCACACTCTTTTCAGAATCACATATAGACACAGATTGACATTATCTACAGATTATCCAACAGCAGAATCCAAAATCAAAGTTATATTTTGTTCCACCTCAAACCGTTGGCCAAAACTCACTCGAGGTTCTGCCTCGTTCTGCATCCTTTTCCAATAAGCAAATGAGTCAGAAAATGATTTTAAAACAGTTTATTAGAGGACTTTGATAAAGTGGGGGCTCCCCATGAGAAGAGAGAACCTGGCTAAAATGATTTACACTGACTTTTATATTAGCACAACAAATAACCTTAAAGCAAAAGTTGATTGGTTTAGAAATACTCATATGTCCAGTTACATCCCATGAATTAAAGCATCCAATAATATGTGAGCATAGCCATAGAAAAGAGCATTGTATTCTCACTAAAAGAAACATTTGCAAAGGAAAAACATCAAAATGTGTCTGCGTAAGAAACATTCCCTGCACTTCCCAAGGTTGAGCTAGAATCTTTGCTTTGATCATGAAGGCTTGAAAACAGCTGAAAATGAAACTGATATCTGCAGTGTATGGAATGCTCTCTTCCCAGTCCTGGTTTCTGAAAGTGAGCCATTTTCTAGAAAGTTAAGGCTTGTGGAAAATTATTAGTCATACATTGAAAAAGCAAATTTAAAATAAAAAAAGAAAATGCATACTTAACCGGTGCAATAGTACTACAAAAAACATCTTTCAGCCATTACAAAGTTCATCCACTGTGGGCCTTCGAAGCATAAAGTCCAAAAAGGTTTCAAAGTTGAAACAAAATTAATTGTTTCTTTTCTTTAATCCAAGCAGTCAATTTAGGGTCTTTGTTAACTTCCTCAACTTTTGCAGCCATTCATCCATTGTGGGAATGAAAGTATCCTTCCATTTTTGAGCATATTCTTCCTCTGTCAGCATATATAATAACATCAAAGTTCCATTCTTTCGAGGTCTTTATCCATTAAACCTACAAGAAAAGTCTCTGAATGTATGTTTATATTCACTTTAATAACCTTGTAATTAACAGGTGAATCCTACTCCAACACTGCTTTGCTTTGTCACAGGTCCTCCATAAATGGTACAAATCTGCTTCTTTGCACGTCCATCAGGAAGTCAGAGTTCCTCCAAAGTCAGGTCGCCTGTGTGGGGAAAAAAGGTGAAACACATGAAGGACAGAAGGTGGCAGAGAGGAAGCTAGGCTTATGAACACTATGAGAAGACCTGAAGGCTACAGAGATGTTGCAGTTTCATCTCTTGGCTACATTGGTGGAAACCACAAAATGGTCGCCTCCAAATTACAATAATAATTGAGTTCAGAATATTGGTCAATTTTAAGATCATTTTTATAATTGTAGTTAAGTGAATGACATAGGCCTTCAGAGTGCTAGGGCAGTTTTAATTTAACTTGTGATGATAAGTCATAAGTACCTTCATTTGTTACTTTATCAGTAATAAAGTTACCTTCATTAATAAAATCCTGATTTTCAGGCTGCCCAAATTCCAGTGGTGGTTTCCGGACTTCAGTGTGCTGGAAGACACAGAAAGAATTCCATTGTACTGCTGGCAAAGTGTCTTGCAGGGTCATTCCCCATCCTCCCTTGGCCCATCAACCCAAGTATTAGCAGGGATTTTCTAGTCCACCACCAAGTGGAACAAAAAGAAAAAGAAACCCTGTCTCCCTGCCCTTTTCTCCCAAGAGAGAGGTTTCATGAGGATGGGGTTTACAATCTTCAGTTTTCTACATACCTTGTTCCTTTTTGTGAAGAGTCTCTTGTTCTTCTCGTCTGTTGTGGAGAAATCTGGGAAAGGAGAGGCAGGTGCTCAGTGTTTTAGGTCTCCCCTGGATGAAGAAAACCCTCCAAAATCGGGTCCTTCTTTGCAGCACTCTTTCCCTCAAGACCCAATTCCATCTATTAAAATCTTTTTCTGCTTCACAGAGCTAGTGGATTCTCCTGGCCATGAGAGAACTTCTCACTGAGGCCTTAGGCAAATCCTGCTCTCTATATTCTCCTTCCCCACTTGCCAGTGTATATAAATAAGTGCTGATGAACCATCTTAAAGGTTCCTTGAAGAGCCAAATGAAAGCAGGAGAACTTGTGGGGAGTCAACACAGACACAGGAGCTGCAGGAGGAGGGGTGCTTAATGGGTCAGGAACAGCTTGGCCTCTGATCCGCCCCTCTGTGCAACCCTGTATCTTCAAAGATGCAGATGTATATCCTGCATATCCCTGCACCTAGGTGTCCAATCAAAGGAAATCCTTCCCTTTCCCTCTCAATGTTGCAGCCCAATCCAAAGTGTCCACTCACCACATCGCTCCACTTTGTGGAGGACCACATCCACGATGAATCTGACTCGGCCAAGAGCCTTGGTGATCCCCTCCGGTTGGCAGATGGGAGATTGGTCGCATTCTTTCTTTTGCCTCCAAAACAGGAGAAAAAAGTGAAGAATGCCCTAGAAGAGAGAAAAAGGAATATAAGGAAGGGGACCAACTAAAGCCTAGTTTACATAATCACTTTGATTCAAGAAACCAAAAATGGAAAAATGATACTCCTTGCTTGGGCTCATCACTTTTATTTATTTATTTATTTATTTTATTTATTAAATTTTTATACCGCCCTTCTCCCGAAGGACTCAGGGCGGTGTACAGCCAAAAGATAAAAACATAAGAAATATACAATTAAAACAACAATTTAAAACCGAGCATATTAGAAAAAGGCCAAATAAAAGATTTAAAATTTAAAATTAGAAACCTTAAAATGATAAAACCCAGTTAAAAGAATTTAAAAAAAATAAAATAAAAATTAAAAATATTAAAAATATTAAGCCAGTCCCGCTTGAATAAATAAATGCGTTTTCAGCTCACGGCGAAAGGTCCGAAGATCAGGCAATTGACGCAATCCAGGGGGAAGTTCGTTCCAGAGCGTAGGAGCTCCCACAGAGAAGGCCCGTCTCCTGGGGGCCGCCAGCCGACATTGTTTGGTGGACGGCACCCTGAGAAGACCCTCTCTGTGTGAGCGTACGGGTCGGTGGGAGGCATGAGGTAACAGCAGGCGGTCCCGTAAGTACCCGGGCCCTAAGCCATGGAGCGCTTTGAAGGTGGTAACTAAAACCTTAAAGCGCACCCGAAAGACCACAGGAAGCCAGTGCAAGCCGCGCAGGATCGGTGTTATATGGGAGCAACGAGTTGCTCCCACTATTACCCGCGCAGCTGCATTCTGGACTAGCTGCAGCCTCCGGGTGCACTTCAAGGGCAGCCCCATGTAGAGAGCATTGCAATAATCCAAACGGGAAGTGACAAGAGCGTGAGTGACCGTGCATAAGGCATCCCGGTCAAGGAAGGGGCGCAACTGGCGAACCAAGCGTACTTGGTAAAAAGCCCTCCTGGAGACGGCCGCCAAGTGATCTTTTAACCTTGATTTGGTTTTACATGACAGGATGTGTTCCACAGCCATGTGAGTTTATCAAATTTTAAAAAGGTTTTCCTAATTCACAGGTTAAGGCTGCTAACGTATCCAAATCAATTGGAAAGTACTCAACCAAGTCTTTTAGCTCCAATAAAGAATGAAAGATAAAGTTACTCTGGAACACATTTGCCTCCCATCCCCACCTCAGGGAAATCCTCAGTCCGGCAGCCTTTATGAAGACCTACTGACATCCTAGACGCCATCTTCACCCTTTACAGAAACTGATAATTGCCTGGTAGGGATGACAACACAAAGCCATTAGCATCCCTAAGGAGATGACAGGCCTTCCTTGGGATCCTATCAAAGCTCACCTTCTTTACCTTTTCTACACATACCAATGCCAGCCCAAGGTCTCTGGGAACCTAGTAACTACCCACCAAAGCTGTCTATTTCAATCTTTTGGCATAGAAGGCATGGTTCTTGGGTTGTAGACTCTGATTTTTGGGGTCTTTTTGTTGTTGCAAAAAAAGATCAGCTCCCTGTGTTATTTTTGCTTTATGTGCAGATATCTATTTCGTTATGCCAAAGTATTGTTAGACAAAGCTGTATTTTTTTTTCATTACTAGGAAGCTTTGAATTATGAATCTGTACATAACCTTTATTAAAATATACATTGTAAAAGGAACATTTACACATAAAAAAAAAAGGAAACGGGTGGCCTGGGCTTCCCTTCCCTTCCATCAAGCACACTCTGACCGGGTTCCGTCGGAGAAGAAGCAGCTAGTGAAATTTCCGACATTTCCTCAGGATGGACAGAGAGAGAGGAAAGAGATTCTTTCTCCTGCTTCTTAAATTCAGATATCATTTCTCATATAGCAATCACGTGTCCACATAAAAGGTTAAAAAGTTCCTTCTTTACGTTTCCAAAAGGAAGTCACAGTTCCTCTACTGTTAAGTCACCTGCACGGAAAAAAGATGGGACAAATGAAGGAAAGAAGGTGGCAAATGGAAGGGACATCTATGCTTATGGACAAAATGAGAACACCTGAAGGATACTGAGATGTTGTAGTTTAACCTTTTGGCCATGCCGCTTGACACCACAAAATGGTCCTCCCCAAATGACAACAATAATTGAGTCCAGAATTTTGGTCACTTTTAAGATCATTTTTATAATTGTTAAGTGAATGACATGGTCCTAAAGCAAATAATGTGGTCGCGAGTCCGAATCCAGATTATCTAATGGAAGTGCCCAGAAAGCAACAAAAGCTATTTCAGAACATGATCGCATAACCACAGGACACAGTAAATGCTCATAAATATGGGCTAGTCGCCAAGCACCCAAAATGCGATCACAGGCCTTCAGAGTGGTGCAGCAGTTTTAATTTAACTTAACTTGTGATGATCAATCATAAGTACCCTCATTTATTACTTTATCAGTGATAAAGTTACCTTCATTAATAAAATCCTGATTTTCAGGCAGCTCAAATTCCTGTGGAGATTTCTGGACTTCACTGAGCTGGAAGAGACAGAAAGAATTCCATTGTACTGTTGCCAGAGTGTCTTGCAGGATCACTCCACATCCTCCCTTGGCCCATCCACCCAAGTATTAGTAGTCCAGGGATTTTCCAGTTCACCACCAAGTGGAACAAAAGGAAAAAGAAACCCTGCCTCCCTGCCCCTTTTTTCTCCCAAGAGAGAGAGGTTTCATGAGGATGGGGCTCACAATCTTCAGTTTTCTACATATCTCGTTCCTTTTTGTGAAGAGTTCCTTGCTTTTCATGTCTCTTGTGGAGAAATCTGGGAAAGGAGAGGCAGGTGCTCAGTAGAGGTTTAGGTCTCCCCCAGATGAAGAAAACCCTCCAAAATCAGGCCCTTCTTTGCAGCAATCTTCCCCTCGAGACACAATTCCATCTATTAAAATATTTTTCTGGTTCACAGAGCTGATGGATTCTCCTGGCCATGAGAGATCTTCTCACTGAGGCTTAAGGCAGTGAGACTCTATAGAGTCTCCTTCCCCACTTTCTTCAAATTTATTTATTTATTTATTTATTTATTTTTATTTTGTCACAACATTATATATAAACACATATAATGAAAGAAAACAATAGGACAGGAACGGTAGGCACTTTTGTGCACTTATGCATGCCCCTTATAGTCCTCTTAGGAATGGGGTGAGGTCAGTGGTAGACAGTTTTTAGTTAAAGATTTTGGGAGTTTGAGAAGAGACCAGAGTCAGGTAGTGTGTTCCAAGCATTAACAACTCTGTTACAGAAGTCATATTTTCTGCAATCAAGATTGAAGCGGTTAACATTAAGTTTGAATCTATTGTTTGCTCTTGTATTATTGTGATTGAAGCTGAAGTAGTCTTTAACAGGAAGGACATTGCAATAGATGATTCTGTGTGTTAAACACAGGTCTTGTCGGAGTCGGCAGAGTTCTAGGTTTTCTAATCCCAGGATTTCAAGTCTGGTGGTATAACGTATTTTGTTGTTTACAGAGGAGCGGAGAACTCTTCTTGTAAAATATTTCTGGACTCGTTCAATTGTCAGAGATGTGATATGGGTTCCAGACAGGTGAGCTGTATTCAAGAATAGGTCTAGCAAATGTTTTATATGCTCTGGTTAGAACTATAGTGTTTTAGGAAAAGAAGCTACGCAAGATTAGGTTTACAACTCTTAGAGCCTTTTTTGCTATGTAGTTGCAGTGGGCTTTGGCACTTAGATCATTTGATATGAAAACTCCAAGGTCGTTAACAGGGTGGGGGTCATCTGTAAGGTAATGTCTATCAAGTATGTACTTAGTGTTTGGGTTCTTTTTTCCAATAAGTAAGACTGAGCATTTGCTGGTTGAGATTTGGAGTTGCCAAGTTTTAGACCAAGCGGTTAGATGATCAAGGTCTTTTTGAATGGTAGATGTATTGTCAGTGGTGTTAAATAGTTTGACATCGTCAGCAAAGAGAACACAATTACCTGGGATATGGTCACAAAGATCATTTATGTATAGTATGAAGAATGTTGGTCCAAGAACGCTGCCTTGAGGAACGCCACTCTTGACAGGAACAGGATTTGATAGAGCATTGCCAATTTTGACCACTTGTTGTCTGTTAGACAGAAAAGCAGATATCCATTCGCGAAGGGGTCCTGAAATGCCATAGGATGTTAGTTTTAGGAGAAGTTTATCATGTACTACTGAGTCAAAAGCTTTGCAGAAGTCTATGTAGATTGCATCTATTGTTTTGCCTTGATCAAGATTTGTAGTCCATATGTTTTTACAGTGGAGTAGTTGTAAGTTACATATTTTTTTTTCTGAAACCAAATTGTTTATTAGAGAGTAGGTTATTTGTTTCTAGGTGGAGGGTAATCGATTGGTTGATCATAGATTCCATTACTTTGCAGGTGACACAGCATAGAGAGATTGGTCTGTAATTTTCAACTAGGCTGGGATCTCCTTTTTTGAAGATAGGGATGACTGTGGCTAGAGACCAAAGTTTCTGTGGGTGTATATAAAATGCTATCTATTTCACCTAAATTTTAAGAAAAGGTATGGAAGTCCATGAAGTGTGACTTTTACGATGAATGTCACTTGTATTCTTCCAGGAGCCTTGGTGCTCCCCTCCAGTTGGCAAATTGGAGAACTTGGAGCACCAGCTCCTGGGTCCCTTGCCTTCTTCCTTTTTCCTCCAAAGCAGGAAAAAACCTGAAAAAAGCCCTAGAAGACAGAAAAAGAAATGTAAGGAAAGGGACCAACTAAAGCCTACTTTCCATAATCACTTTAATTCAAGAAACTAGAATGGAAAACTGATAAACTTGGCTTGAGCTCATCACTTTTAACCTTTGTTTGGTTTTACATGACGGGACGTGTTCCACAACCACGTGAGTTTATCAAATTTTAAAAAGTTCCTAATCCACAGATTAAGGCTGCTAAATTATCCAAATCAATTGGAAAGTACTCAACTAAGTATTTTAGCGCCAATAAGGAATTCAAGATAAAATTTCTCTGGAACAAATTTGCCTCTCACCCTTTCCCCTTTTCTAAGAGGACAACAACCTCCGTCTTCTAGAATCCCTAAGGAGATGACAGGCCTCCCTTGGAATCCTATCAAAGCTCACCTTCTCCACCTTTTCTACACACACCAATGCCAAACCAAGGTCTCTGGGAACCTAGTAACTACTCACCAAAGCTGCCTATTTCTCATCTTTTGGCACAGAAGGCATGGCTGTTTGGTGGTAGACTTCGGTTGCCATTCTTGTTTTTGATCTTTTTTTGTTGTTGTTGCAACATCCCTCTGGCCAGGGTCAGCTCCCTGTGCTTTTGAAAAAAAAATAGCTCCCTGTGCTATTTCTGCTTATGTGCAGACACCTATGTCGTCATGCTAAAGTAATTGTTAGACAAAGCTGTGTTTAATGACAGAGAGAGAAGAGATAAATTTTCTCTCCTGGTTTTTAAATTCAGATATCATTTCTCATGCAGCAGTGCAGGCAAGATGGTGCAACAGATTGCATCCAAGAAAAATATTATAGAGTTTGATGAATTTTCTGTGAGTCAGACACTTTTATTGTAACTTAATTTATGACTGGAAAAATCAGATAACCAAAAATACAGATTTTTAAAAAAATGGAATGTAGTAAAGAGCACAGGTTCTTTAGAGAAACAAGAGAAGGAATAGTATCCAAAATGTATTTATTGATTCAGTTTGTGCAGCTTTCCACCCAACTTCCACTGGGTGGCAAACAACCCTAAAACCAATTAAAAACAGAATACAGGGCAACCCTGGTCTCGGGAGGGAAAATGTTCTAGAAGGGAGGTTCTATGCACCCTTTCCTTCCTTTCATTTGCCAATACCTCCCCCACCTTAATGTTCCAAACTAAAGTTACCTTCATTAATGAAACCATCCTATTTTTAGTTAGCCGAATTTCAACAGGAAATGGTGGAAATGCCTGCTAGTCTTCAGTGATTTGGAAGAGACAGAAAGTCCATCGTACTGTTGCCAAAGTTTCTTGCAGAGTTATTCCCTGTTTTGTCTGATCGACACAAGTATTAGCAGCAAGATATCCCATTCAGGGATTCCTTAGTCCACCATCAAATGCACAGAAAGGAAAAAGAAACACTGCCTCCCTGCCCTTTTCTCTCAAAGACATTATATCAGGATCAAGTACTAAGTACAGCAGAGAACCCAAAGTTTTCAATCTTATTTTCAGTTTGCTACATACGTGAATCCTATTTGATGGATCCCATAGTAGAGAATCTGACTCCAGGTGGACAAGAAGCATTGCCAGCCGTGTTCTTCAAATTGCTGTGGAATTGGAACAAAAAGATACCTTTGATTGGAACTTCCTATTCTCAGGAATCTCATGGTCAAAGTACACATGTGCAATTTAGGGTACGTTCTTTAGGCCTCTGGAGCCACTCTCTCCCTCTGTGGTTACTCCCAGCTTCTTGAATCCCAGACTCTTTGGAAGGAGGATGCTTTGGGATGGCATTTCAAAGAAAGGGCCCTATCAACACTTTTGGTTTCTTATCTGCAATTCTGGCCATGGAGCACTACAGTTAAAGAGGCCTTTTTGTGACCTGCCAATTCCCATGATACTTGATGCCTGTCCTCAAGAACAATCCCCCACTCAGATTATTCACATATATTGGAACATTTCACTTGAGTTCTAACGTCTGATTCCATGAATGTTTGCACTGGCCCCATTTTCCTTCAAGCTCCCCTGGGACTTTGATGCCCTTACCTTCAAAATAAAAATCGTATACTTGCATTGTTGCCGACTGCTGAAGAAGGCCTCGGAACATGAGCCCAAAGACCTCCTCCAGCAACTTCTTCTGTTCCTGAAACGAAAGACCGAGATGATTCCGTGCAGAACATTTTCCCAGCTGTGCCAAATCCAAAAAGTAAGTCCCAGAAAGGTTGCTGGGTTGTTAGTACCTTTGAAACATTCTTATCTCCTATTTCTATAGAGGATGACCAAATGAACCGAAAGATCTCCAGAAGGCGAGACTCAACATGTGGGTCCATGGCGGGTGGAAGCTTGCTGTGAGATCAAAGGAGAGACCAAGTGAACAGCACTCCCCTCCCTCTACTGCTCCTGTATCTCCATCCTGCTTTAGTTGCCTCCTGCCTCCCTCTTAATTACCATGGTAGAGAGGCTGTAAAGGTCCTTGTTTCTTGGCTCTGGGCTGCCATTTGCCTGCTCTGTTTGCAATGGAAGGGAGTCAGGCTGTAGATTGAGGAAAGTGGGGGGTCTGACTCTTGCCCCCTGGGTTCCCCCAAGTTCTCCCTTTCAGAAGGGGAAACTTGAAATACTTCGGAGTCTCTGAGGGTAGGAATTCTGAGGGTAGGACAAGAAGCAATGGGTGGAAACTAATCCAAGGAGAGAAGCAGCTTAGAACTAAGGAGAAATTTCCTGACAGTTAGAACAATTAATCAGTGGAACAACTTGCCTCCAGAAGTTGTGAAATTTCCAACACTGGAAGTTTTTAAGAAGAGGTTGGATAACTATTTGTCTGAAGTGGTGTAGGGTTTCCTGCCTAAGCAGGGGGTTGGATTAGAAGACCTCCAAGGTTCATTCCAATTCTGTTATTCTATTTTCTCCCCATTTCACATGAGGTGAAATTATTATTAAATAGTCGGATAATCCTTTTTAATAGTATTAAGTCCGAGATGTCCAAAAGATTCCCTTTCTCTGGCTATATTTAAAATCTTAGCTATTAGATACTTGATGTGTCATGAAAAAGAACTTACAAAAGTTTTTGTTTTAAATTTTTTAAAACAGGATTATTATTTTTATAAATAATTCAAGGGGGATGAACATACCTAATCCTCCTTCCTCTTATTTTCCTTATTGTATAGTGGGCTACAATAGGCAAGAACAAATGCAACAGCATTTATTGACTCAAAACCGGGACTGAAGAACAACAGGCAAATCACTGTAATTTATACTCTAGGTCCATAATATTTGAGAAAAGCCTGCCCAAATATGAATGTATCAAGTTTCTTTCCAAAACAGTTAAAGTTAACAGCGTCGTCTAAAGGTTAGTTTCACTTAAGCAAGGCTTAACATTATATATATTCAGTACATAACATTCCCCATAACAACAATCCTATGATGTGGGTTGAGCTGAGAGAGACTGGCTCAAAGTCTCCCAGTGGCTTTCTTTTTTTTTTTTTTTTGCATTTATATCCCACCCTTCTCCGAGGCCTCAGGGCAGCTTACACTGTGTTAAGCAATAGTCTTCATCCATTTGTATATTATATACAAAGTCAACTTATTGCCCCCAACAATCTGGGTCCTCATTTTACCTACCTTATAAAGGATGGAAGGCTGAGTCAACCTTGGGCCTGGTGGGACTTGAACCTGCAGTAATTGCAAGCAGCTGCTTTTAATAACAGACTGCATTAGTCTGTTGAGCCACCAGAAGCCCTCAGGAAGCACTTGAATTCAGCGCTTCCTGGTTTCCAGCCTTAACCACTAGAGCAAACTGCCTCTAATACCATCATGGATTTTATAGCCACACCAGTTTTTCTCTTTTAGTCCAGCAGGTTCTTTCACCTGCCTGCTCACAAACTTTTCAGTATGTTTTTGGCTTTTGCATTTGTATTTATTAGTTTGTCAAACCATGTTAGGAGAGAAGATTCTATGGACACCCTTAATCTGAAAGCTTTTACTCTGCAAAATTGTTCAGTCTTGAGATGAGATACCTATTAAAGTAGCCTTTTCTGGGTTTTCTCTGATTCTGCACTTATTTCTTTTGCCCTGATTCTGCATCTCGGCCAGATCCAATCGAATATCAGTTATGGCTTTCTGAGCTTTTGCCAGTTGGAACTCATTTCCCCTCAGAGCATCAGCCTCTCGGCTAGCGGTCTGGGCAGGCTTTGAAGCCCGAGGAGTCAAGCCTTTCCTCAGCTGATTCCCTTCTTTGGCCGTCCCTGCTGAGCCCTTCCGAATCCAAGGAGCTGATTCATCCCCTTCCTTCTTTAACTCCTTGAACGTCCTTCACCTCATTTGTTTAATCAAGTCAACCTTGAGGTTCAGTCAGTTTTCTTGCCCTCAGATGAGGCATTTTCATCTTTGCTGCTGGGGTCCTGGACTCTTCCGTCTAGGCCTCAATTCCTCAACCATTTCAAAGAGGCTCCTTTTTAGGCCTTGTATCTCTTTTTAGCCTCGTCAGTTGGCTACATATTAGTTCAAAGAAAATGGCTCAGCCCAAAAGCTAGGCCAGGAGGAGAGCAAAGGGTTCGGCAGGCCAGAAAATTGCCCAGAGAGGACATTGGCTTTAAACCCACAAAAGGTTCAGCACTCTGGTGACAAAAAAATGTTCCACACCCTTTTCAGAATCACATATAGACACAGATTGACTCAGAGTCTATTTTTTTTTATTATAAAGAGTCCAGATCCTGCCTGGACCTGCAGGAGCACGTTAGAAGCAAATGTGGGGCAGAAAAGCCTCTTTCCTGTCCCTTCTGATGCTGCTGCTTTTGCCTCCCTTGAAAAATATGAGGGGAAAAGGCCCAGCAGACATGAGGGCTTCTTTCTTTGGTCTGCGAACAGTCATCCTGAAGGCTTCTCCCTTGACATCCTGCTTGTATCTAAGAGAGACAAGGACTCTTTCCTGACTGGCCTCTAATGGTCACCTGGATTTTTGTAGTCCAAATGTGGTGGGCCTAAGTGATGAGGAGAGGACTTAAAAGTCGTTCTTGCAAAGCCCTTCACCTTCCTTGGTGCCTCGTTGGCTACTTTACTCCCTGAATTTCTTCCGGTTGTTCAGTTGCAACTGGCTAATCCAAATAGCAGCTTGTAGTTTCTGAATCATAATTTATGCCTTTTGTGTGAATTGTGCAATAATAAGTTATTTGCAATAGTAAGTTGCTCTTCATGTGTTTTCTTTTTCTTAAAGGAAGCCAAACATGTATGTCTCATGACATCATGTGTTATACAAACCCAACTTTGATCTTGTGGTGAAGGCACCAGCCTAGAAAGTGAGAGACTGTGAGTTCAAGTCCTACCTTAGCCATGAAAGCTGGCTGGGTGACTTTTGGCCAATCACTCTCAGCTCAACCTACCTGACAGAGGAGTTGTTGGGGAAAAAAGAAGGAAGAAGGTATGTTGGCTTTGTTTGCTTTCTTGAGTTATTTGTAAAAGTGATAAAGGTGGGATATGAACAAACAAACCTAAGATTATAGGTCAGATGAGTACAGCATGTTTGATTAATGATGGAGGACTTCCAAGTACCTTTTAATAATGCTAATAATTATAAAAAGATATGGACTTTAAGTAATAATGCTGTCCACTTTCCTATTTTTGTTTTTCCTACTTGCTAGTCTGTCATAATTGCTTGTATATTCTTGGAATAGTAACAGCACTGGCACTTAGACTCATATACCACTTCACAGTGCTTTACGGCCCTCTCTAAGGGGTTTACAGAATCAGGATATTGCCCCTAAAATCTGGCTCCTCATTTTACTGAGGGATGGAAGGTTGTCAGCTTTGAATCGGTGAGAATTGAACTGCTGGTAGTCTGCAGAATTAGCCTGCAATATTGCATTCTAACCACTGCGCCACCACAGCTTTTAAGAGGAATAGGAATTGCTCCTTTGATCCTCATTAAACAGTTCACCTGAAAATTCAGTATTACTAAAACACTATGGTTAAAAATGTACTGTCCAAAACAGACTTGTATCATACCATAGAACATAGAACATAAAATACAGAATAATAAGGTTGGAAGAGACCTTGGAGGTCTTCTAATCCAAACACCTGCCCATAGGAGGAGATCTCCACGGTAAGGGGGAGGGGCAGATATGGCGGAAGTGGGGGCTCATATCGTGTTAGGGGGGTGCGCGCTCGATGTTTGCAGGCGGTTGCGCGCCCCGAGCCCCCAAACTTCTCCCGTTCCCCGGATGGTCAGGATCCTCAGGGCCCTGGCCTTCGGCTGATGTTATGCAACGCACGGTCCGTGGCCAATAAGGCCCCCCTAATTCACGATCTTATTCAGGGGGGGGCCGCGGACCTTATGGGCGCATGGAGACCTGGCTGGGCCCAGAAGGGGCGTGCCTTGTTCAGATGTGCCCACCGGGTTTCCGAGCATTTCATCAGCCGAGGGGCCAGGGTAGGGGTGGTGGGGTGGCGGTTGTGATTAGAGAGAGTCTAGAGCCGAGGGAGACCACTGTACCTCAGATTGCCGGGTGCGAATCCCTCTTTGTGAGATGGGGTCATAGATGTCAGATGGGCTTGCTGGTCGCGTACCTGGCTCCTTGCTACGTGACAGCTGCCCTGCCCGAGCTCCTGGAGGTGCTTGCTGGGGTGGCAGTTGAGACCCCCAGACTTTTAGTCATGGGGGATTTTAACTTGCCATCTTCCGGCTCGTCATCGACAGTTGCTCGGGAGTTCATGGCTTCCATGACGGCCTTGGACCTGACTCAAGTAGTTGATGGCCCTACTCACGTTGGGGGTGGCACTCTGGATCTGATTTTTATCTCTGGTCAGTGGTTGAGAGATCTGGATTTGAAGGAATTAGCTATTGAACCTTTGTCATGGTCAGATCACTCTCTTTTTCGCCTGGACTTTCTGACCGCCATTCAACACCGCAGGGAGACGGAGCCATTACGTTGGTTCCGTCCCAGGCGCCTGATGGACCCGGAGAGGTTCCGGACGGAGCTTGGGCCACTTCCTGAAGGTCTGGCCCACGACACGGCTGAGGAACTGGTTGCGGCCTGGGAACGGGCCGCGGCGGGGGCCTTAGATCGTGTCGTGCCTTTGCGGCCTCTGACCCGGCGCAGGTCCCAAACGGCTCCTTGGTTCTCCGAGGAGTTGAGGGGGATGAAGCGCCAGAGAAGACGCCTGGAGAGTTCTTGGAGGTCTAGCCGTTCCGAGGCTGATCGGACACTAGTGAAGTCCTATACTAGGACTTACCTAGTGGCATTGAGGGATGCGAGGCGTTGCTACGCCTCCTCCCTCTTTGCGGGGGCAGATACCCCCCCACCTCCCCTGTTTCGGGTGCCCCGCCCCCCCCTTCACCAGGGGGAGCGGGATGACCCGTTGCAGGGACGTGCTGAGGAGTTTAACGGTTATCTATACGAATAAAATCGTTCAGCTTCGGGACGGTCTGGACCAAAATTGCAGTGACTCAGGGGAGGCGTCTGAGGGTGGTCTTGGTGATATTTTATGGGATGAGTTTGACCCTGTGGCTCCCGAGGACATGGACAGGTTGTTGGGTAGGTTGAATGCCACCACATGTTTACTGGACCCGTGCCCCTCCTGGTTGGTGCTGGCCACCCAGGAGGTGACACGAGGCTGGCTCCAGGCAATTACGAGTGCTTCCTTGGTGGAGGGAGTCTTCCCGGCCGCCTTGAAAGAGGCGGTGGTGAGACCCCTCCTCAAGAAGCCTGCCTTGGACCCGGCTGTTTTAAGTAACTATCGTCCGGTCTCCAACCTTCGCCACGGTGAAGGTTGTAGAGAGTATGGTGGCATATCAGTTTCCTTGCACCTGGATGAAACTGTCTATCTAGACCTGCTCCAGTCCGGTTTCCGACCCGGTTACAGCACTGAGACGGCTTTGGTCGCATTGGTGGATGATCTCTGGAGGGCCAGGGATAGGGGTTGTTCCTCTGCCCTGGTCCTATTAGACCTCTCAGCGGCTTTTGATACCATCGACCATGGTATCCTGCTGCGCCGGTTGGAGGGATTGGGAGTGGGAGGCACCGTTTATCGGTGGTTCTCCTCCTATCTCCCAGACCGGCCGCAGACGGTGTTGACGGGGGCAGAGGTCGGCCCCGAGGCGCCTCACTTGTGGGGTGCCGAGGGTCGATTCTTCGCCTTCTGTTCAACATCTATATGAAGCCGCTGGGTGAGATCATCAGTGGCTTCGTGTGAGGTACCAGCTGTACGCTGATGACACCCAGCTGTACTTTTCCACACCGGCCACCCCAATGAAGCTATCAAGTGCTGTCCCGGTGTCTGGAAGCCGACGGGTCTGGATGGGGAGAAACAGGCTCAGGCTCAATCCTCCAAGACAGAGTGGCTGTGGATGCGGCATCCCGGTACAGTCAGCTGCAGCCGCGGCTGACTGTTGGGGCGAGTCATTGGCCCCAATGGAGAGGGTGCGAACTTGGGCGCCCTCCTGGATGAACGGCTGTCCTTTGAAGATCATTTGGCGGCCGTCTCCAGGAGAGCTTTTACCAGGTTCGCCTGGTGCGCCAGTTGCGCCTTTCTAGACCGGGATGCCCTATGCACGGTCACTCACGCCTCGTGACATCTCGCCTAGATTATTGCAATGCTTTCTACATGGGGCTCCCTTGAAGGGCATCCGAGACTGCAGTTAGTCCAGAATGCGGCTGCGGGTGATAGAAGGAGCCCCTCGTGGCTCCCGGGTGACACCTATCCTGCGCAGACTGCACTGGCTACCTGTGGCCTTCCAGGTGCGCTTCAAGGTGTTGGTGATCACCTTTAAAGCGCTCCATGGCATAGGGCCGGGCTATTTACGGGACCGCCTTCTGCTACCGAATACCTCTCACCGACCCGTGCGCTCTCACAGAGAGGGACTCCTCAGGGTGCCGTCAGCTAGGCAGTGTCGTCTGGCGACACCCAGGGGAAGGGCCTTCTCTGCGGGGGCTCCCGCCCTCTGGAACGAGCTCCCCCCAGGACTTCGCCAACTCTCGGACCTTAGAACCTTCCGTCGTGAACTTAAAACACACTTATTCAGGTGCGCAGGACTGGATTAGATTTTTTAGCTTTTAAATTTTAAATTTTAAATTTTATACTGATTTTAATTGGTTTTATTATTTTTAGTTCAATTGGCCGGCTAAATATTTCATTTTAAAATTTATTTTAAATTCATTGTCTATCTATGTATTTTAATATGGCTGTACACCGCCCTGAGTCCTTCGGGAGAAGGGCGGTCTAGAAATTTGATTAATAAATAAATAAAATAAATAAAATCCTATACCATTCCTGACTTTCTTTTGGCTTGATGGGATCACAGAAGAATAACAGAATAACAAAACAGAATAATAGATTAGGAAGGGACCCTTGAGGTCCTCCAGTCCAATACCCCCACCCAAGCAAGAGACCATATACCTGTTCAATCTCTTCTTAAAAACCTTCAGTGATGGAGCACCCATTGAAGGCTAGCTCTTCCACTGGTTTTTCACTTTTAGGAAATTTCTCCTTAGTTGTATGTTGCTTCTCTCCTTGATTAGTTTCCATCCATTGTTTCTTGTCTTGCCTTCTGATACTTTCGAAAATAGGTTGACCCCCTCTTCTTTTTGGCAGCCCCTTAAATATTGGAACATGGCTATCATGTCGCACAGAGTCCTTCTCTTTACTAAAATAGACAAACCCAATTCCTGCAACTGTTCTTCATATGTTTTAGTCGCCAGCCCCCTAATCATCTTTATTGCTCTTTTCTGCACTCTTTCCAGAGTTTCTACATCTTTTCTATAATATGGTGACAAAACTGGATGCAGTATTCTAAGGGTGGCCTTATTAAGGCTTTATAAATTGGTACTAATACTTCATATGATCTTGATTCTGTCCCTCTGTTAAGGCAACCTAGGATTCAGTTGGCTTTGGAGCTTCCATATAAAGAGGCAGTCTACAACCAAAGAGCTATGTCTTCTGTGCCAAAAGATGAGAAACAGTCAGCTTTGGTGATTTGTTGTAGGTTCCTGGAGACCTTCTTCTGGCATTGGTGCGTGTAGAAAAGGTGGAGAAGATGATCTTGGATAGGATCCCAAAGGAGGCCTATCATATCCTTGAGGACTCCCCTGGCTTTATGATGTCATCCATCCAGCTGAACTGTCAGTTTCTGTCAGCTCTCAGTGATCTGAGTGAAGATGGCCTCCAAGAGGTAAGTAGTCTTCAGAAGGGCTCCTAGCCTCTGGGGGATCTTCCCCATTAAGCCAACTTCTCAGAGGATTGGGAGATTCCCTTAGGAAAGGTAAATAGGAGACAAATGTGTTCCAGAACAGTTTTACCTTTCATACCTGATTGGTGCTAAAAGAGTTAATTGATTACTTTCCAATTGTTGGGGATCACTTACCATCATTAACCTCTGAATGAGGAAAAGCTTTTGAAATTTGATCAGCTCAGGTGCCTGTGGAACATGTCCAGTAATGTAAAACCAAACCAAGGTAAAAAGTGATGAGTCCAAGCCAGGAGTACTAGTTTCCCACTCTGGTTTCTTTAATCACAGAGTGTTGTTATGTGATTGAACATGTGTTTAATTGAATCAAAGTGATTCTAGAAAATGCAATCCTTTCCTTTACTTTCCTGACATTCCCTTTTTCCTCTTCCTCTGTTTTTCATGTTTTCAAAAGAAAAGAAGGAAGGTGAGCAATCCAGGAACTGGTGCTCTAAATTTGCAACCTGCTGACTGGAGGACAGTACCAAGTCTCCTGGGAGAAAAATAGTCAAATTTATTATTGACATGGAACTCCAAAATGTGGAGCAATGTGGTGAGTAGATGTTTAGAATTGGGCTGGGGTATTGAGAGTGAAACATTCAAGGTCACAGAGAGGGAAGGGTCAGAGGCTAAGGATAGGGGTTGTTCCTCTGCCCTGGTCCTATTAGACCTCTCAGCGGCTTTCGATACCATCGACCATGGTATCCTGCTGCGCCGGTTGGAGGGATTGGGAGTGGGAGGCACCGTTTATCGGTGGTTCTCCTCCTATCTCTCCGACCGGCCGCAGACGGTGTTGACGGGGGGGCAGAGGTCGACCCCGCGGCGCCTCACTTGTGGGGTGCCGCAGGGGTCGATTCTTTCGCCCCTTCTGTTCAACATCTATATGAAGCCGCTGGGTGAGATCATCAGTGGCTTCGGTGTGAGGTACCAGCTGTACGCTGATGACACCCAGCTGTACTTTTCCACACCGGGCCACCCCAATGAAGCTATCGAAGTGCTGTCCCGGTGTTTGGAAGCCGTACGGGTCTGGATGGGGAGAAACAGGCTCAAGCTCAATCCTCCAAGACGGAGTGGCTGTGGATGCCGGCATCCCGCACAGTCAGCTGAGTCCGCGGCTGACTGTCGGGAGCGAGTCATTGGCCCCGATGGAGAGGGTACGCAATTTGGGCGTTCTCCTGGATGAACGGCTGTCTTTTGAAGACCACTTGACGGCCGTCTCCAGGAGAGCTTTCCACCAGGTTCGCCTGGTGCGCCAGTTGCGCCCCTTTCTAGACCGGGATGCCTTGTGCACAGTCACTCACGCCCTTGTGACGTCTCGTCTGGACTACTGCAATGCTCTCTACATGGGGCTCCCCTTGAGGGGCATCCGGAGGCTACAGTTAGTCCAGAATGCAGCTGCGCGGGTGATAGAGGGAGCCCCTCGTGGCTCCCGGGTGACACCTATCCTGCGCGGGCTGCACTGGCTACCTGTGGCCTTCCGGGTGCGCTTCAAGGTGTTGGTGAACGTCTTTAAAGCGCTCCATGGCATAGGGCCGGGTTACTTACGGGACCGCCTGCTGCTACCGAATACCTCTCACCGACCCGTGCGCTCTCACAGAGAGGGACTCCTCAGGGTGCCGTCGGCGCGACAGTGTCGTCTGGCGACGCCCAGGGGAAGGGCCTTCTCTGTGGGGGCTCCCGCCCTCTGGAACGAACTCCCCCCAGGACTCCGTCAACTTCCGGACCTCCGAACCTTTCGCCGTGAGCTTAAAACTCACTTATTCATCTGCGCTGGACTGGGTTAGTTTTTTTAAGTTTATGGGTTTTTAATGGGTTTTACTTCTAAATTTTAATTCTGGCCAATTTAATAAGTTTTTTAATAGTATTTTAATTGTATTTATAGTGTATTATGTATTTTTACTTGGCTGTGAACCGCCCTGAGTCCTTCGGGAGAAGGGCGGTATACAAATTTAAATAATAAATAAATAAATAAAAATAAATAAATAAAGCTGCTCTTGACCCACCAAGCACCTCTCCTCCTGCAGCTCTTGTCTATATTGACTCCCCACAAGTTCTCCTGCTTCCATTTGACTCTTCAGGGAATCTTTAAGATGGTTCACTTATTTATATATATGGGGAAGTGGGGAGGAAGAATACGGAGAGCAGGATTTGCCTAAGGCCTCAGTGAGAAGTTCTCTGGTGGCCAGGAGACTCCACCAGCTCTGTGAACCAGAAAAATCTTTTTAATCGATGGAATTGGGTCTCAAGGGGAAAAATGCTGCAGAGGTTGGCCTGATTTTGGAGGGTCTTCACCTGGGGGAGACATAAAACTTTGTGGAGGATCACAGTACCTGCCTCTCCTTTTTCAGATTTCTCCACAAGGGTCAGCACCAGGAAGAAGAAGATTCTCTTTATGAGAAGGGACATCAAAAAAGAAGACAAACTAATGTTTCTGGCAAGAGATCAATGAGAGGACCAGGCAGACAGGCCAACCAATAGATACCCTTTGGAATTAGGGTTTCCCATGGCTGGGCTTTTCCCCCAGGTGTGAATCCTAGTCTCAGTGTTGTGCAAAAGATTCCTCGTAATGGAGGAAGACTCAGAAGAGTTTCACACTTCCCTGTCTGAAAGGGAGAACATGGGGGATCCTGGGGGCAAGACATCCCACAGCCTCCACAATTTACAACCTGGCTATTTTGATTGCAGCAGGAGCGCATCATGGTTCAGGGCATGTATTCTATCGCCAGTCAGCTGAAGCTGAAGCAGAGCAGGCTAATGGCAGTCCCGGTTCCCATAAACAAGGACCTCTATAGCTTTTCTGTCTTGGTAAGTAAAAGGGAGGCAGGGGGCAACTGGAGGCAAGGAAAGCAGGATGGAGAGACAGGAACAGTAGAGGGAGGGAGAAAAGTTGCCCCTGCATTTCCAGAACAGTCAGTGGAAGTTCAACCAGTCCATCAGAGAAACAGAAAGCAACCGTCATCACCTGGCCCTGCAAAGGTTCCTTAAACTGGGGCTGTTTCCCTTCTACTGATAAGAGAACCTGTAGCAGAAGAGCAAGTCAAAAGGAGGTGGGAAAAAGAGGAAGGGGTGGGCTGGAGCAACCTGGCTGACTTTCCCTTCTCTGCTTCTCTCCACTCTTGTTTCCTGCCAGGCTCTGATGAAGGAAAACCATTTAAGCAGCTTCACAGTAGGACTCTATGCATTACTTTCAGTCTATGACATCAGGTCAGCCTTTTCTTTTTTTTGCCTGCTATTCTCTTGGGAAACATGAACCCGAGGGCTGTTCACTAAGATGGGCACTGATGTCTCTTTTCTCCTTTGATCTCACAGCAAGGTTCCCCCAGCCATGGACCCCTGCATTGAGTTTCGCCTCCTAGAGATCTTTGGGTTCGTGTGGTTGTCCTCAATAGGCCAAGAGAAGAAGGGGAATGTCTGTGTAAGACACTTTGGCAACAGTACGATGGACTTCTTTCTGTCACTTCCAGTTCATTGAAGTCCAGTAGGCATTTCCACAATTTCTGGTTGAAATTCAACTGGCTGAAAATAAGGATAGTTTCATTAATGAAGGTAACTAAAAGGAGGGATGGTATGGCATCAGTAAATGAAATAAGGAAAGCAAACCCCACAACTTAATTGAATTTAATCAAATAAAATGCCTAATCCTAACCCTACCCCAAATCAAATTAAACCCTAACCCTAACATCTAATCCTAACCCATACCCTAAGCCACACCCAACCCTAACCTTAACCCCTAATGCTCATCATGCTTTTCCAATATGTGTGAAATCTTGCAGTGTACTTTAAGGAATAAATAATTATGGAGATTTATTCTCCATCAGTAATGGTTCTCAATCCAGACACTTGTCAGAAAAAGTAGCCAACAAACTTAGTTACATCACCACTTAAAGGTTAAAACTTATCCTGAAGCAAAGGTCTTTAACATTTTAACCATCTTAAATCTTAAAAATCTTACAGCTGAACACAGAAAGAAAGGGATTAAGATGCTGCCTTCCAGAGTAGTTCCTGATATTTCAAGAAAGAACCTGGAGAACCACTCACCCTTTTTCAGCCTGGCAGGTGAGTCCAGCCTGACTAGGCATACCTGATCAGCTGTGGACCAAGGTTCATTGGCACCCAACAAGTGATGTCCAGGAAATGAGGAATGGGAACCACACTGTCCTGTTTCACCACTATTGCATTGCTCCAGAGGTGATAAGACAGTTAGAACTTCAAGGCAACTCAGCTTCCTCATCATATCTCTCAACATTTGCAAGGGGTTGATGGAAGAAGCACCTTTCCATCCTGGTGTCACTCAGATGTTCTCCAAAGTCATTTCTGCTTCATTCCTGCCTGTCCTTGTTGGCCTCGTGTTCATCAATTGAACCAATTTTGCAGAAAATTCACAGGCTTATACATTATAGATTGTTCTAATGATGTGAACCAGGAATGTAGCTGCTCCTCAGAAAATGATCTGCAGAGGCTGAAGACAATTCTCCTTCCTTTTCTTATAGCAGAGCAGGGGCAAATGGGGGAGGTGGGAGAAGTACAGGAGCCTAAAAGTGACTCACTTTTTGCCTCAGCAAACTGGTTGATATCCTCCCATCCTAGGTTCTCTTTTTGCTTTCTTTCAGTGACGGACGCTCATATTGGGCAGGAGAAGAACCATGAGTCACCTTCCCAGCCAGGAGATGAAGGACCACTCTTGGCAGATTTCCAAGATGAATTCCATATGCTGAAGGAGATTCTGACTGAACTTGCTGACACTGAACCGCTTTTTTCTTCCATTGATCCTCTCCATCGGAAGACCTCCCAAGAAGGGCCTTAGAAGGAAGTATCCCAATCCTGGATCCCCACTTTTATCAAAGAGATCCAGGATCAGTGTGACAAAAGGGCCCAATTCTCAAGGCAGCCATGTCTTCTGTTCAGACCCTGTGAACATCCTAAATCACCTAAATGGAAAGAAACATCACTTTCATTGAAGAGCCTCTTTCCAAAAAATTCAAGGAAGAGCAGAAGAAAACTTAGCATCATGTATCCTCTAAAACCTGGGCAAAAGGGCAGCTTCTCCAAACCAAAGAGAAAGCAAGGGAAAATGTGAGACTGTCTGGGACGAAAAATAAAAAAATGCTACCCCAAAATAGAAGTGGAAGAAGCAGCAGATCTAGTCCTAAGGACCATCCTGGCTTTATAAGTGATGGAGCCTCTACTAGTGTTTCATCTATAGGGAACTAGAACGTTCATTGTTTCCTTCACACCCACTACCCAACCTTTATCCAATGATCTGCCTAAGTCACAATCACAGCCTTAGCAAAAATGTCATTACTTGTTATGTCTTTGTGAACTCAGCCACCAAAGTCTCTGGAGAAGCAGATGCTCCTTGCTGCAATCCCTTCCACAAAGCCCTGGGATTCTGGATTTTCACTCACCAGGGTTGGAGAATCCAGGCTGGATGGACTGGAAAAACCCAGATTTGTAGAAGCTCAAGCATCTCTTAATCCATCCCTCCACCCCACCAACCTGCTGCAGCATAATAAAACTGACCACAGGTTGCATCTGCTCCACAACATACGTAGCCTCGGTGCCATCTTCAAACATCAAAGGTGAAGATCAGTAGCAGAGACATCCTTTCTTCAAATCACTGATGTTCAATGGATGTAAAAGCAAAAACATCAGAATTTACTGTATTTTAAGGGTCAGAAGAGTAGAACAGAGCAAAAAATGTTGAATAATTGTAAATTGGAAAAACGAAGGGACTTTACTTGAGATAGAGTGCAAGTCCTTTTCATCCTTTGTTCATCCTTGGCTATATGGCGGTGGGGAGGAAGAAGTCGCAGCTCTTCTACTGTTATGTCACCTGCATGGGGAAAGAAGGTGAGACAAATGAAGGAAAGATGGTGGTAAGTAGAAAGGAAGTTTCTGCCTTATCAACAAAATGAGAACACCTGAAGGATCCAGGAATGTTGCAATTTGATCTCTTGGCTACGTTGCTAGAAACCACGAACGGATCATCCTCAAATTACGACAAAATTGAGTCCAGAATTTTCATCTATTTTAAGTTCATTTTTATAATAGTCGTTAAGTGAATCCCCTGATCCTAAAGCAAACAATGTGGTCATGAGTCTAAATCCAGATTATCCAAAGATCAGTTTTGTGATCTCTTTTTTTTGCCAAGAAAGCAACAAAGAACATTACAAAACATGACCACAAGACGCTATAACTGCTCATAAGTGTGGACGGATGGCCAACCGCCCAAAATGCGATCAAAGGACTACAGGGTTGGTGCAGTAGCTGTAGCTTTGATGATTGGTCATAAGTACCTTTTGTCTTAAGGTTGAACAATCATTAAGTGACCAGTTGAAAGTTGAGGAATATCTGAAGCCCACTTGGGATGCATCATGGAGGCTTGTTGTCTTTCATGTGATGATACCTTCACACACACACACCATAATGTTTCAAAAGAAAGTTACCTTCATTAATGAATCCGTCCTCATTTTCAGCTAGCACAATTTCCACCTGAAATTGTGGAAATGCCTGCTGGGCTTCGGTGACCTGGAAGAGGCACAAAGAAGTCCATCATATTGTTGCCAAAGTGGGCCTATCAATGCAAGTATTAGCAACAAGACATCCAGTGATTCCCTAGTCCACCATCAGATGGAACGAAAGGAGAAAAGACCCCTGCCTCCCTGCCCTTTCCTCACAAGAGAGAGGTTTCATGAGGATGGGGTCCTAAAAACAGTGGGGGACCCAAAGTTTACAATGTTCTTTTCATTTTGCTACATACATTGATCTTAGTTTGATGGGCCGCACTGTAGAGTAGCTGGTTCCAGGAAGAGGAAAAGCATTGCCAGCCGTGTTCTTCAAATTGCTGTGGAATTGGAGCAAAAAAGATACCTTTGAATGGAACTTTCTATTCTTAGAAATCTCATGGTCAGAACTCACAGGTGCAATTTAGGGTATGTTCATTAGGCCTTTAAAGCCATCATCTCCTCCTATGGCTATTCCCAGCTTATTAAATCCTAGCATGTTTGGAAGGAGGACGCTTTGGGATGGCATATCAAGCAAAGGACCCTATAAATACTTTTGGTCTGGTCTCTTATCTACAATTCTGGCCATGGAGCATTACAGTTAAAGAGGCCTCTTTGTGAAGAAGGGAAGCAACACCTGTGACACGCCAAATTCCCATGATACTTGATGCCTGTCCTCAAGAACAATCCCCCACTCAGATTATTCACATATATTGGAACATTTCACTTGAGTTCTAACGTCTGATTCCATGAATGTTTGCACTGGCCCCATTTTCCTTCAAGCTCCCCTGGGACTTTGATGCCCTTACCTTCAAAATAAAAAATCATATGCTTGCGTTGTTGCCAACCACTGAAGAAGGCCTCTGAGCATGAGGACAAAGGCCGCCTCCAGCAACTTCTTCTGTTCCTGAAATGAAAGATAGAGATGATGCCGCCATGTGGAACGTTTTCCCAGCCATGCCAATACCAGAAAAGAAGTCCCAGAAAGGTTGCTGGGTTGTTGGTACCTCTGAAACATTCTTGCCTCCTATTTCCGTGGAGAACAACCAAACGAACCTAAAGATCTCTAGCAGACGAGACTCAACATTTGGGTCCATGGCGGGTGGAACCTTTGCTGTCAAATCAAAGGAAAGAAGAAATATCAGTGCTCATCTTAGTGTACTGTCCTCAGGTTTATGTTTCCCAAGAGAATGGCAGGCAAAAGAAAAAAATGCTGACCTGATGTCATAATGCAGCAATGCAGCTAGTCCTGCTGTGAAGCTGTTTAAATGGTTGTCCTCCATCAAGAGTCTGGCAGGAAACAAGGAGAGAAGTAGAGAAGGGAAAGTCAGCCAGGCTGCTCCAGCCCACCCCTTCCTCTTTTTCTCAACCCCTTTTGACCTGCTCATTTGCTATAGTTTCTCTGTCAGTACAAAGGGAAGTTAACCCCAGGTTAAGGCCTTTGCACAGGCCACATTTTGACAGTCCAGGGGCAGCTTATCTCCCCTCCCTCTACTGCTCCTGTCTCTCTGTCCTGCTTTAGTTGCCTTCAATTGCCACCTGCCTCCCTCTTACTTACCAAGAGAGCAAGGCTGTAGAGGTCCTTATTTCTTGGCTCTGGGGTTGTCATTTGCCCACTCTTCTTCAGCTGAAACCGAGTGGCGATGGAAGAGAGGCCCTGAATGATGCTGCGCTCCTGCTGCAAAGGAGAAGTCAGGCTGTGGGGCGTCTTTCCCCCAGAGTCCCCCATGTTCTCTCTCTCAGGAAGGAAGGTTGAAACCTGAGTCTCTCCCATCCTGGGGAATATTTTGCACCCCACTGAGACTGGGATTCACACCGGGGAGAAAAGCTTAGCTATGGGACCCTCTAATTCCAAGGGGTACCTACTGGTTGATTTGTCTTCTTCATCCGCTCATGGACCTCTTCCCATAATTTCTGGCTCCTCTGTCGGTCCCTTCTACGGCAGGCAGCCTGATGTGGTATATTCTCTTCATTTTTGATGTCCTTTTTGGGGAAATCTGGGAATGGAAAGGCAGGTGCTTTGATACTCAGCAAAGTTTTAAGTCTCCCCCAGATGAAGCAAACCCTCCAAAAACAGGCCTATCTTTGCAGCGTTCCTCTCCCTGAGAGCTGATTCCATTATTAAAAAGCTCTTTCTGCTTTACAGAGCTGGCTACATGTCCTGGCCATGAAAGATCTTTTCACTGAGGCTTTAGGCAAATCCAAATATGTAAAAAAATTGCCAATGAACCGTCTTAAAGGTTCCCTGAAAAGGCAAATGGAAGCAGAAGAACTTGAGGGGAGTCAACATAGCCCAGGGGTGCTGGGTGAGTCAGGAACAGCCTGGCCTCTGACCCATCCCTCTACAACCTTGAAACTCTAAAGATGCAGATGTGTTTCCTGTACTGCTAGTCCTCGACTTCCGACCATCATTGAGCCCAACATTTCTGTTGTTAAATGAGACGGCTGTTAATTGACTTTTGTCCCATATTACAATCTTCCTTGCCCCAGTTGTTAATAAAATCACTGCAATTGTTGAGTTAGCAATATGGATTTTAAGTGAATGTGGTTTCTTCATTGGCTTTTGTTGTCAGAAGGTCTCAAAAGGGGATCACGAGATCCTGGGATACTGCAACCATCATAACGATGAGTCAGTTTCCAAGTGTCTGAATTTGATCACGTGACTGTGGCGATGCTGCAGCGGTTGTATGTGTGAAAAATGGTCACAAGTCAGTTTTCTAAGTCCTGTCGTAACTTCAAACTGTCACTAAAGGAGCTGTTGTAAGTCAAGGGCTACCTGTATATCCCTACATGGAGGAATCCACTCCTGAAGAACTGCTTCCTTTCCTTCTCCATGTCCCAATCCATTCCTAAGCATCTACTCACCACATCGCTCTGTTTTCTGGAGCTCCACATCCACGATAAAAGTCACTGGTTTTCTCTCAGGAGCCTTGGTGCTGTCCTCCAGTTGGCAGGCTGGTGAACTGGGAAAATCAGCTTATGGATCGCTCACCCTTCTTGTTTTCCTCCAGAAGCGGGAAAAGCACTTGAAGAAAGCCCTAGAAGAGAGAAAAAGGAACATAAGGAAAGGAAACAACTAAAATCTATTTTCCAGAATCACTCTGATTCAAGAAACCAGAGTGGAAAAATCATACTTCTGGCTTGAGCTCATCACTTTTAACCTTGGTTTGCTTTTACACGACTATGTGTTCCACAACCAGCTGAGTATCAGATTTTAAAAAGGTTTTCTTAATTCAGAGGTTAAGGATGCTATGTGATCCCGATGATATGGAAAGTAATCAACACTGTCTCTTAGCACCAATAAGGAATTAAAGATAAAACTGCCCTGAAAAAAATTTGTGGACAGTTTCCCTTTCCTAAGAAGACAAGAAATGGATGTTTCCACACCTGGAATCTCCCAACCCTCTGAGAAGTTGGCTATAAAATTGGGAAGAATCCAGGAGCCCTTCTGAAGACTACTTACCTCTTGAAAGCCATCTTCACTCAGATGATTGACAGTTAACTGATAGTTGAGCTGGAGGGATGACATCATCAAGCCAGTAGAATCCCCAAGAAAATGACAAGCCTCCCTTGGTCTGTTGCATGGGCCAGGAGGCTGAAGATGATTGATAAGACTTTACAGCAAACTGTGTCCAGAATCAACAGCAGAGAAAGTCTAGAATCAACAGCATTTTATTGAGCATCAGACAAAGTTTATATAGTTTCTCAGTTTCTCATGTCTCACCTAACATACGTGTTACTTCATTATTGATTAATTGGTCTCCAAGGCACAATAATTGGTTAGTAATTACATCATTGGCTTTTCGTGAGAATATGTGTTCATGCTAGAAAGCAAATGCAACAGTGTTTCAGGGCTACAACTTTGTTTCATCCTGTATTCTTGTATATGCTGGGAACGCTGCTTAAATGAGGTTTGCCATCCAAGATAAGAGCGCTACCCGCATTCCAAAATTCATACATGATGAACAACAAAATGTTTGCCCTTCACAAACCCTTCATTGGTCATCTTATCAGAGCTCACCTTCTCCACCTTTTCTACACACACCAATGCCAGCCCAAGGTCTCTGGGAACCTACTAATTACTCAACAAAGCTGCCTATTTCTCATCTTTTGCATGGTCTTTGATTGTAGACTGCTTCTTTATATGGAAGCTCCATTAAACTTTTTTCACATGCCAAATTATTGTTAGATGATGGTGTGCCCTAGGTTTTTAAGTTGAGACATCATTTTTCAAATAGCAATGCAGGCAAGAAAAAACCTGAGACATTTATGATGGTTGCAATATCCAGAGGTCACGTGATCCCCTTTTGACACCTTCTGACAAGCAACAACAATGGGGAAATCAGATTCAATTAAGAATCGGGTTACTAATTTAACAACTGCAGTGATTCACTTAACAAATGTGGCAAGAAAAGTTGTAAACTGGGGCAAAATTCACTTAATAATTGTCTCACTTAGCCACATAAATCTTGTTCTCAGCTGTGGTTGTATGCTGAGGACTACCTATAATTGACAAAATGGAACTCCCCATCCTCCTCGTTTTTAAGGTCTCCTACATATATGCTCTTCCTGTTAATTCTTAACTTTTCAATTTTGGAATAAATAAACATCTTTTCTTTGCCATGTTTTATTTGGCACTTCTAAGAAGAGTTTGAAATAAAACATTTAATTTTTAAAATGCCATCATTTTAACTGCCGCAATTCAACCCAGAACTCTTAAATATTTTTAATAATAATTCCTAGATATTTGAAGGCTTTCCTTTCTGTGAGGTTTAGGACTTTTCGGCTTCTACCCTTGGCTGCGCCTGCCGAGGAGAAAAGCTAGAGGAGAATCCCCTGAGACAGAAGCCTGGTGGAGAAGCAGGCGTGGCCAAGGGTAGGAGCCAAAAAGTCCCATTCCGCCTCTGGGTGTATTTAAAATACTATATCCCCCCTAATATTTAGGGAAAGGTATGGAACTCCATGAGTTGTGACTTTTACCAAAATTACTCTTAACACTGATACTTCTGGTTTGGTTCTGCAACCCAACAAGACAGACACAAACTTCAGAGGATAATTGGAACTGCAGAAAAAAACAATTGCTACCAACCTGCCTTCCATTGAGGATCTGTATACTGCATGAGTCAAAAAGAGGGCTGTGAAAATATCTACAGACCCCTCACATCGCGGACATAAATTGTTTCAACTCCTACCCTCAAAACGACGCTACAGAGCACTGCACACCAGAACAACTAGACACAAGAACAGTTTTTCTCCAAATGTCATCACTCTGCTAAACAAATAATTCCAACAACACTGTCAAACTATTCAGTAAATCTGCACTACTATTAATCTTCTCATCGTTCCCATCACCCATCTCCTTCCACTTATGACTATATGACTGTAACTTTGTTGCTTATATCCTTACGATTTATATTGATCTTGTTTCCTGATTGCTTATTTAGACCCTATGACTATCATTAAGTATTATACCTTATGATTCTTGATGAACTTTTCTTTTATGTACACTGAGAGCATATGCACCAAGACAAACTCCTTGTGTGTCCAGTCACACTTGGCCAATAAATAAAAAAATCTATTCTATTCTGAAAATTCTTCCAATTCAATCTTAATGAGTTTAGCTGTATTATTGGAATTTGCAAAAAAATAATGTATCATCTTCAAACAAGCGAGCAGTCCCTGGATTAGAATGACTATGATTTCTAACTCTGTCTTTCCCTGGAATTTGTATGTAAATCAGAACTCTTCCTGAATGGACTGCCTATTAAATAGTTTAACACTAAACCCTAACCCTTGTGGTGAAATATTTGAAAGTGAACCCTGGATTCTGTCTTATTTCTCTGTAGTAATTGTTCCATTAGACATTTGAAGGTCTTTGTTTTTTATGCCATAGCAGGACTGACTCCTTTTTTAAAAGAAATTTTCCTTCAAGATTCTGTGGGATTTTGATGCCCTTTTCTTGAAAATAAAAATCAGGTTCTCTAAACTTTGGAGACTGCCGAAGGAGGCCTCTGATCACCACCTGCCTTCCTCTTACTTAACAGGAGATCAAGTTTGTAGAGATCCTTGTTTGAAGGTATCAAGACTGTCATTTGCCCAGTCTTTTACCCAAAAGAGAGCAGTGATGGGACTGAGGCCCTGTTCCACATTTTGCTCTTGCTGCAACGGAAGAGTCAGGCTGTTAGTCAGGGAGGTTATGAGGCTCCTTGCCCCCAGAATCTCTAGATCTAATCCTTTCAGAAGGAAAGCTTGAAACCCTTCTGAATCTCTCCATCCTGAGGAATTGCGCAAACCCGTCAGAACTGGCTTTTCTACTTCTGTATCCATATGGCTTTTCAATAAAGTTATACTCTTGGAGAAAAAAAATGTTCCAGGAGTTTCTTTTGCTGTTTAATGCAGTGGGACAGTTGACACATCCATTGTCACCTTCAGAAGAAGACCTTTCCAGAAGGCTGAGGTCATCCTGGAAAAGGAAAAAACACCTCCAGGCCCCCTCCCTTCCCAAAGAATTTTGCAACCAATTCCGGTAACCATCCTGCTGATTCAAAAATAGGCATTGTGTTAATGATGTCTTCTGCTAAGTCCAGGCAGAAAGTTGGCCAGTCTATAGATTCAGATGTAGAATAGGAAACAGAAACTAGTCATTGTAAACATAGAAACATTTTTTTTTAAAAAAATTAAGAGTGGCATCTTCAGCTGAGAGGGACTGCTATTATTTTGTTTATCTAGAATTTATTTTAATCATATGAATGAGCTTTATTTCAAACAGGTAAATACAGGTAGATATTTTAAAAGCTAGATTGATAGTGCAGAAATCAATTGTATCACCTTTATCTGAAATCTCTTCCAATTTCAACAAGGTATAATTCTTACTAAACTTTTTTTAATAAACCAGTGAATTAAAAAAATGCCCATTTATAGAAACTTCTCCCATCAGTAAGGTTGCTCTAACTCTATACAATATCATCAAGAAAGTAAAAGAATTGAAATGGAAATGGGTTGGTAGCAAGAACTGAGGGCAGGTGGACCAAAGCAGTCATAGAATGGATCCTGCTTGATCAAAAGTATCTGCGAAGGACACCTAAAAGAAGATGGATCGACGACATCATCCAGTATTGCGGGCCCAATTGGCAAAAAAACAACAACAAAAAACCTCAGGACTGTGTTGGAAACCTGCGGAAGAGGACTGCATCCTGCAGTGGATAGACAATGGTTAAAATGATGATGATGATAGATGTTTTATTATTTCAATAAGAAACAAGACCCAGATTCAGCAAATGATATTCCCAAGGCAGCTTAAAACTTTCTGGAATTAAACAGTTCGACTGTGTCATTGTACATCTGCACTTATGCCAATCAGAATTTAAATAACAGGCAAAATGATGTAACAGATGTGCATGCCACAAACAGCAGTTCTCCATTTCCCTCTGCATATTTCTAACCCGGAGTGCCAGAAAAAGTGCGGGCTTTTGCCGGCATATTTTAATTAGCTGATTGTTGCCAGGTCTCTCAGCCCACTTCCTGACCAATAAAATATATGGTGACTAATGCTGTAATTCTAATATGTTCCCTGCAATCTGCACAGTATTTGCAATAGAGCTTTTCAAAGCTTTTCTAACGGGTACCATATGGTTCGCACAATTCCTGGCTGCCTGAGATCAACATTCTTTCGCAAGAGATGAAAAGCCTCCAACTCTCTGGGGTTTACATTCATTGGCCTTTGTCAATGAGTGTGGTGCATTTTAATCCCCTTGGATCAGTCTTGGATTCCCCTGAGCTTCCTCTTCCTCCATGGAATTCCAGAGAATCTGGGAGCATCCTATGTATTTTCCTCAATCCACTGGAAATATTGGTTCCTTTACCATGATCCAGGTCAGTGTTTCTCAGCCATGTCAACTTTAAGATGTGTGGATTTCAACTTCCAGAATTCCCCAGCCAGCCCGGATGCATGAAGCCGAAGTTCTACCACCTCCAACATTTTTAGTCTTTCTAACCCAGCGGAAGGCCATCACCTCCCCTTGGAATCCCTGAAGCCCTGTTTTTCCATTTGAACCAAAACAACAACAACATTGCCCAGCTTGGAAGTTCAGTTTGAAACATCAATTATCTTTGGTAAACAGTCGCCTGTTCTCCAAAGCACAAAGGGAAGCCTCAGAAAGGGAAAGGAAGTCTAATGTTTGAACATATTTCGCAGAATGAATGCCCTTTGAGAAACGACTTGTGGGTAGTGCAATTCAGTTTCTGCTCATGATGGGAAACAGAATAAGGCCTCAGATAAGAATCTCAAATTATAAGCAGATTGCTCTGGGAAAAGACAATTATTTCAGCACCTTGGCCTGAAATTTGCATTTTATTGGGAAGAACCACTCCCCCACCACCCAAATAAATGGAAAGCCAGTGGAGATGATTCAGACCATGGGTCGGCAACCTTAAACACTCAAAGAGCCACAAAATCCCCAGTTCAATTCTGGAGCCGACCGGAAGTCCTGTTCCCTCACCGTAGAGTCTCCTGCTAGTGCGGCATTCTTTTTCCTCTGCCAACTAGAAGTCCTGTTCTCCAACCATAGAATCTCTTCTTAGTGCAGTGTCCTTTTTCCTCTACTTGTCCTAACCAAAAGCCCTCTCAGTGGAGCCAACCAGAAAACTCACTCCTTGCCATAGAATCTCCTCCTCGCATGCCATTCTTTCCCCCCCCTCCCCAATCAGAAGCTGCTCTCAAAATTGTAGCACCAACTGGCAACAGGGAGCCGCAGCAGAGGGATGAAAGAGCCACCTGCAGCTCCAGGGCTGCGAATTGCTGAACCCCTGATCCAGACCAACATCACAGCTGTCTATAAAATAAAAACCAAAAAATGTGGCAGGAAAGAGTGCTGTATACTATATTTACCTTTGGGAAAGAAGATCCTGGTTTGAAAAGAACCCAACTCCGACTAAGAGCAGACCTGAGGATTTCAATTCCTCCCAAACCTTTGGAACATCTTCAGGGCTGCCACAACAGTGCTGGTTGGAACTGTGAGAACAAAAGGGGGAAATAGAGATAGCTGAGTACTTGTAGTCAAAATAAAATTATTTCTCCTGGGAACCAAGGACTGGGAAGGTATGGACTGAAATCAACTAAGTTTGGACTGCGACCTGATTGGACCATGTGATGAACATGTGGAAGGGGGGAGAGAACTTTTAATTTTAATTTGGGTGGGATAAAACTGTGGGACTTTCAGAGTCGGGTTTTCACCAGGTGGGCCAATATGACATGCCTAATAAATCTGTATAAGGGACTCAGTGGCTAAGATGCTGAGTTTGTTGATCGAAAGGTCGGCAGTTCAGCGATTCGAATCCCTAGTGTCGCGTAACGGGGTGAGCTCCCGTTACTTGTCCCAGCTTCTGCTAACCTAGCAGTTCGAAAGCACGTAAAAAATGCAAGTAGAAAAATAGGGACCACCTTTGGTGGGAAGGGAACAGTGTTCTGTGCGCCTTTGGTGCTTGGTCATACCCGTCACATGATCACAGAGATGTCTTCGGACAGCGCTGGCTCTTCAGCTTTGTAATGGAGATGAGCACCACCACCCTAGAGTCAAGAACGACTAGCACATATGTGTAAGGGGATCCTTTACCTAATAAATCTATACTTTAAGGAACACTCAGGCCTCAGAGTTATGATTGCTTTGGGTCTGTTACTTGGAACCCTGACACATGTGACATAGCAATTTGCATATGTATACGCTGAATAAAACATTCCTTCTCTTACACAAGGAGTATCCTACTGAGACCACCACTGTATCCAAAATAATCCTAGTGTAAGTAATTTTGGATCCTCAGAGAGCTCTTTATCATCTCAATTATCATGCGGAATTGACTGGTCTCCTCCAAAGCAGGAACTTATTTTAGTCACCGTTAGCTTTTTCCATCCAGCCCGATTGCACCAAAGAAGTGATTCGGGATTTACATCACTTCCTACGATTCAGCTGAACAAAGAAATCCTCTTCCAATGACAAGATTCCAAGTTTCTTGATGACTTCCTCCAGCAACTCATGGAGGCATTACAGAACTCTGGGGGCAAACAGAACTCTAAGGGACTATGTAGACCAGGGGTCACCAACCTTTCGGACCTCAGAGACCACTAAATTCATAATTTTAAATCCTATGGACCACTAATATGATCTGTCTAATGACCAGCTGGGTGGGTGTGACTAGGTGGTCATATGACTGGGTGGGTATGGCCAACTCACTGTCACATCGAAGGGTTCCTCACCAGCCTGTACTCGCCCCTCCTCTCGCAGCTACTCCTTGCCTCCCTGCCCAGGCTCCTTAGGGCTCCAACAGGAAGCAGTTGTTGGAGCTAAGCAGCCACCATGAGAAAGAGTTGGCAAAACAGCTCAGTTCAAATTGGATCTGACCGAGAAGGAGGCTCAGCAGAAGCACCTCACTGAGGACTAGGAGCATAGGCTTTCCAAACAGAGGGAAGACCTGTGGGAGTGCAAGCTCAGATACTGGTGCCTGGAGGCTCAGTGGGCTGAGATGGTCAGCCAGTTCCAGGCCATGATGCAATCCTACTGGAATAAGGCCCTCCGGCTCTTCGCCACCAATGGCACTTCCCTCCAGCTTTCGCCCAAAGCCCCACACCACAAGACCCCGTTGGAATTTCTGCCCCCTCACCAACGCACACAAAAAGACCCTGAAGGGGGAGACTCTCTGCAGCAACACAAATGTTCACTGCATGTATCCGTCCCAGGAGCCATAGTTTGAGGACTCGTGATTTAGTGCAATATAAAAAATGCAAATAATTTTTCTGTGGACCACCACAATTTTCTCGTGGACCACACTAATTGGTGACTGCTGATGTAGACCACAGGTAGTATCAACATGACTTTGAAAGTTCTTTGGGCAATTATTATGGGTACCCTAACCTCTAAATAGTCTTAATTAGGAAGTGGAGGAGAAGAGAAGGACATCATGGATTTACAGATATTGCTGAACTTAAGGATGACCAATGGTGAAGGATGCTGAGACTTAAGCTCATCAAGATCTGGAGAACCTACCTGATAGATGATTACAAATGCCACTGAGAACTAATTTAGATAGAGGTTGTTTTTCTTTTTAATTGTTGTCTGGTTAGTCTTAAGCTTTTTTCAGTTAGTCACAATATGGCCAGGACTGAGTGCATGTGATAATTTTAAGAAAATATGGATGGGGGAGAGGAGTACAAATGCAACACTATTTCTTATTCTCCCTCTCAACAGCAGTTGGCAGCTTTAAAAAAATATTTTAAACCAATAGAATAGAATAGAATAGAAAAGAGAATAGAATAGAATAGAAAAGAGAATAGAATAGAATAGAATAGAATGAACAGAATAGAATAGAAAAGAGAATACAATAGAATAGAATAGAATGAATAGAATAGAATAGAATAGAACAGAACAGAACAGAACAGAACAGAACAGAACAGGTTTGTTGGCCAAGTATGATTAAACACACTTGTTTCTGGTACAAAAGCTCTCGTGTCCATGCAAAGCAACAGAGTAGTAATTATCATAATGATATATTAATAAGAGAGGGTGGTAAAGAAGATGAAATACTATGGCAGGGGTGTCAAACTCCAGGCGGGGTGCTTAAATCTGGCCCGCAGGGCCAGCCTGGAAATAGCAAAGGACTGGCCAGCGGTGCATCTGGCGGCCAAAATGGGGCGCAAGGGGGGCCTTGTGCTGCAGGAGGCATCCATCCTGTCTCCCTCCCCCTCCCGGCCCATGGAGAACTACCGGCCCTCGAAGAAATCCAGTTTGACACCCCTGTACTACGGCCATACAACATGGGTGAATATACTTAGAAATAAGATAGTGTTGTGAAGATTAGGCGTTCAGGTGAGTGAGGGCATGAGGGAAATATAACTGTCCCTGTGTCTAATTGTTTTGGCATCGAATGCCCCATATAGCTGCGTCCCAAAAGGGAGGAGTTGAAACAGCTTAAGTCCATGATGTGAGGGGTCTGTAGTAAGTTTCTCAGCTGCCCTTCTGACCAGTGCAATATGCAGATCTTCTGTGGAAGGCAGGGTGGTTGCAATTGGTTTTTTCTCCCCCTGCAGTAATCCTAACAGTCAAACACACACCCTCTTAGCTTTCCATTACTACAAAAAGGGTAAATGTTTAGCTCATTCTGATAACGCCGAGGAAACCAAACGTAACCTTTACTTTGGGCATGCTGAATAACGATAACCCGAATTCCAGAAAACTTCAGTTACACATAGTTTTGGAAGGGTGCATGTCTGACTAATTATTGTAGCACAATGATAATCTTGTTCTTGGTTTCATTTCTTTCTTTCTTTTTTTCTCTCTGCTAGACTTGTGCGATTATCTTTTGAAAATAAGAACCAAATGTTGTCTCTGGAAACGACACCCAGGATCAGGATGGAGAGTTTTTCCACCCACTTCTTGAGGAAACAGACTTCTTTTACATTGATTCAGAATGGAGCAATCCTTGATCTCCTGAACTAATCTTTGAAGGGATGTGGGAGGCATACAACTTACGACTTTGAATATAAAGTCCTTTCCCCTTGCTTAGCCGAAGGAAGATAAGGGACTGCATATGGACTTTGTTGGAACTCAGGCATTTGTAAGAAAATGTTCTCCATCTTTGGTTGTTTTTTTGGGGGGGGGGGACATTTTGCACATTTTGGCCCATAAAAGGCATGGGAGATGAGCTATCATTTCTTTCATCACGCCACATTCCATCAGGAACATTTTTCTCACATTTGAGGACCAAAGATGATGCAACCTCTCTAATAAGTTGAAAACAAAAGTCCCTCCACGTGTAACTTCCAATAAAATTGGAAATACAGCTGAGACATTTTGATGAAAAAAAAAGTAAGTTGAGGGACCACCTTCTCCCCAGTATACCTACCCATCTCATCAGATCTGGCAGGAATGTTATGGGTTCCATTTACTTAGGAAAATCATCTGATGGGACCCAGGAAGAGACCTTTTTCTATCGAGGTGTCTGTCCTTTGGAACAGGGGTCTCCAACCTTGTCAACTTTAAGACTTGTGGACTTCAATTCCCAGAATTCCTCAGCCAGCTTTGCTCATTGCTGGCTGAGGAATTCTGGGAGTTTCTGGCTTTGCTCAATGCTCATTGCTTTGCTGGCTGAGGAATTCTGGGAGTTGAAGTCCATAAGTCTTAAAGTTGACAAGGTTAGAGACCACTGCTTTGGAACATCTTTTCCCCAAAACTTAAATTGGGTCGTACTGCAGGAAGTTAGCACCCACCCTCTCCTAGGAAAATGAAATATTCTAGGATATATTAAAAAGGCAGAATATTTTATTTCCCTGGGTGACAAATGGAGAAACATGTTTTTTAGGCAGGAAACAGACTCATTCTTAATAGCCCCCACCATCCTCAATAGCCCACAGCAGATGTCAGCACTTAAGAGATAAAGAGGTAGCTAGATCTATTCATAGGCAAATGCTCTCACCCAAGATCCAACAAAGATAGGATTAGCCCTCTACCGATCTAGCAACAGAAATCACCACATGGCACCTGGGGAGATTGTATCACCTAGCAAGGCTCAACCAAGCTTGGGATTCAGGACAGCCTACAGAGTTGCCCCTGCCTGGCCCCATGGGAGTCTGACAACCAATCAGCATACAAGCTCAAATTCAAAGCCCAAGAGAGGGCATAAAGCCATGGCATCTCTCCCCTTTTTTCTGCTCAGGAACTCTACCCTGTTCATCAATAAACCTTCTTTCCAAGCAACTTCCATGAATCCAGTGTCTTTTTCCCCACTTGGAACTGAACCCAGGAGGATATTTTTTTTCAACACTACCATATCCTGTCCTCCTTCCAGACATAAAATTTGAGCCAATCCACCAAATTCTGCACTGACATGGCCTGCTCTTCTTATCAACTTAGCCACTGCCTGCATTCATGTCAGTCAAAGAGCTTCCTTGGAGATCACCAATAGCTCTTTCTCACCAGGGTCCACATGTAGCTGCAGCTGTCCTACCTATTGTGACCCAGGTCCAAGTAGGTAGTAATAAACTTAGTCCTGGAAAAACAAACTTTATTCGAACAGCTGGGAATTACTTCATTCCCAGCGTCATTCAACTCAAAGTAAAACAAATGCTTCCCAAAACAAATTCCTCAGTTGTTTCACAAACCTTAGTCCAATTAGGCAAACTGCCAAAGGCCCTTCCTGGCAAACGTCCAGAAGCCACAAAAACCAAGGCGTACACGAAGCAGAGGACGAAGCAGAAGACGCAGCTACAACGTTGTTTTCCGGCAAAGCTGAAACACCGGTGCTGGTCTGTTTTAAGCCTTATGGGAGGAGCCAATTATCTCTTGGCCCTACTCCCGAGTTGTCCTCTCTGCTTGAGCTGCTATTACCTTCTGGCAGCTCTTCTCATGCGTGCATTAGGAACAGGCTCCTCCTGTTTCTCTGCCTCACTACTATCAGTCTCTGGAGGCTCTGGAGTCCACACCTCACTCCCCGATGGCCCTGGCCTCACCTCAGCCTCATCACTGTCCCAACTCACGTTTCCAGCTCCGAAGGCTGCTGATGGACCACAACACTACCAAGTGGTTAGATGCCAGATTAGATTTCCAGTTTACTATTTGCTATGCCTTTTCCATGCACTTCATAATGTTGCCAGTTCTGAAAGGAAATAGCACCATAGGCATACAGGTAGTCCTTGATTTACAACCACAAAGGAGCCCCAAATTTGGACCAGTTGCCAAGCATCAGAATTGAGATCAATGATCATCGGGATGCTGCAAAGGTTGTAATTGTGAAAAACGATCATAAGTCATTTTTTTCAGTGCCATTGTACAGTCACTAAACAAACAGTTGTAAGTCGAGGACTACCTGTACTATTAGTGTTTCTACTACCGTTAATAAAATTCAGTGCATGATATACTGCGCAAGATGCTTGTTAAAGGCTCCACGTATTTATCAGCTACTTCATAAGCTAGCTAAAGTGCAAAAGGTTATAATACCAAAGCAAATGGAAATGTAGCGAGAAGGCCTTTCCATTAACTTATCCTCCTGGCTGAAAGTTTATTTTTATTTTTTCTTTCTGGACTTGTCCAACATTACCTTATAGTGGGATCGAGACAGACGTTACACCCTGGAAAGCAGCTGTGCCCTCAATAGTAAAGGCATATTTGTTTTTCTTTTTGGATTAAAAACAAGCTGCCGGGCATGTATTATTTTTGTTGGCATCACAAATGTGGCTTGAAACACATAATCCCCTAACATTCTCATGGTCCGACCAACAGCCACAATCGTTGGCTTCGTTCCTACAGGTTCTCTACAGCAAGGAGGCCCATTTCCATAAAATCTCATCTTCAGCCTTCCCTGCCATTCATTACTCTCCCAGGAAGGCCCCAGGACTGAAGGAGCTGACTTGAAGAACATATACCTGAGGCCACGCAGGTACCAACTTTGAATCCAGGTGAACTAAGGACGCAAGATCCTAGGTCCAACAACATGTCACAAATTAGGAAAAGGCGAACAAAGGAAGAGATGAGCAAAGGAAGAGATGCCATCTACTTGAAAGAAAGAAGCATGTTCAACCCAAAGCACCAGAAGACAAGACAAGAAACAATGGATGAAAACTAATCAAGGAGAGAAGCAACCTGGAATTAAAAGAGAAACTTTCTAACAGTGAGGACAACTAACCTGTGGAACAACTTGCCTCCAAAGTTGTGGGTGCTTCATCAATGGAGATTTTTAAGGAGAGACTGGACAGTCACTTGTCTAAAATGTTGTAGGGTCTCCTGTCTGAGCAGGGTATGGACTAGAACAGTGGTCACTAACCAGTTGTCCATGGACCACTGGTAGTCTGTGAGAAAATTTTTCTGGTCCGCAGAAAAATTTGTTTGCATTTTTTATATTGCACTAAGTCAGGGGTCCTCAAACTATGGCCCTTGGGCTGGATACATGCAATAAACGGTTGTGTTGCTGCAGAGAGTCTCCCCCTTTGGGATCTTTTTGTGAGGGTTGGAGGGGAGCAGAAATTTCAACTTGGGGTCTACTTCAGCCTCCTGGTGCAGGGCTTTGGGCAAAGGCTGGAGGGAAGTGCCGCTGGTGGCAAAGAGCTGGAGGGCCTTGTTCCAGTGGGACAGCATCATGGCCTGGAACTGGCTGACCATCTCAGCCCACTGAGCCTCCAGGCGCCGGTACCTGGCCTTGCACTCCCGCAGGTCTTCCCTCTGCTTGGAAAGCCTATGCTTCTAGTCCTCAGTGAGGTGCTTCTACTGAGCCTCCTTCTCAGCCAGATCCAATTTGAACTGAGCTCTTTTGCCACCTCTTTGTCATGGTGGCTGCTTAGCTCCAACAACTGCTTCCTGTTGGGGCCCTAAGGAGCCTGGGCGGGCAGGCGAGGAGGAGCTGGGAGAGGAGGGGCGAGTAGAGGCCTGCAAGGCGCCCCTTGACACAAGTGACATCGAGTTGGCCACGCCCACCCAGTCACATGACCACCTAACCACGCCCACCCAGCCGGTCATTAGGCAGATCATATTAGTGGCCCACGGGATTTAAAATTATGAATTTAGTGGTCCTTGAGGTCCGAAAGGTTGGTGACCGCTGGACTAGAAGATCTCCAAAATCCCTTTCAGCCCTATTCTGATTGATTGGTTGAAGCTCAAATCCAAGGCATCAGGAAAAAAAAATATGATCAGATTTCCTACCTGTGACTCTCTTCTATAGTTGAATTACTTGGATCCTTGGACAGGAAATGGACCATCTATGGAGCTTTGTGAAATTGCAATTTGTCACTTGAACTCTTTGGATTAGGTCTTTTGCTTGTTTTCCACACAGAAAGCTTTGTGTTTCAGTGTGCTTTTTGTTACATGGGTGAAAGATTTACAACTACAATAAATATCTTAAGTTTGTTATCAGTAGTTGGCTAGGGGTGTAACAGCAACCCCGGACAACAGATGTGTCTCTCTTGGAACTTTTGCAAATTATCACAACTTTTTCTTCCTGCCTTTTCTTTTTTGTGTTCCTATTATTAATCTTTAACAGGATTTATGGCATAGAGTCAGAGGAAAAAGATGTTTACAAAAGAATAGCGATAGGAGTCCAACAGCTCCCTGTAGAAAGAATAAAATAGACTAGAATGAAAAGTAAAGGTAATACATAGATATGGAGGTTCAATGCCCTTAACTAGGGTAAGGAGACTTTTAACAGGACCCGCAATTGAGCAAAACTTGGCTCCATTCCTGGAAATGTCAGTGGAGAAGTCAGCAAGTTAAAAGCAAATAATCTTGAGTTTTGGAAGCAGCCTGAATAGCAAATAAGCAGTGGGCTGAGAAACTTGTAGTGCCAAGCACAATAGAAGGGGCAATGAAATAAAACATGGTTTGCTGATTGGATTGCTGAGCTGAATCAGATGTCCAAACGTTTTGCATTAAAGCCGTCAACAAAAAAAAAGTTTCTTTCAATATATGAGACAAGAAAAAAGTCATCGGTCCATTAATGGGAGAAGATGGCAAGGAACCAGCAGCACGGAAAAAGCAGAATTGCTGGATTCATTCTTTGCATCTGTCTTGATGCAAAAGGGAAAAAAAAAACAGTTCAACCTACCAAAAGCCACACCGTAGGAGACAGAATAGGAATGCAAGTCACAACAGGCGAGAAATTGGAAGGGAACACCTATTCACGCTAAATGAGTTCAAATTGCCAGGACCATCCCAGAGTGGTTCCAATCTACACACAAAAAAAGGTGGGGGGAATGGATCCAGGAAACTACAGGCCAATCAGTCTGACATCAATATCTGGGAAGATCCTGGAATCAGAGTCGGAAGGGACCTTGTAGGTCATCTAGCCCAACCCTCCACCCAAGCAGGAGACCTACACCAGTGGTGGGATTCAGCTAGTTCGCACCACTTCGGGAGAACCGGTTGTTAACTTTCTGAGCAGTATGGCAAACTGGTTGTTGGAAAAAACCATTAGGGCAGAGAACCGGTTGTTAAATTATTTGAATCCCACCACTGCCCTACACCTGTGATGGGGAACCTCTGGCATGCGTGCCAGAGATGGTCCCAGCTCAGCTCTCCATGGCATTTCTTTCGTGAGCTTCTGTTTCCCTGCAAACGAAGAAAAAAATATTATCTCTTGTCGCACTGCCGGTGTTGGGATGCCCTGCCTCCCGCTGGCCAGCTGGTCTTCGGGTCTCCGCTGTGTATGCACGCTTGCGCGCATGCTGGAGCGCATGCCCATGCATGCGTATTCATGCATGTCCGCACATGCGCACATTCATGCACGTCCGCATTCATGTCCATGCCTGCACGCCTTTGCACGTGCACACCTTTCTGTTTGGGCATGGGCTTGCGCAGTTTGGGCACTCAATGTCTAAAAGGTTCACCATCACTGCCCTACAGCATTTCTGACAAGTGGCTGTCCAGATTCTTTTTGAAAGCTTCCGGTGATGAAGCTCCCACCACTTCTGAAGGCAACTTCTGTTCCATCGGTTAATTGTTCCCACTGTCAGAATACTTCTCCTTATTTCCAGGTCGAATCTCTCCTTGTTCAGTTTTTATTTTATTTTATTTTGTCACAACAGTATATACAATCATCAACATAAACAATAACCCATCATGAGAGAAAAAGTATATATAAGTAAAAGTATAAGTAAAAGTATGCATATAACACTATAATGAAGAGAACAATAGGACAGGAACGGTAGGCACTTTTGTGCTCTCATGCACGCCCCTTTTAGTCCTCTTAGGAATGGGGTGAGGTCAATAGTAGACAGTTTTTGGTTGAAGATTTTGGGGTTTTGAGTAGAGACTATAGAGTCAGGTAGTGAGTTCCAAGCGTTAACAACTCTGTTACTGAAGTCATATTTTCTGCAATCAAGTTTGAAGTGGTTGACATTAAGTTTGAATCTATTGTTTGCTCTTGTATTGTTGCGATTGAAGCTGAAGTAGTCTTTTACAGGAAGGATATTACAATAGATGATTCTGTGTGTTAAACACAGATCATGTCGGAGTCGGCGGAGTTCTAAGTTTTCTAATCCCAGGATTTCAAGCCTGGTGGTATAAGGTATTTTGTTGTTTTCGGAGGAGCGAAGAACTCTTCTAGTAAAATATTTCTGGACGCGTTCGATAGTATTAATGTCAGAGATGTGGTATGGGTTCCAGACGGATGAGCTGTATTCAAGAATAGGTCTGGCAAATGTTTTGTATGCTCTGGTTAGTAGTGTAGAGTTTTTGGAAAAGAAGCTACATAAAATTAGGTTTACAACTCTTAGAGCTTTTTTTGCTATGTAGTTGCAGTGGGCTTTGGCATTTAGGTCATTTGATATGAAAACTCCAAGGTCTTTGACAGGGAGGGGGTTGTCAGTAAGGTAATGTCCATCAAGCTTGTACTTGATATTAGGGTTCTTTTTACCAATATGTAAGACTGAGCATTTGTTGGTTGATATTTGAAGTTGACAAGTTTTAGACCAATCGGAAACAAGGTCAAGGTCATTTTGAAGGGTAGAAGTATTGTTAGTGGTATTGAATAGTTTGACGTCGTCAGCGAAGAGAACACAATAACTTGAGATAAGGTCACAGAGATCATTTATGTATAGTATGAAGAGCGTTGGTCCAAGAACACTACCTTGCGGAACACCAAGTTTCCATCCATTGTTCCTCGTCTGGCCTTTAGGTGCCTTGGAAAATAGCTTGACCCCCTTCCTCTCTGTGGCAGCCCCTCAAATATTGGAAGACTGCTACCAAGCAGGGCATTTGTGCTAGACAAGTTGTCAAGGGTTAACTCTGCACATTGTGTTTAACGGAAGCTGCAATAACCCCAGTAAAGCCTTCATACACACGCCATACATGAAACTGAAATAACTGCCTGGAGTTTAACTACATTCTTCATGACTTTATACTCGGCTTGTCTTGCAATCAGCCAAGGCAGGTCTAGGTGCTGCAGCCTGGATAACGAGCATTCAATACTAAAATAGTAAAATAAGATAGGAACGGAGAAATTACCACTTGCACATTTCTGCCCCCTTTAAGGCATATAAATCCCCAGGCAGGGAACTTTATGAACATGAAAGAGTTCCTGCCTGGGACTAATAATATGCTTTTAAGTTTTGCAGGGTAGTTGACCCAGGGAATGGGAATACATTCCCCAGCTGTGGCCAAGCAGCACAAACCAGGTTGATTCCTGAAATGACATCTGACCTCTCTTATCTCCTGCTTGTTGAAGGAACGGAAGAAGAGGGAGATGGAGGGATTCTGTGATCTTCTGCTTGAATCACCACCGAGTGGAATCTTGTTTGAGTAAGATAAAACCAGATCTCTTTGTGCTCTCCTTAGGACAAAAAAAAGTCACCCCCTTATTAGTTTGTTCCAGATGTTGGTCTTTCCAAAGATTAAACTAAGATACTCTCCCCTTTAATTTTTTTTCCCCTCTCCTCTTGTTCTGGATTATTTTTCTAGGTTTTTTTGGGGGGGGGCCTGTGCAGAATAATATTGAGAGAAATTTGGGCACCCCCCCCCCCGCCTTTGGCTGCTTTTTAGAGAATCCCCCTTTCTGTTTCAAAAGAGGAAAGCTGCGGCCACCCCTGCCTTCAAAAGAGGGGGGAGTGGGTGGTTTTTGGTTAAAAGGGTGGGGAGAAGGACCACCCCTGGAATCAGCATACCAGGCAGGGAAAGGGTCTGCCTCTTCCAGACGATGCTGAGCCCACTGCAAGCGGGATAATTGAAAGGAAGGGAAGGAAGGAGGGAGGGAGGGAAAGGGGGCGTTGGATGAACTCTTTCTAAAATTACTTTTGGGCGGCGTGAGGGGGGGGGCGGTCGAGAAATCCTTTGCCAGGCTCCCTTCTCAACCGGTCCTGGGCGGCTGGGAGCCCTTTGAAACCAGTGATTACAACCCCCAAATTCAGGAGAAGGAGGAGACGCCGGCAGCGCGAGCAAGCCAGACGCAGAGGAGAGCAGCTTTCTGCGGGGGGACTCTTTCTGATTTCCACGGCTTCTCTTCGCCCACTCCCAACTCAAGGCATGGACCCACCGCGCCGGCCGCCCTGGTCCCCGCTGCTCTTCGCCCTCCTGTTTCTTCTTCTGCCCTACGGCCGGGGACAAGGTAAGTTTAAAGGCTTATTATGGGGAGGGAAGGATGCGGAGAGCTGCCCGGGGCAAGAGGCGCGTGGAAATCTCGGGACGGGACGTGTACGGGGGACCTCCAAGCAGCATCCTGGAGTCCTCCACTCCATCCCCGGCCAAGCCCGTTTGTACCTTTCCCGGCTGGGATGCCGTCCCGCGCCGCCCCGTCGGGCTTGCAAAACGCCGAGCAGCCGCTGGGGGGCAGCAAAGCAAAGCGAGGTATTTCCCTCTTGTCGCCCTCTAGCAGACGGGCCGAGTCCTGCAGGGCCAAACTGCATAGCCCCGATTCGGGATCCGCTGGGAAAATGGGTAGTAAGGCTTCGGTAGATGAGATCGTTTCTCCATTCCTCACCCAGGCCGGTTGGTTTTTTCCCTCTAAGGCTGGAATGGGAATGGGAATGGGAATGGGAATTGAATTGAATTGAATTTTTCGTTGGCCAAGTGTGATTGGACACCCAAGGAATTTGTCTTTGGTGCATATGCTCTCAGTGTACATAAAAGAAAAGATACGTTCATAAAAGAAAAGATGAGATCGTTTTTCCATTCCTCACCCAGGCTGGTTGGTTTTTTTCTTCTAAGGCTGGAATGGGAATGGGAATTGAATTGAATTCTTCATTGGCCAAGTGTGACTGGACACCCAAGGAATTTGTCTTTGGTGCATATGCTGTAGGTGTACATAAAAGAAAAGATACATTCCTCAAGAATAATAAGGTACAACATTTAATGATAGTCAGAGGGTACAAATAAGCAATGAAATCATACTAGGAAACAATATAAATCATAAGGATAGCACAAGTTACAGTCATGCAGTCATAAGTGGGAGGAGATGGGTGATAAGAACGATGAGAAGATTAACAGTACTAGTAACGCAGCCTTAGTGAATAGTTTGACAGTGTTGAGGGAATTTGTTGTTTAGCAGAATGATGATGTTCAGGGGGAAAAACTGTTCTTGTGTCTAGTTGTCTTGGTGCGCAGTGCTCTATAGCGTAGTTTTGAGGGTAGGAGTTGAAACAGTTTATGTTTCAAGGTTCACAGGGTCAAAACAATCTCAGGAGGCAAAGCAAGGGGATCTAGTCTGCAGTTTTGAAGTGCCTTTGGCATTGAAGTTACTGAGGTCTCTCCAACACCTGGGCTACTTTGAAAATCCTCATTTTTTGTAGCCAGAGGGGGCCTGTGAGGGCAGCTTGCACAGAAGGCACCAGGTTGGGGAAGGTTCCGGAAGGCCTCGTTTTTAACTTGTGAGATCAAGCATGGAGCCATTTTCTTCGTTGTGGAAACAGAGGGTCTTTCTCCCTCACAATTGAGAGAAACTAGCTCACGCTATTGGGATCAGAATTAAGCTTTTCCCCCCATTGATTTTTGCTTGATGGCGGCAGGCTGGGAAGATCGCAAATAGTGATCACGTGACCCTAGGATGCTGCCACCATCGTCAATCACATGCCTGTTGCCAAGTTCCCAAATTTTGATCATGTGACTGAGGAGATGCTGCAGTGGTCTTAAGTGTGAGGACTGGTCAAAAGTAACTCTTTTCAATGCCATTGTAACTTCGAATGGTTGCTGATGGGGACTATTTGTACCCTATAGTAACAAGTATTTATGACAAGAATGCCTTAGTCATCCGAAGTGCTACGTGATATTTATCATGGAAATACTGTTGCTGAACTTTAAACTTTCTTTTCTGTTTTACGTTAGGGTAAGGGAATGAAGTGGTGATACTTGCTTAGAAGTAACTGCTAATTTTATTCTTTCAAATTTATATGGCTGCCCATCTTCATGCAGATCTTCAGCTTCAATCACAACAATACAGGAGCGCACAATAGATTTAAGCTTAATGTGAACCGCTCCAATCTTGATTGCAGAAAATATGACTTCAGAAACAGAGTTGTTAAGTCTCTTCCCAAAATCCCCAAAGCTTCAACCCAAAACTATCTACTGTTGACCTCACCCCATTCCTAAGAGGTCTGTAAGGGGCGTGCGTAAGAGCACCAGCCTGCCTACCGTTCCTGTCCTAATATTCCCTTTGATTGTATCCAATTCGTATGGTTATTTCATGCTTATACTTATATATACTGTTGTGTTTGACAAAATAAATAAATAATTAAAATAAAAACAAAAACTAGGTAACATCATCAGTGTTAGAAAGGAATGGGGTATGTGGGGAGGAGGAGGAGGAGGCTTGGTGGGGAGGAGTAATGTGACTGGATGGAGAGGGTCAAGATCTAGTTGAGAGCTAGGTGAAAATTGGAAAAAAATGTGTATTAAGATGCATTTTCTTCATAATAATATAGTGACCTCAGTCAGCCCTTGGTAAGGCCACACTTGGAATACTGCATCCAGTTTTGGTCTCCATGATGTAAAAAAGATGTGGAGACTCTAGAAAGAATTCACAGAAGAGCAACAAAGATGATTAAGGGACTGGAGGATATGAATAACGGTTGCAGGAACTGAGTATGTCTAGTTTAATGAAAAGAAGGACTAGTGGAGACATGATAGCAGTGTTCCAATATCTCAGGGGCTGCCACAAAGAAGAGGGAGTCAAACTATTCTCCAAAGCACCTGAAGGCAGGACAAGAAGCAATGGGTAGAAACTAATCAAAGAGAGAAGCAACTTAGAACTAAGGAGAAATTTCCTGACAGTCAGAACAATTAATCAGTGGAACAACTTGCCTCCAGAAGTTGTGAATGCTCCAACGCTGGAAGTTTTTAAGAAGATATTGGATAACCATTTGTCTGAAGTGGTGTAGGGTTTCCTGCCTGTGCAGGGGGTTGGACTAGAAGACCTCCAAGGTCCCTTCCAACTCTGTTATTCTGTTTTTTGTTTTTCAGTATTCAGACTGGAGCCAAGAATCTGGGTAGTTACGAATAATTTAGACCCTGTATTTGAATTCTACTGAAATCATAACACCCTTTTTCTGATATTGGGACAGATGATACGAAGGATGTTTGTAGGACTTTGTAGTTTCTCTGAATAGTGTTTCTCAATCTTGGCAACTTTTAAGCCGTGTGGATTTCAACTCCAGGAATTCTTCTTGCACCATCACACATCTTAAAAATTGCCAAGGTTGAGAAACACTGGTTTAGGATGCTGTTGCCAGCCTCTTTTATTTTCAGTCATCTCATTTGCTAAGAATGTGTAGTGCTCAGAAAAATGCAACTCAGAAATTATAGCCAGTTGTGGCATTTTGAAAAACCAGTAGAACAAGGACATTTCTCTGGCTTCCATTCTTTAAACTCATTGTAATTCATACCCCTGTAACCACACTCTGGCATAGTAAGTGTTAAGTTCTGGAAGTAACGAGGCTGGAGACCAGGGTAGTGACAACAGCTCTTTAATATAGGGTGAACCCAGCAACAGGCTGGGGGAAAAACCTCTCCTTTTATACAGTTCTGCTGGAGGCTTCGTCCAATCAGCAACGTGCTGATTTCCCGCTCAAATATTTAAAGGTACAAACATGAATACATAACACTCCTCCCCTCCCAGAAAACACTTTGCCTCTATTTACATATTTATTTACATGTTATTTTTCGACGTAGTCACGCAAATAACCTGGGCGTCTCCTAGTTCTTTCTGACCTGCGCGGTTCAGTTCTGGGTGGTGTTTTGAGCTGGTCGGAGGGGCTGTTTTCTCCTCCCAGCTCTTTCTCTGGGCCAACGGGCTCCGGATTATTGGCCGACTTTTTTCTTGGCCATCCGCCTTGGATTAATTTTGAACTTTCCTGCTGTTTCCCTCGGGACCTGATGGCGTCGCTGGAACTCTGGGACCTCAGCTAAGTCTTGCGCCTCCCGGTCATTGTCAGCTGTGGATTCAAATTGGTATTGGTCATGATCTGTTTCATTTGGTTCGGTTTGGTCAGTTATTCGTTTCCTTAACTGATCTATGTGGCGCCTCCACATTCGGTTGTCTGGTAGCTCTACCACGTACGATTTTGGGCGGTTATCTTTATTATTTGTCCTGCGAACCAACTAGGGCCGTCCCCATAGTTTCGGGCCCACACCGTCGCCTATGCTCATTTCCTTGTCTTTTCTAGTTCCCCTTGTAACCCTCGGTGTGTAATGGGGGTTCAAGCGGTCAAGTGGGCACCGGAGTTTCCGTCCCATTAGCAATTCGGCTGGGCTTTTCGGTGGCGTGCTTGGGGTTCTGTGCTGGACGGCTAGGAAAAGTCTATTTTGTTTGCCAGTCACCTGGCTTGAGCCTGGACAATGCCTCCTTAGCGCCCGGACGGAACGCTCTGCAAGGCCATTCGACGCAGGGTGGAAAGGCGCAGAGAGGGCATGTCGGATGCCTTCCTCTGCCAGGTATTCTTCAAACTGGGCTGCCGTGAATTGGGGCCCATTGTCGGACACCAGAGTGTCCGGCAACCCGTGAGTTGCGAATAGGTGGCGCAGAGTTGCGATTACTGCTTCGGCCGTAGTGGATTTCATGATTATGATCTCCAACCATTTAGAAAATGCATCCACAACCACTAGGAATGTTTGGCCGTGGAAAGGGCCAGCAAAATCAATGTGGATTCTTGACCAGGGCCCTTGGGGCTTTTCCCATTCTCTGACTGGGGCCGTTGGGGGTAGAGGTCTGGACTCTTGGCAAGCTTGGCATTTCCCTACCCTCTCAGCAATCTCTGCGTCCATGAGTGGCCACCATACATAGCTTCTAGCTAACCCCTTCATCCTTACGATCCCTGGGTGACCCTCGTGGAGGAGGTCCAATACCTTTCCCCTTAGCTTATCAGGAATTATTACACGATCACCCCACAACAGGCACCCCCCTTGAGCCGAGAGCTCATCTCGTTTTTTAACAAATTCTTTGAACCGCTCGCGCAGCGGCCACCCCCTCTGTACCCAACCGAGTACAGTCCTTAACACAATGTCCCGGTATGATGCCCGAGCCACTTCCTTAGATGTGACTGGGCCAGAGTCCAACGAGTCAATAAGTAGGATGGGCGTCCCCGGAGTGGGGTCTTCGGTCGCCCCTGGTAGTGGGCATCGGCTTAACGCGTCTGCATGCCCCACTTCTTTTCCTGGTCGATGCTGCAGCTTGTGCAGATAAGCGGCTAAGAATATATTCCATCGGGTCAAGCGTGGCGAAAGTGCCACAGGCGTTGGGCGGTCGCCAGCCAGTATCCCTAGTAGCGGTCTGTGGTCAGTCACGATTTCAAAATTCCGCCCAAAGACATACTCGTGGAATTTTTTGACCCCTGACACAATGGCTAGTGCTTCTTTGTCTAATTGGCTGTAGTTCCTCTCTGGGAGGACATCGTTCTAGAGTAGAACGCTATAGGGGCTTCTGTGCCGTTTGGAAGTCTATGGCTGAGTACAGCCCCACCCCATAAGGGAGGCATCGCAAACCAGCACTAGGGGTAATGAGTCGTGATATTGGATGAGCAGGCTATCACTTGAGAGCAGGTTCTTTACTGCTTCAAAAGCCCTATTTTCTGACTTTCCCAAGACCAAACAGTATTTTTCCTAAGAGCCTATGCAGCGGTTCCAACGGTTGCTTTGTTCTTTAAAAGACCGCGTAAAATTAACCAATCCCAGGAATGCCTGCAGCTCTGCTTTGTTTTTGGGCGCTGGAGCCTTCCTAATTGCCTTAACCTTGCTCTCAGTAGGGTGAATTCCTTTCTTGTCTATCCGTAGCCCAAGAAATCGACGGATTCGACCCCTATCTGACATTTGTTTGTCTTGACTTTTAATCCGCTGTCCGGAAAATGCTCAAGACCTTTCTTAACCGCTCCCCAATTCCTCCATGTTTTCCCTGAAATTAGGACATCATCAAGTAGGGAACTACCCTGGGAGCCCCTGCAGTAGTCGTTCCATCAGGTTTTGGAACAGCCCTGGTGCCACACTGACCCCAAATTGCAATCGGTGCACTTGAAGGCCCCCTGTGCGTCACAATCGTTTGGGCTTGGCTGTGCGGGCGTCTACTGGCAGTTGTTGGTAGGCTTGGGCCAAGTCTAACTTTGCAAAGACTTGCCTTGCCCCAAAGAGTGCAATAAGTGTTGCACCACGGAACCGGTAAGCGCTTTTCTGTAAGGCTTTGTTAAGCGTCGCCTTGTAGTCAGCGCAAATTCTAATTGACCCGTCCGGTTTTATGGGGTGACGATTGGCGTCTCCCACTTTGCGTGATCGACTGGCACCAAAATCCCTGATTAATGAGCTTATCCAGCTCCTTATCGATTTTTGGTTTTAGGGCAAAGGACTCTCCTCGCCTTAAGCCTAATGGGGCTACCTGGGGTCTAAGTTGAAGGAAATAGGGGTCCCTTGTACTTGCCCAGGCAGTCCTTGAAGACATCTTGAACTCGTTAAAGAGAATGTCTTTCAGGTTACAGTCACTTCTGTAGATGCCAGTCACTCCCATGCCCAGGGCACGAAACCAGTCTAGTCCCAACAGACTGGGCAGAGTTCCTTCGACGATCGTGATGGGCAGGGTCTTTTATGTGGACCGTACTCGACTCGGACGGAGGTGGTCCTCGAACAGGGATGCGATTCCCTGGTAGTCGTGCACTCGTAGCCGTTGTGCTTGCAGGTGGCGCCGCGACGGACGGCAGCAACCGCCAAAGTGTCCCAGGACATGATGGTGATCGCTGATCCCGTGTCTACTTCAAGCCGGCACCGCATTCTCTATTTTGGCTTGGTGAAGATCTTCTTCTCCACTTTGGTCGAGGCGCGCCTATGACCACAGTTGTTTGGTTGGAATCCGCGCTTTTTGTTTGAGCCACGCGCGGGCCGCCTTGCCGATCCCGCGCTCTGATTGGCCGATTTGAATTTTCGGCGGGAAGGTTGGGCCGCCCGACAAACTTGAGCTAGGTGCCCTTTCTTCCCGCACCGCCGACATGTCGCGTCCTTTAAACTTGCAGCGTTGGCGCTGGAGTTGACCCCGCAGCTTCCGTGATTCGTCTCGGTCCCCTTTGTCGCGTTTCTCGGTGCGGCAGACCCTTCCTCGTCTTCCCGTCGGATTCGGTCTGAACCTCCTCCTGGTGCACCGGAGTTGCCTTTGCGCCGCCTTTGTGGGACCGGCTTCTGCAGTGTCTCTGCCGCTTGGGTGGACATTTCATGTGCTCTGGCTTCGCCCAGAGCGCTGGCCAGTGTGAGGTTGCTCTTTGCTAGCAGCCGTCGCAAACGGATGTCTTTGACCCCTCGGATGAGTTGCTCGAGGAGCACCTCGTCTAAGTCGCGTATCCGCAGTCCTTGACGCTTTTCTTAGGGCGGCCATGTAGTCACCGGCGGATTCGCCTCCATCTGCCTTCGCTCTCCAATTCAAACCGCCGCACGTATTTGGACGGCGCGTGCGAAGTGATTTTTAAGCAAAGTCTGCAAAGTTGGCCATGACACCGACTGCAACGGTGTTGGCTCTGCCAGGGCTTCCGCGATATCGATGACCTCCGGACCACAGTGGCTTAGGAAATAAGCCCTCTTTCGGTTATCTGGAACTCCGTGCAGTTCGTTGGCTTCTAGAAAGCTTTCGAAACGGGTCATATACGTTCCCCATTTCTCTTTAGCCGGGTCAAACGGTGCGGGCGGAGTGTAACTGGCCATCTCCGCTTTTCTGCCCTGGGTTTGCTGGGTTCGGGTCTATCGTGCTTCAGCTCGGTTCTGGTTCTCCTCAGCCTCGAGATCCCACCTTCGTCGCCAATGTTAAGTTCTGGAAGTAACGAGGCTGGAGACCAGGGTAGTGACAACAGCTCTTTAATATAGGGTGAACCCAGCAACAGGCTGGGGGAAAAACCTCTCCTTTTATACAGTTCTGCTGGAGGCTTCGTCCAATCAGCAACGTGCTGATTTCCCGCTCAAATATTTAAAGGTACAAACATGAATACATAACAGTAAGGTTGGAGTATAAATATTTGAAAACCTGATGGCTGCCATGATTAAGGTGTTTTTTCTTTCTTTCTTGGTTATGCCAAAGGGCAACATACTCTTGATAGCAAAAAGGCAGTGTTAGACATAGGTACATCCTTAATTTACATCCAATTTTTTTTTTACTGCCAGTTCTGTGGGCGTGGCTTGGTGGGTGTGGCAGGGGAAGGATACTGCAAAATCCCCATTCCCTCCCCACTCCTGGGGGAAGAATATTGCAAAATCTCCATTCCGATCCCACTCCAGGGGGAGGATACTGCAAAATCCCCATTCCCTCCCCACTCCTGAGGGAAGAATATTGCAAAATCTCCATTCCGACCCCACTCCAGGGGGAGGATACTGCTAAATCCCCATTCCCTCCCCACTCCTGGGGGAAGGATATTGCAAAATCTCCATTCCCACCCCACTCCAGGGGAAGGATACTGCAAAATCTCCATTCCCACCCCACTTGTGGAGGAAGGATATTGCAAAATCTCCATTCTGACCCCACTCCAGGGGAAGGATACTGCAAAATCCCCATTCCCTCCCCACTCCTGAGGGAAGAATATTGCAAAATCTCCATTCCGACCCCACTCCAGGGGAAGGATACTGCAAAATCTCCATTCCCACCCCACTCCAGGGGAAGGATATTGCAAAATCTCCATTCCCACTCCAGGGGAAGGATACTGCAAAATCTCCATTTCTTCCCCACTCCTGGGGGAAGGATATTATTATTATTATTATTATTATTTATTTATTATATTTGTATACCGCCCTTCTCCCGAAGGACTCAGGGCGGTTCACAGACAAAAAACAACAACAACAGAAAACATATAATAGATTAAAAACAGCTAAAGAATAGATAGTTGAATTCAATTGATGCTCTGACTTTTGAATATAAATTTAAAACCTCATTTAAACCCCTTTTTTAAAAATCCCAATTTAAAAAACTACATTCAGGCTAGTCCTGCTCTTCGAAACAGCAACGTCTTCAGCTCGCGGCGGAAGGACTTGAGATCGGGGAGTTGACGAAGCCCCAGAGGGAGCTCGTTCCAGAGATATTGCAAAATCTCCATTCCCACCCCACTCTGGGGCCAGCCAGGGGAGGTATTTGCCGGTTCTCCGAACTACTCAAAATTTTTGCTCCTGGTTCTCCAGAACCTGTCAGAACCTGCTGTATTTCACCCCTGATCTTGGCCAGGTGTTCATAGAGAGCTGAACAGCCAAGCTGCATCAAGGTTAGAAGACCAATTATTCCTCTTGAGACCTAGCCAACCTGTGGCTTGCTCTGCACAGGTTCACCTGTAAACTTTATAAATGTCTCCTTTGTCATCCAGTTCAGTGATGAGTCCTCTGACCCTCCATTCAGGGAGCCTCCTTCAGGTGCCATAATTCACCCAGTTGTAAGTCCACCTAACAGCCAACATTTCAACAGGAGACTGTCATGAGATTCTGTGTTGAATAAGTTGTCAATACTGAGAAACGCTGGCAGGGAGATGAAGTTGGACTGGTGTGATTTGTTTATAATAAACTGGTGCTGGCTCCTATTAATAGTAGAAAGTCTATCCAAGTCCTTGCAAGCACATTGTTTTGCCATCTGTTCCTGCCCAGTTTGTAATCAACTGATGGGTCTGTTATTTCTATGGTCCTCCGTGGGATAATTCTCTCTGAGAAACTCTAAAGCAGGGGTGTCAAACTCAAGGCTCGAGGACCAGATCCGCCAGGGGTGGTATTGACTTATCTTAACAACCGGTTCGCAAATGCGAGCAACCACCTCCATGTGTGCCACCTCCGCACATGCACAGGACATTCTGCGCATGCGCAGAGCATAAAAAAAGGACATGATGACATTCGGGTGGGTGGGCGGAGCCTCCCACAGCCCCAGGTACTGGTTCTCCCGAACCGGGTAGAACCGGCAGAATCCCACCATTGGATCCGGCCCATGGGGTGCTTAGATTGCCAGCCTGGAAACAGCAAAGGAGCTCCATTTTCGCTGGCAGCCGAAAACGAGCTATTGAAACAAACTGAAAACAAAACAAAAGGAGAAAGGTTTCCCCTTTTGCATTTGAGCATGCAAGAAGGGACAGGAGAGGAGAAAGGGAAAGCGGGAAGACAAAAGAAAAAGAAGGAAAGATGGGAAGAGAGCAAAGAAGGAAAAATAAGGAAAGAGGGGAAAGAAGACGAAAGAATGAAGAGGGAAGAAAAAAGAAGGGAAGGAAGGAAGATTATAATGAGAGGGAGGGAGGATCTCAGGGAAGTCCTGTTTTAGCACTTGGCCACCACAGGTGCCCCTGACATGAGTCCCGTGACACACCTGCCATGGCCACATCCACCCCCGCCCACCCCTGCCATGGCCACGCCCACCCCTGCCCACCCCTGCCATGGCCACGCCCACCCCTGCCATGGCCACACCCACCCCCGCCCTCCAAGGTCAAACACAACCCTGATGCGTCCCTCAGTGAAATTGAGTTTGACACCCCTGCGCTAAAGCCCCTGAAATATGACTCTGTTGGGATTATTAGAATTTTAAATAAATGAAGGCATGGATTGACTGTTGTGCCATCAAACTGGTCCCAGCTTTTAGTAACTTCTAATGTTAGTAGTTGTGGGAATAATATCACTATAACCCTGGTTATGATTATTTGACAGATTTATCTTTTCTGAATTGATGTACTGAGCCGGGATCCGGCTAGACTTCCAGTTCGATGAATGGTCACTCCCTGCTAGCAAACTCCTCTGAGGCTATAATAGTGATGCACATCAAAACCAACCCTTTCCCTGTCCATAAGAATGGGCAGCTGTCAGCTACTGGATAAGACAGGCCATAAGTCTTCTTGGCACTGGCCGCATGTTTTTCCACGGCAGCTGGAGAAACTTCAGTGGGACAGGAAGTTAATGTCAGCCCACATAGTGTGGTAGTAAGAAGATTGGCCTGGCATCAGGGAGACCTGGGTTCAAATCGGGGGTGAAATGCTCTCGGTTCGGACCGGATCATGCAATCCGGTAGCGATGGTGGTGGGTAGTTGAGAATCAGTAGCAAAAATCCCTGCCCCTCCCCCACACCTCACTGTTCCTCTTCTCTGTCCCTGAAGTTCTTGGTGGTGATATAGCTGCAAACGGCCTTAAATGACTGCCGCGGCGCTTCAAAGGGCCACAGCTGATCAGCGCTGTAGGCGGCTAGTAGACCGATGCCTCTATTTTTAAAGAAGGTAGACCAGTGCGCTCCCAAGTTTTGTATACTTTGTTTATTATTTTTATTATTTATTATTATTGGCCATGCCCAGTCACCTGACCACCAAGCCACAGCCACCGGGTCACCTGACCACTAAGCCACACCCACCAATTAAGCCATGCCCACAGAACCGGTAGGGAAATTTTTTAGATTTCACCCTGGTTCAAATTTCACTTGGCTTAGTTACTCAATGAGTGGCTCTCTCTAAGCCTAGCCTACTTCACAAACTGGATGCTGGGGTGTTATAAGTTTATTTCAGAAAAACAGGATACATACATGACCTGGGGGAAATGAATGGCACATGTCTTGCATAGGCCAACACCACATGAACAATGTAAACTATATTCGTTTGTTTGTTTTTTTGTCTGATGCAAAGTGATGCAAGTTTGTATTTTACATCATGTATATATAACAGGACGTTGTTTTCAGGTTCACGTATGAGCCATAAAAACTTAAGTACCTACTGTATTATGATTCTCAAAAGTATTGGAACTTTTTCTTCCCCCTGGACTTCGACAACTTCCTGACCTCCGGACCTTTTGCCGCGAGCTTAAGACCTACTTATTTGTCCGAGCGGGACTGGCATAGAATTTTTAGATGTTTTATGGGTTTTAATTTTTAATTAGTTTTTTGGGATTTTAAATGTATTTTAAATTTGGGCCAAATTTATATAAGTTTTTTAGCTATTGTTTTATTTATATTGTGTGTTTTTGATTGTTGTTTTTATATGGCTGTTCACTGCCCTGAGTCCTTCAGGAGAAGGGCAGTATACAAATTAAAATATTCTTCTTCTTCTTCTTCTTCTTCTTCTTCTTCTTCTTCTTCTTCTTCTTCTTCTTCTTCTTCTTCTTCTTCTTCTTCTTCTTCTTCTTCTTCTTCTTCTTCTTCTTCTTCTTCTTCTTCTTCTTCTTCTTCTTCTTCTTCTTCTTCTTCTTCTTCTTCTTCTTCTTCTTCTTCTTCAATAGCCTAGGCTGCTTTAATGGTTTGCCTAGAGGTGCTGTGCTTGTCCTTCCAAGGGATTTTGAAACATAAATATTAAGCACATTAAAATGCAGGTAGTCCTGGATTTATCACCACAAGTGGGACCAGAATTTCCATCACTGAGTCATGTCTGATTTTACGACCTTTTTTGTCATGTTCATTAAATGAATCCAGCTTCTCCGATTGACTTTGTTTTGCCTTCTGGGAACGTTACAAATGACAAGTGTATGACCGCAGGACATTGCAATCATTATAGACACATGCTGGTTGCCAAGGACCTGAAGTTTGATCATGTGATTGTAGGGACACTGTCAGACATAAGTGTGAGGACTGGTCATATATTCCGGTACCATTGTAATTTAGAATGTGCATAGACTAACAGAGTTGGAAGGGACCTTGGAGGTCTGCTAGTCCAGCCCCCTGCTTAGGCAGGAAATCCTACACCACTTCAGACAAATGGTTATCCAACATCTTCTTAAAAACTTCCAGTGTTGGAGCATTCACAACTTCTGCAGGCAAGTTGTCCCACTGATTAATTGTTCTAACTGTCAGGAAATTTCTCCTTAGTTCTAAGTTGCTTCTCTCCTTGATTAGTTTCCACCCGTTGCTTTTTGTCTTGCCTTCAGGTGCTTTGGAGAATAACTCCCACTTTTTGTAGCAGACTCCCTCTTCTTTGTAGCAGCCCCTGAGATATTGGAACACTGCTATCATGTCTCCCCTAGTCCTTCTTTTCATTAAACTAGACATACTCAGTTCCTGCAACCGTTCTTCATATGTTTTAGCCTCCAGTCCCCTAATCATCTTTGTTGCTCTTCTCTGCACTCTTTCTAGAGTCTCAACATTTTTTTCACATCGTGGTGACCAAAACTGGATGCAGTATTCCAAGTGTGGCCTTACCAAGGCATTATAAAGTGGTATTAACACGTCACATTATCTTGATTCGATCCCTCTGTTTATGCAGCCTAGAACTGTGTTGGCTTTTTTGGCAGCTGCTGCATACTGCTGACTCAAATAGTTGTTAAATGAATGATTCTAAATTGAGTACTGTTGTGTCTTGCCCGCCCTCAGAGCAGCCGGGGCCTTCTTACCTGCTCCCGAACACTGAGGAATGTATACCTCCCGGCCCCAGCCCTGACTCCATGCCCAGGCAAACGGAGCAGCTAGACCCCTCCCCCTCCTCCACAGCATGTGAGCCTGAGGAGGGTTTATTCCCAACAGCTGCTGATTGGTGTGACCCTCGCATCAGAAGGCTGGATAGGCGGAGGCAACAGAAGGAAGGGAGGGGCAGGCCTTAATGAGTGCTGAGTCATGGAGCCACACCCCATGGCCTATATAAAGGATCTGCTTTCTGGCAGTCAGGCAAAAGTCGAACTTATCTTGCTGAAATCACTTACTGGTCTCCTGCCTGCTCTGAGGACTTTGCTAGGACTTTGGGCAGAGCTGCAGAGGCAAGCCTGATTCGGATTTCCCTGACCCGGCCGTCAGCGGAGGAGTGGGACACGACAAGTACTTCTATGCATTAATCACTCACGGCTGTGCAAAAATGTACCAATGCGTACTATGGAAATTATAAAGTTGTTATTGAAATTGTCAGTACAGAGGAGGCTCCAGTGACGTCACCCTCCTGCTGGGTGCTCTAACAGAGCACTCCGTGTTAGAAGATTGTAAAAGTCAGTGAAACAGGAAATAAATCACTGTTCACTGAGCTTAGCATAATCTCTGGGTGAAAGAGGTTATCAAGAGTTGTGGAAGAGTGGCAGGTCTGACAGGGGGTTTGCTCTTAAGAGCGAATTTTCCTGGATTTATGACCCCACCGAATTCCACTCCCTCCAACTTCAGCACGCTCCTGTTTTTATCAGGAAAAAGGAGAGGAATGTCGCTTCTGCTCTAGAGGACTTATTAAATTGATTGATATTCCAAGCAGACGGGAATTTCACAAGCGTTCGATCTTTGATGCAGAATCAGCACGGCAAGTACCGACTCCCTTTTTGAAACTTGAAACCTTTCTTTGTCTTTGATTAATTGACTTTTAAAATGGCGTCTAAAAGTGAAAGTAAAAAATTTTTAGTACGATGAAGCAGCGTTACTTGTGGATTGTTACAAACGGAGTTTTTTTATACTGAAAGGAGGGAAGGAGAGTTATTAAGTTTGAATTCCTGATTTTTTTGAAGACAGAATGGCAGCTAAACCTTTAAAGCCTTCTGGAAGAAGGGGATCTGAACCAAGTCTTGAGGAAATATTGAAAGAACAATTAAAACTTTCTGAAGATAGGCAAAAAGAGATGATGGAGAATTTTAATGCAAAAATAAGAGAAGATATTCTTATGGCAGTTCAAGGACTGAGTAAAAAAATTGAAAGATTGGAAGTGGAAATGCAACAGATCTCTCAGTCAAATAAGCATTTAGAAGACAAAATGAAAGGTGTTCAGAAAAAAGTGGATCAAAATGAAGATCAGGTTGTGATATTACAATATAAACTTATGGAAGGAGCTCTTAGAATTCGTGGTATGAAAGAAGAGCGTGGAGAAGACTTAAGAAAAATTATATCAGAAGCATTGGCTGAATTTATTGAAGTGGACCCCCAAGAGGTAGCTTACCAAATTGATAAAATATATAGAGTTAATTCTTGGATTGCAAGACAGAGAAAGCTTCCTCGGGACATTGTGGTTTATTTTGTGAAAAGGACTATGAGAAATCAAATTCTGCAAGTTTCATATCAGACAACTTTAAAAATTGGAGAACAGGAGTTGAAGGTGTTGAAAGAGATTCCTTCAAAGATGTTAAGAGACAGGAAGGAATTTGCTTTTTACACAAGAACTTAAAAACATCAGATTCAATTCAGATGGGAGGTGCCAGTTGGACTGACACTATTCTATCAAGGAAGGAGATATAGAATTGACACTGTTTTAAAGGCAAAAGTTTTCTTTCTACAGTTTTGAAAGTCGAAATAGAAGTGATAGAAAAACTTCAAGAGACTCAAGAAGGCGTGGTGATCCAAGAGCCTTTATTGCTGCCAGTATTAGAGGAACCACAAGAGCAAAGGGTGACAAGAGGGCCCTTAAGCGTAAGAAGAGCAACAGTCTCAAAGTAAAGTCAGTGAAACAGAAAATAAATCACTGTTCACTGAGCTTAGCATAATCTCTGGGTGAAAGAGGTTATCAAGAGTTGTGGAAGAGTGGCAGGTCTGACAGGGGGTTTGCTCTTAAGAGCGAATTTTCCTGGATTTATGACCCCACCGAATTCCACTCCCTCCAACTTCAGCACGCTCCTGTTTTTATCAGGAAAAAGGAGAGGAATGTCGCTTCTGCTCTGGAGGACTTATTAAATTGATTGATATTCCAAGCAGACGGGAATTTCACAAGCGTTCGATCTTTGATGCAGAATCAGCACGGCAAGTACCGACTCCCTTTTTGAAACTTGAAACCTTTCTTTGTCTTTGATTAATTGACTTTTAAAATGGCGTCTAAAAGTGAAAGTAAAAATTTTTTAGTACGATGAAGCAGCGTTACTTGTGGATTGTTACAAACGGAGTTTTTTTTATACTGAAAGGAGGGAAGAAGAGTTATTAAGTTTGAATTCCTGATTCTTTTGAAGACAGAATGGCAGCTAAACCTTTAAAGCCTTCTGGAAGAAGGGGATCTGAACCAAGTCTTGAGGAAATATTGAAAGAACAATTAAAACTTTCTGAAGATAGGCAAAAAGAGATGATGGAGAATTTTAATGCAAAAATAAGAAGATATTCTTATGGCAGTTCAAGGACTGAGTAAAAATTGAAAGATTGGAAGTGGAAATGCAACAGATCTCTCAGTCAAGTAAGCATTTAGAAGACAAAATGAAAGGTGTTCAGAAAAAAGTGGATCAAAATGAAGATCAGGTTGTGATATTACAATATAAACTTATGGAAGGAGCTCTTAGAATTCGTGGTATGAAAGAAGAGCGTGGAGAAGACTTAAGAAAAATTATATCAGAAGCATTGGCTGAATTTATTGAAGTGGACCCCAAGAGGAAGCTTACCAAATTGATAAATATATAGAGTTAATTCTTGGATTGCAAGACAGAGAAAGCTTCCTCGGGACATTGTGGTTTATTTTGTGAAAAGGACTATGAGAAATCAAATTCTGCAAGTTTCATATCAGACAACTTTAAAAATTGGAGAACAGGAGTTGAAGGTGTTGAAAGAGATTCCTTCAAAGATGTTAAGAGACAGGAGGGAATTTGCTTTTTACACAAGAACTTAAAAAACATCAGATTCAATTCAGATGGGAGGTGCCAGTTGGACTGACACTATTCTACCAAGGAAGGAGACATAGAATTGACACTGTTTTAAAGGCAAAGGATTTTCTTTCTACAGTTTTGAAAGTCGAAATAGAAGTGATAGAAAACTTCAAGAGACTCAAGAAGGCGTGGTGATCCAAGAGCCTTTATTGCTGCCAGTATTAGAGGAACCACAAGAGCAAAGGGTGACAAGAGGGCCCTTAAGCGTAAGAAGAGCAACAGTCTCAAAGTAAAAGTCAGGATCCCATTATGGAAGCTGTGGGAGGAGCTAGACGGAAGATACCGGAGGAGGAGCTTCCGTTGTCTGCTTCAAAGCTTCAGGAGGCCAGTAATGGCAAATAGAATCTTGTCATGGAATGTTAATGGCTTGAATTCAGCTCAGAAAAGAAGGAAAATATTTCACTACTTGAAACAATTTAAAAATGATGTGATTTGTTTGCAAGAGACACATATAAAATTATCAGACCAAAAATATTTAATTAATTCAAAATTGGGTAACCATTTTGTTGCATCAGCTTTGGAAAAGAAGCATGGAATTGTTGTATATATCAGGAAGGATTTACCAGCTAAGCTAATTGAGGCAGATATTCAAGGAAGATTTATTGCTATTGAACTGGTGATAGCTGCAAAAGACTTTGTTGATAGGTATTTATGCACCTAATCAGCAACAAGAAAAGTTTTACAAAATGTTACATGAGAGGTTGACCCTCTGGGATTATAGTTCGTTAATTTTATTAGGAGACTGGAATGGAGTAATTGATACAAGAAGGAATAAGAGAACCTCCTCCAAGAAGATACCTATACATGCAAAATTACCAAAATCCTTTTTTGAAATGATGGAAGACTTTGAGTTTAGAGATATATGGAGGTTACGGAATCCAGATGAGAGAGATTTTACTTTTTTTTCTGATAGGCATCAATCTTTTTCACGCATTGATTTTATTTTAATTTCTAATGACTTGCTTTCTAGGGTGAAGAAAATGAAGATATTTCCGAGGTGTTTAACTGACCATAGCCCAGTATGGATGGAATTATTACAAGGGAAAAAAGGTGGTAGAACATGGAGGTTGAATGAAAATCTGTTTAGATATGAGGATAATGTAACTTATTGTAAGAAACAGTTAAAAGAATTTTTGATTTTAATATGTACAAAGGGACACCTATAGGAACTGTGTGGGAGCGAGCAAAGCGTTTATTAGAGGGATATTGATTTACTTGGACAACAGGCAAAGGAATAATAAACAAAGGCAGCGTAGATATTTGGAAGAAGAAATTCAAAGGAAGCAACAGTTATTAATTCAAAACCCACAAGATCATAAACTTAAAGAGGCTATAAAAATATTACAGAGTCAATTTAATATGTTAATGGCAGACCAGGTGGCAACGAATATACAATATGCTAAACATAATACCTTTTGTAATGCAAATAAACCTGGGAGATGGTTGGCATATAATTTAAGGAAGAAACAGAAAGCACGTGTCATACAAAAAATAGAATATAAAGGTAAAGAGATATACCAACAGGATAAAATTAAAAGGCATTCCCAGATTTTTATTCTGCACTATATGCAAAAGACAAAATATTGAATAGGGACATTTATGATTATTTGAAAGATTATAAGGTTAATATTCTAACATTAGAACAGAGGGAGGAGCTGAATCGGCCGATAGCTACTGGAGAAATAGTGGAGGCAATTAAACAATTAAAATGGGAAAACCCTGGTACAGATGGTCTTACAGCAACTTATTATAAAAAACACAGGATGAAATATTAGGCCCACTTAAAGAATTATTTAATCAGATACAATTAGGGTGGGAATACCCCGTCATGGAAAACATCTTTTATTTCACTAATACCGAAAGAGGAGCAAGACTGCTCTAAACCTGGTAACTACAGGCCGATTTCACTTTTAAATAATGATTATAAGATTTTGTAAAATAATAGCAAATAGATTAATGTTAGTTTTACAACAAAGAATTCATACTGATCAATCTGGTTTTATAAAAGGGAGGCAGATGAGGAATAATGTTAGACAGATTATTAATATATTGGAATATTTGGAAGAAGAATATTTCAGCGGCACTTATTTTTTGGATGCAGAGAAAGCCTTTGATCGATTGCATTGGGATTTTTATTTAAATTAATAGAGAAATGCAATTTGGAGACTGTTTTATTAGAATAATTAAAGCGATTTATGGAGAGCAAACAGCACAGATTATAGTAAATGGTAGTTTGACAGAAGTTATTAAGATTGCGAAAGGAACAAGACAGGGATGTCCCTTATCACCATTATTGTTTGTTTTGACTCTGGAACCATTATTAGATAAAATACGAGAATTAATGTAAATAGAGGAATTAAGATTAGACAATATGAGTACAAAGTTAGAGCTTTTGCAGATGATGTAGTGGTTACGTTAACGAATCCTATAAATTCAAGTAGATTTTGTTGGAAGTACTTGATAAATATGGAAAGGTATCAGGATTTAAAATAAATCAGAATAAAACAAAAGTGATAATTAAAAATATGTCTATACAACAGAAACAAAAACTAGAGGAAATGACAGGATTTGAGGTAGTAAAAAAGGTTAAATATTTAGGGGTCTATATTAGCTCATCGAACAAGAAACTTTATAAGAATAATTATGACTTGCTATGGCAAAAAGTTCAGAATGATATGAGTGGCTGGAAGAAATTGCAGTTATCCCTATTGGGAAGGATTGCGGCTATTAAAATGAATGTGTTACCTAGATTTTTGTTTCTGTTCCAGATGATACCTATAATTAAAAAGGATAAAAATTTGGAAGATTGGCAGAGTGGGATTAATAAATTTATATGGCAGGGTAAAAAGGCGAGGTTAAAATGAAAATAATACAGGACTCACGGGAAAGAGGTGGTTTAAGAATGCCTAACTTTAAACTATATTATGAAGCAGTAACCCTTTCAGTAATAAGTGACTGGTTTAACTTAACAGAGGAAAGAATTTTGAATATAGAAGGTTATGACTTGTTATATGGATGGCATGCGTACTTATTTTATGGAAAAAGTGGATAGGGCTTTTAAGAATCATGTGTTGAGAAGTGCTCTTTATGGTCTGGAAAAATATTCCTATAAATTAGATTACAAGATTCCTATATGGGCGAGCCCTAGACATGCAATAGAGAATATAAATATAGAACAGAAACAGGAAATGATTACACATAAAGAACTTTTGTATGCTGAAGGAGGTAGATTGCAATTAAAATCATTACAGGTATTAAAATGAAGAAGGAGGAATTATACTTGGTTTCAATATGGGCAAATAAGTGCTAGATGGAAAGAAGATCAAAAAATTGGTATAATGCAAAGGGAGGAAAATTTAATAAAGCAAATTAGAAATCAGACCCAGGAGCATATAAAGAGATTGTATAATGTGTTGCTTGAAATAGATTCGGAAAAGGATTTGGTAAAGGATTGTATGATAAAATGGGCACAGAATATTCAGGAACCAATAATGTTGGAAACATGGGAGAAAATCTGGGTTAGAAATGTTAAGTTTACACAAGCACAGAATTTAAGGAAAATTTTTATAAGATGTTTTATAGATGGCACTTAGATCCCAAAAAATTATCATGTATGTATCCTAATATCCAAGCGAAATGTTGGAGATGTGATTGTGATGATGCTACATATTTTCATATTTGGTGGACTTGCAAGAAAATTAAGGTCTTTTGGATAAGAATTTGGTGGATTATTCAAAATGTACTGAAGAAGAAGATAAAGTTCCTGCCACAATTTTTCCTTTTGGGAATTATAACGGATTGTACAGGGATTGAGACTAAATTGATTTTGAACTTAATAACAGCAGCAAGACTATTGATTGGACAATACTGGAAGAAAGAAGAGATACCTACAATAGAAGAATGGATATTGAAAGTTATTAATTTGGCTGAGATGGCTAAAATCTCAGCGTTTTTAAAAGACAATACGCAGGAAAGATATTTAATTGAATGGAAAAAGTGGATTGATTATCTACAAAACAGATATCAGATTAAGAAATATCAGATTGCCTTTGAATAATTAGAAAGTTATTTTATGTAATGGGGAGGGGGTTGGGAGACGAAAAGCTTTGGATGTGGTTATTTGGATTGGAAGGGAAAATTTTATTCTATGTTTGGTTTATGTATAACTTTACCTTGTGATTGACCCGGGAGGGAGGGGGGTGTTTTGTTTTTTTGTTTTTTTGGGAGGGAGGGGGAAAAAAGGGGGAAAAATGTTTTTGTTTTTTTAAAACTCTTTCAATAGAAATTGTCAGTACAGAATATATGTTGCAAATCAATAGTAAAAGGGCAATAATAACTCTTCGTTGAGTATATTCATATGCACAGACGCATACACCTACTTACAAGCACATTTCCATAGACATTTATATAAGATAATATAAGGTATATAGGTAAACTAGCAATTATAAGATAATCTAGCAATTGCTAGATTGTAATTTTATTACTTGCATTCTGATGAGCAAATCCAAATTACAGAAAAGTGTAGTGAATAGTAAAGGGAGGTAGTGTAATAATTGTAGGAGAAGCAGATCTTGGGGGTGGAATCAAGAGAGGAATCAGCCTAGAATCTCTACATAGCCACAAATGATCCAAGTCCCGCCCCCTTTGAATTCCGTTAACTCTTGACTAATGCCATATTAATGCTAACCATAGTTGACTAGACTCTTGTGTCAAGCCGTGAGCAATAAATCGTCTTGCTTGGAACTTAATGTGTGGTCCTGATTCTTCAAGCCTGACAATAATTCGGAAACTCAGTGCATTGGGGTCAATTCTACTCCCAGATTTCTGTGAGCCCAAAGTATGCTTATGGTTAAACAGGAGTTTGTGTACTGTAGCTCTGCATGATTACTGTTCTCTCCTGGCTTGCATTGAATGACTCTTCTGTCATTCTGCATTGAGTGTGAGTGGATTTGCCCATCAAAGGCAGTGCAAACATTCACCAACATTGCAATTTTCCTTTTTAAAGGGGGGTGCGTCTCTGCATGTTTTCCTATCCCAGCTGTTCTTTTTTTTTTTCCCCTGTGGAAAAGATAAGGATTACACCTTTGAAGGGAGGTAATTCTTACTTTGACCATGAGCCACTGCGTCAAGAGACGCAGTGGCTCAGGGGCTAAGACAGCTGAGCTTGTCGATCGAAAGGTCGGCAGTTCGGCGGTTCGAATCCCTAGTGCTGCCGTGTAATGGGGTGAGCTTGAGCTCCCGTTACTTGTCCCAGCTTCTGCCGACCTAGCAGTTCGAAAGCATGTAAAAAATGCAAGTAGAAAAAATAGGGACCACCTTTGGTGGGAAGGTAACAGCGTTCTGTGCGCCTTTGGCGTTGAGTCATGCCGGCCACATGACCACGGAGACATCTTCGGACAGCGCTGGCTCTTCGGCTTTGAAACGGAGATGAGCACTGCCCCCTAGAGTCGGCAACGACTAGCACGTATGCGTGAGGGGAACCTTTACCTTTACCTTTTTAATTCTTACTTTCAGGACATTTTTAAAAAAAGAAATAACTTTGTGATAGCTGTGAGATATACCTCTTGGTATAATTCCAACAAAAAAGGGCAAAAAAAGCTCTTTCACATTGCATAAATTTGGACGGGTGCTTGCGAAATTCATTCTTTGGCTGGCTTTCATTGCATCTGGGTACATAGTACTATAGCCAAATTAGTAGTAGCATTAAGAAACTGGAAACCTGTGACTTCAGCGAGTTGTTAGCAGCAAAAAATAAATCCAAACTCTTGTGCATTTTTGTGTTGTGTATGTGTGCGTGCATGTGCACGCGCACATACACATTTAATGGCAATGACTAGTTATACATTAATTCCAGTAATAAAATGTATATTAAAAGGTAAAGATTCCTCTTGTGCATATGTGCTAGGGGGCGGTGCTCATCTCCGTTTCAAAACCGAAGACCCAGCGCTGTCAGAAGACGTCTCCGTGGTCATGTGGCCGGCATGACTAAACCCCAAAGGTGCACGGTACGCTGTTACCTTCCCACCAAAGGCGGTCCCTATTTTTCTACTTGCATTTTTTACGTGCTTTCGAACTGCTAGGTTGGCCAAAGCTGGGACAGGTAACGGGAGCTCACCCCGTTAGGCGGCATTAGGGACTTGAACCACTGAACTGCCAACCTTTTGATCGACAAGCTCAGCGTCTTAGCCACTGAGCCACCACGTCCCCAAAAATTGTAGATTAGGGTTCTTTTATTCGGCTTGGGTTGTCTAAAGTTAAAAAATCGGTAACCTATTGTTTTTCCAAACTAAGTGAAGAAAAGAATATAGACTAAAACTAGAAAACTTTCAGCAATCTTTAATGTTTCAACAGACTGCCTATCAAAAAAAAAAAAAGATTAGGAAGGAGAATACTATCTGCAAAGTGTCCCCTCACACATTTTTACATAAAGCATAGTTCTACTGAGTGAAAGGCTACGTTTGAAAATGATAACATTTATTCTTTATCTCTGTTATCAGGGAAGTCACTTTGATCAGCATCAATCTTTCATAGAGTGAACAAAGCATGTACCCCCTACATCCACACACACTCACCCCACTTTTCTTGTATAGTTATGCAGAAGAAGTAAGAAATAATCAGAAAAATCAATGATATAAGTAGAATTAGTTTACAACAATACAGTTTCTAATTTTCCTGGACCTGCTTCCGTGTGCTGTGTCCAAACACCCCTTCACACATTGTCTTGGTTCTTTGAACTTCTCACTTGTTCAAGATCATATTGATTCCTCATCAATGATAATTTTCTTTTCTTTTCTTTTGAAAGTTTTTTATTTTGAACACATTAAAACAAAAGACAAACATACAACAGTTATATACATATCACTGTTTCTTGTCAGCTACTCAAAGCAGTCCTTTCTTACTATTTATACATATTTTAATTGTATCATATTCTACTTTTATTTATCTATCATTCTTTATTTCATCTACGTTTTATCTTGTTATTCAATTTTCTTATCTTTCCTATTTTCTAACCATTCATACCATCTGCACCAGACCTTATAATATTCTGTATCCTCTTTCTCTTTGATTTCTTTTGTGAGTTTATCCATCTCTGCACATTCTAGGATTTTTTAAATTAAATCTTCTGTTGGTGGGTTCTCCTTCTTCCAATTTTGCGTGTACATGCTGCTGTTAATATGTGTAGTATTAAATATTGTGTATCATTTGTATAATTTTCTGTTGGGATCCCTAACAAAAATTGTTCTGGCTGTCCCTTTATTGATTCCTGTATTGTCTCCTCTGACCATTTTTAAATTTTGGCCCAGAATTGTTTTGCCAGCGGGCAACTTCACCAGAGATGATAATATGTTCCATAATTGCTCTTACATTTCCAACACTTTGGTGAGTAACTAGGGAGCATCTTTGCTATTCTAGCTGGTGGAAGATGCCATCTATTAAACATTTTCATCTGGTTTTCCTTGCATGCTGTTGTTATTGTTAATTTCATGTTTGTTCTCCACATCTTTTCCCACTTCTCTAATTCTATGGTATGGTTAAAATTTCTTGCCCATTTAATCATAGTATCTTTCTTCTTTTCTTTTCCCCCCTCTCAACTCGTTCACTCTTCCTTCATATATTTGTTTTGCAATTTGATCCTCATTTATTCACTCTCTATGACCAAACGACCCTCGACTTTTATATCTATCCCACAACTGTTTGGCACTCATTCATTCTTGAATCAATTTCTTCTTGTTTATCCACACACCCCTTCTTAAGTAACTCGTTCCCACTGCATTCAATTTACTTCAATGACATATAGAGTTTCCAGTTCCATATAACTTTTGGCAAACATTCCTGGCCACAGACCACATACTGCCTACTACCTTTGTCCCAACATTTCCACTGCTTAAAAAAATTTCTATCCGTTTTCTTATTTTTAGGAAATATTTCCAAAAAGTATATAAATTCTTCTACCGTGCTCTCTTCTGAAACTATTGTCCCTGTAGTTTTTCATTGGTTATGTGTAGTTTGCAATTGTTCACTCCATTTTTTGGGTCAAAAGTACTAGTTTTTGTGTGTCCAATCACACTTGGCCAATAAAGAATTCTATTCTATTCTACTCCTTAATCCCTTTATGTTGCACCAGTGTAATGTCTAGGCACTGCCTTTTACACCAGGTACAATTCCAAGCTCTGGGTAAATGATCTCACAGTAGTCAAGATGGCCTGTGCCCAAGCCAATATTATTGGAAACTTGGGAAAAAATTTGGGTTAGAAATGTTAAATTCACACAGGCACAGAATCTGAGGGAAAACTTTTATAAAATGTTTTATAGATGGCATTTAGATCCTAAAAAATTATCGTGTATGTATCCGGATATGCAAGCAAAATGTTGGAGATGTAATTGTGATGACGCTACATATTTTCACATTTGGTGGACTTGTAAGGATATAAAGGCCTTTTGTATAAAAATTTGGTGGATTTTACAAAATGTTTTGAAAAAGAAGATAAAGTTCCTGCTGCAATTTTTTCTGTTGGGAATTATTACGGACTGTACAGTAATTGAGACTAAATTGATTTTAAATCTAATAACAGCAGCAAGATTACTAATAGGACAATACTGGAAGAAAAAAGAAGTACCTACAATAGAAGAATGGATATTGAAAGTTGCCAATTTGGCTGAGATGGCGAAGATATCAGCCTTTTTGAAAGACAATACGCAAGAAAGATACTTAAAGGAATGGAAAAAATGGATTGACTATATTCAAAGTAGATTTCAGACTAAGAGTTATCAGACTGTTTTTGAATGATTATGATGTATTATTTTTGATTGTTTTCAGGGGAAGTTAGGAATTGATGATTGTAGGGGTATAATTAAGTTGGGCCGAAATTTTTTTAGCATATGTTTGTTTTATTTTTAACTATACCTTGTGCTCGTTCCAGGAAGTGGGGGGGGGGGTTGTGAAGGGAGGGGAGGGAGGTGGGGGGAAAGGGGGAAAAAATTTTCTGTAAAACTTTTTGAATAAAAAAAAAAAAGATGGCGTGTGCCCAAAATGTAGATCATGGATAATCACTAAATGCAGTGAGCTAAAGAAGAGTGGGAGTTGGTACACTTGCTTTACCATAACATAACATAACATAACATAACATAACATCAGAGTTGGAAGGGACCTTGGAGGCCTTCTAGTCCAACCCCCTGCCCAGGCAGGAAACCCTACACCATCTCAGTCAGATGGTTATCCAACATTTTCTTAAAAAATTTCCAGTGTTGGAGTATTTACAACTTCTGCAGGCAAGTCGTTCCACTGATTAATTATTCTAACTGTCAGGAAATTTCTCCTTAGTTCTAAGTTGCTTCTCTCCTTGATTAATTTCCACCCATTGCTTCTTGTTCTACCTCAGGTGCTCTGGAGAACAGCCCAACTCCCACTTCTCTGTGGGTCGGGACCCCGTTGGGGGTCGAATGACGATTTGCCAGGGGTCGCCTAAGACCATCGGAAATATGGGAAGTATACTTGCGAGTCGAAGAATCGCGCTCCAATGGTTGACTCCACAAGCCAGCTGCAGGCTCTTCAAATCGCTAGCCGAATTCGGCTTCAGGCGCAATGAATTAAAAAAGAGAGAAATCTTTGCTCTGATGTCTCCCTCTCAAGCCAGCTGCAGTCATTCCCAATTGCTAGCCTAATCTGGCTTCAGGAGCGATAAACTTAATAGGGGAGGAGTCTCCGCTTTAATGCCTCCGTCCTCAAGGCAATCACAAGCAGTTCAGATCGCTAGCCAATATGGCTTCAGGCGCGATAAATTCAAAATGAAAATAATTTTACGGTTGGGGTCGCCACATCGTGGGGAATTGTATTAAAGGGGTCGCCATATCGTGGGGAATTGTATTAAGGGGGTCGCAGCACTATAAAGGTTGAGAACCACTGCCTTAATCCCTTTATGTTACACCAGTGTAATGTCTAGGCACTGCCTTTTACACCAGGTACAATTCCAAGCTCTGGGTAAATGATCTCACAGTAGTCAAGATGGCCTGTGCCCAAGCCAATATTATTGGAAACTTGGGAAAAAATTTGGGTTAGAAATGTTAAATTCACGCAGGCACAGAATCTGAGGGAAAACTTTTATAAAATGTTTTATAGTTTGCATTTAGATCCTAAAAAATTATCGTGTATGTATCCAGATATGCAAGCAAAATGTTGGAGATGTAATTGTGATGACGCTACATATTTTCACATTTGGTGGACTTGTAAGGATATAAAGGCCTTTTGGATAAAAATTTGGTGGATTTTACAAAATGTTTTGAAAAAGAAGATAAAATTCCTGCCGCAATTTTTTCTGTTGGGAATTATTACGGATTGTACAGTAATTGAGACTAAATTGATTTTAAATCTAATAACAGCAGCAAGATTACTAATAGGACAGTACTGGAAGAAAAAAGAAGTACCTACAATAGAAGAATGGATATTGAAAGTTGCCAATTTGGCTGAGATGGCGAAGATATCAGCCTTTTTGAAAGACAATACGCAAGAAAGATACTTAAAGGAATGGAAAAAATGGATTGACTATATTCAAAGTAGATTTCAGACTAAGAGTTATCAGACTGTTTTTGAATGATTATGATGTATTATTTTTGATTGTTTTCAGGGTAAGTTAGGAATTGATGATTGTAGGGTATAATTAAGTTGGGCGAAATTTTTTAGCATATGTTTGTTTTATTTTTAACTATACCTTGTGCTCGTTCCGGGAAGTCGGGGAGGGGTTGTGAAGGGAGGGGAGGGAGGTGGGGGAAAGGGGAAAAATTTTCTGTAAAACTTTTTGAATAAAAAAAAAAAAAGATGGCCTGTGCCCAAAATGTAGATCATGGATAATCACTAAATGCAGTGAGCTAAGGAAGAGTGGGAGTTGGTACACTTGCTTTACCATAACATAACATAACATAACATAACATAACATCAGAGTTGGAAGGGACCTTGGAGGCCTTCTAGTCCAACCCCCTGCCCAGGCAGGAAACCCTACACCATCTCAGTCAGATGGTTATCCAACATTTTCTTAAAAATTTCCAGTGTTGGAGCATTCACAACTTCTGCAGGCAAGTCGTTCCACTGATTAATTGTTCTAACTGTCAGGAAATTTCTCCTTAGTTCTAAGTTGCTTCTTTCCTTGATCAGTTTCCACCCATTGCTTCTTGTTCTACCCTCAGGTGCTCTGGAGAACAGCCCAACTCCCTCTTCTTTGTGGCAGCCCCTGAGATATTGGAACACTGCTATCATGTCTCCCCTAGTCCTTCTTTTTGTTAAACTAGACATACCCAGTTCCTGCAACCGTTCTTCATATGTTTTATCCTCCAGTCCCCTAATCATCTTTGTTGCTCTTCTCTGCACTCTTTCTAGAGTCTCAACATCTTTTTACATCGTATACCAAAACTGGATGCAATATTCCAAGTGTGGCCTTACCAAGGCATTATAAAGTGGTACTAACACTTCACGTGATCTTGATTCTATCCTCTGCTTATGCAGCCCAGAACTGTGTTGGCTTTTTTAACAGCTGCTGCACACTGCTGGCTCATATCTAGATGGTTATCCACTAGGACTCCAAGATCCCTCTCACAGGTACTACTATTGAGCAAGGTACCACATATACGGTACTGGTGCATTTTGTTTTTTTGGCCTAAATGTAGAACCTTACTTTTTTCACTATTGAATTTCATTTTGTTAGATAGCGCCCAATGTTCAAGTCTGTCAAGATCTTTCTGTAACTTGAGCCTATCTTCTGGAGTGTTGGCTATTCCTGCCAGCTTGGTGTCATCTGCAAATTTGATGAGTTCCCCATCTATCCCCTCGTCCAAGTCATTGTTGAAGATGTTGAAGAGTACTGGGCCTAAAACAGAGCCTTGGGGTACTCCACTGCATACTTCCCTCCATGTGGATGTAGTTCCGTTGAGGACTACACGTTGAGTGCGGTTGGTCAGCCAGTTACGAATCCATCTGGTGGTGGTGCTGTCTAACCCACATTTTTCTACTTTATCTAGTAGTAGGTTATGGTCTACTTTATCAAATGCTTTACTGAAGTCCAAGTAAATTATATCAACAGCATTCCTCTGGTCTACTAATTTTGTCATGTTCCATGCACCATGTACCATGCACCATGTTCCTGTGCTTCTCCCCTTAGCCATCCCTTGCAAATTCTGTAAAAAAAACCACTCACAAATGGTGAACCTGTTAGTTTCTAGGGTGTGCAGTCCTTAGTGGAGGGATGGGACCATAGAATTAAGCAAAAGGCTGCTAGGACAAAAGAAATAAACGTTTGAGTCAGAATGGGAAGAAAGAATGGTACTGTTGTGATCTAAGCCCAAGTAGTTATTACCAGACACAGTCACTCCTAAACAAACATATTTTATTAGAACAGCTGAGAATTACTTCATTCTCAGCTTAGTTCAAATTAATTCCAAAACAAAGTCCTTCAGAAAAAGTCCTTCAGCCTTATCACCTTTATATTCTTTTGCACCCTGCTAAGGGCTTTTCTTGGCAAAGCCTCACAAAGTTCAGAAACAAGAGATGGACAAGAAACAAATGTAGCAACGTTGCTTTCCTACAAAGAGCTCAAGAGCCTTTGCTGCTCTTTTAAGCCTTATGGGAGGGCCCAATCATCTCCTGGCCTTACTCCCAAGTCATCCTTTTTGCTTTAGCTGCTCTTGCCTTCTGGCAGCTCTTTGCATGCGTGCACTAGGAACAGGCTCCTCCTATTCCTCTGCCTCTCTGCTGTCCGCCTCTGGAGGCTCCGGAGTTCGTGCATCGCTCCCAGATGGCCCTGGCCCCATCTCTGCCTCTGACGCAGAGCCCTTGTCTCAGCCTTTCCCTGACTCCAGAATTGGCCCATTGTCCTCCCCAGCCTCCTCCTCACTGTCCGACTCCTCTGCCAGCTCCGCAGGCTGCTGATGGACCACAACAGGTACCTCCTCTGTGGTTAGAATGGAAGTTCTTAGCAAAATGGACAACAAAGAAGCATATCTTAATCCTGTCACATCCTGCTGAGTGAAAGCTCAGCAGCACTTCATGTTCAGTGCCTACCGCCTCTCTATCTCATATTGAACTGTGGAACTGGTCTGACCATTGACAAGTTTCTTCAATGGGAATTTGCTTTCCTCTATTAAATCCATATAGGGACGCGGTGGCTTAGTGGGTAAGACGCTGAGCTTGTCGACTGAAAGGTTGCCAGTTCAGTGGTTCGAATCCCTAGTGCCGCTTAATGGGGTGAGCTCCCGTTACTTGTCCCAGCTTCTGCCAACCTAGCAGTTCGAAAGCACGTAAAAAATGCAAGTAGAAAAATAGGGACCACCTTTGGTGGGAAGGTAACAGCATTCTGTGCACCTTTGACACTGAGTCATGCCGGCCACATGACCACGGAGACGTCTTCGGACAGCACTGGCTCTTTGGCTTTGAAACTTTGAAACGGAGATAAGCACCGCCCCCTAGAGTCGGGAATGACTAGCACATATGTGCAAAGGGAACCTATTAAATCCATGACTCCCATGTCCTGTACTTGTGAATGAAAGAGAACAGATGCCGCCACAGAGTCATCTTTTAGGGGAGATGAGTGGCATAAAACTTTAATAAATAAAAATAAAGTCCAACTTATGCATGGAATGGAAGACCCACCATCATTGGACTGGTAAAGCTGGACCATTATAGAAACCTTTACATAAGAGAAAATCTATATAGAGGTTTTGTTTTTTAAAAAATTTGAATTTATATCCCGCCCTTCTCCGAAGACTCAGGGCGGCTTACATTGTGTTAAGCAATAGTCTCATCCATTTGTATATTATATACAAAGTCAATTTTTATTGCCCCCAACAATCTGGGTCCTCATTTTACCTACCTTATAAAGGGTGGAAGGCTGAGTCAACCTTGGGCCTGGTGGGACTTGAACTTGCAGTAATTGCAAGCAGGTGTGTTAATAACAGACTGCATTAGTCTGTTGAGCCACTAGAGGCCCTGGTTAAGAGAACCAGAGGTTAAGAGAAGAAACATCTCATTAAAATAAGTGAGATGTTAATAGGGCATAATTGCTTTTCTTTTCTCAAAAAAAGGCAGAAGGACTCTAAAAGAAGTATATGAAAGCTTGGACAAAACTCTGGAATACTTTAAAGACAATAAGTATTTTACAAGATAGTTGTTTCTCTATTTTTCCCATTTTCTGTGCATGTTTTTTTCTGGGTTGTATCTATTTAAAAGTTCAAGGTGACATTAGATAATTTTGCCAAGAATCTCCTTCTACAAAATAGAAGATGGCAATAATAATAATTTATAATAACTGGCCAAAAGTTTAGGTGTATAATGGCAGGAGGTAATTTATCCAGAGCCATATTTAAATATATTTTTAAGCCTTCTTGGATGGGTTCAGGGTTATATGATACAGGACTGTGAAGTCATTGGCTTGCTTGAGGTTGTTGCAAAACAGAACTGTCTGCTCCTTCCCAAGTCTAGATTTTTATCGCAGTCTAGACCACAGTTCCTCGTCAGCTGATTCATTTTGACATCTGATTCATAACAAGAACTGTCCAGAAAAAAGTCAACATAAGATTTGTATTGAAGCAGTCATAATCTTATAAGCAAGCAGGGAAGATCGCACTGGCTTGATGGCTGTTTTTATCCCAACCATCAAGTTGATTTAAGTTATTAAGTTATTTCTTGGATCCCTTAAGCCAAGGGTGAATTACTGCCAACTGAAATTTCGCCAAACACTACAGGGTTTCATGTTTCTTGTTAAACTTCCATGCTTTTTAAAACCTCCAATATCTTATAATTCCTCTCTTGCATATAAGCCCACCTATTGCAAACTATTTAAAGTACTTTTTGTGGCCTGGTGCTTGTCAAACGTTCTCCAAAAAAGACACCCAAACCCAGAAGTGATCAGGTGTATCTGTAAATCTGACCTGTTCAGATAAACAGAGTTAGAAAATTCCAGTGTGCAATTTCCAATTTAGTTTTACCCAGTGCACGCCCAGAGGAAGCACATTGCTTAGTTTAGCTAGCAAAACTTGCCGGATGTCTGTTTATTAAACATTAGCAAACATCAAGAGATTAACTGATAAGATGGGATAAAAATAGCAGGCAAAAAACAGAAAGAGATCAACATAAAGAGTTGAAGGCAAGGACTTAACAACAACCTATATCAGTGTTTCTCAACCTCAACTACTTTTAAGATGTGTGGACTTCAACTCCCAGAATTCCCCAGCCATCTAGGGAATTCTGGGAAGTGAAGTCCACATATCTTAAAGTAGCTGAAGTTGAGAAACACTGGTGTATAAAGAATTTCCCAGAACCAGTGGAAATAAGTAACTTGCATGAACATTCCCAAAGAGAAACTGCTTATTGTCTTTGTTTATTCCAGCTTTATCCCTTTCTGTGTAGAACAGCAGTAGGATAGAGAGGGAAAGTAGGACACTAGGTGATTCCCTCCTCTAATCTGCAGTAGGAAAGAACCAATTTGGTGGAAGGCATGAGGTAGCCAATATGAAATGGGAGACATTGCTCCTGTTATTCTACCTGAAAGATTAATATTTTGTGGGGGTGAATAAAGCAAAGATAAAGGTTCCCCTCGCACATACGTGCTGGTCGTTCCCGACTCTAGAGGGCGGTGCTCATCTCCATTTCAAAACCGAAGAGCCAGCACTGTCCGAAGACGTCTCCATGGTCATGTGGCCAGCCTGACTAAATGCCAAAGGCACACAGAACTCTGTTAGCTTCCCACCAAAGGCGGTCCCTATTTTTCTACTTGCATTTTTTACATGCTTTCAAACTGCTAGGTTGGCAGAAGCTGGGACAAGTAACAGGAGCTCACCCTTTTATGCGGCACTTGGGATTCAAACCGCTGAACTGCCGATCTTTCGATCATCAAGTTCAGTGTCTTAGGCCCTGAGCCACCGCATCCCTGGGAGGTGAATACTACAAATTAAAAGACATGGTGTTCTGTCCCCCTCGCTCCGTCTGAGCGATGACTTAATTAGCCGGCACTATCAGCTCTGGCAGTAAACTAGCGAGCGTCTGCCAAGTGTCTCTGTTATCTCTCTTGATGCCAATGAGTCAACAAACAGCACTTCAGCTCTAGTCAAGCAGTTGATTTGCCTGCTACGAAGAGGCATAGCAGCCCTTGCTGCTTTTATATCCTGTGGGGTGTGGCTCCATGACTCAGCACTTCCTAGGCCTGCCCCACCCCTGCTTCTGTTGTTCCCGCCTCCCCTGCCTACAAAACCTAGGGTTCAGCCAGGCCTGATTGCCATCAGCTGGGTCTAGAGGTGTGGCCTGGGAGGGAAAAGAGTCAGGGGATGGAGGCCTCGTTATCTCTTCCACCTGGCCTGCCTCTGGCTCCTGGAGCTGAGCCAGGGAAGCCGGTGCTCCCGAGGTAAGTCCTGATGGCCCTTCCCCCTCACTTTCCAAGTCACTTTCTAGCAGGGGGCCCGGCACGGGGGACACAGACACAACACATGGGTTCGCAAGTACAACTAGATGCAGGTGCTTACCTCCCACCCCCACAAGATGCAAACAGCCTTTCTGCTACAGCGTCCTCAAAATCAAAAAACACCTCTTGGTCTGTCACGCTTTACACAACGGCAGAAGATTTTGGGAGCTGCAATTTCCTTCACCAGATGCACAGAGTGACTAAAGGAGTGGCTAAACTCAGATAGGATTTAAATTGGCATCTGGGAGGAGGTAATGGAGGGGAAAGGGAAGGTTCTTTATGCAGGTTACCATTATCTAATCAATTAATTTGCTGGGACTTCCAAGGCGGCCCGAAACTTTTTGATGTCAAAAGTACTTTTGTCTCTGTCAAAAGTAGTCTTCAAAATGGTCATTTTGAGGTCTAAAGAGGATGGAATGCTATGATACTGCTTTTTTCTTGTTTTGATTCACTATGGTAAATTGGTGTCCAATTAATTCGCAGAAAGATTGTCCTGCTTATCCTATGTGAAATTCAGAGAGGCATGCAGGATCAATGATGATATAAACGATGGTTGTGAAGGCACCTCTAATCTTACTTCAGCATTATTTGGTGCATAAAAAAAAATGTACTCAGTTTTACTTGCTGTAATGTGGGTATGTCCACCAAAAATACATAGTCCGAATAAATGGGTTTGCTTAAAGTATGGTGCAGCTTAGTGTTTCGGTCGGTCTGGCTGGTTTTTAGCAATACGATTATGTGCCGAAGTGGAGTTTGTTCACTTTTTAACTGTATTGTTTGTCTTTGTAACGTTTGTGTGTGTGTATCTGTGTTCACACACACACACACACACACACACACACACATTCATTCATTCATTCATAAACAGGTAGATCTTAAGATATGACTGTTATGGAGCCTGCCCATTATGGTCGCATGTTACAATGGTCATTAGGTGAAGCACCTCGCCTAATGACCCTCCATCTTTGCTAACCCCACTGAATCATTAAATGAATGCCTGGGTCAGTAAGTAGAGCGTGGGATGCCTCAGAGGTGGGGGAAGCCCTTGGAGGCCTAGCACAGTCCCAGGCCCACCTGCCCTGATCTTCTCCGGCCTTCCCCACCCCCGAGATGTCCCACAGTCCTTTTCCTACTCCCACCAAGTCCCCCCAGGCCTTAGGTCTGATTCCCAGCCCTCTGGGCCAAGCATTCTCCTCCTCTTTTATCTTTTGAGGAGGTCTGAGTGTTGTGTATGGACGTCCCTTACGCAAGGAAGCAAGAACCGCTGATTGGTCCAATTGCCGGCAAGATGCCAGCGGGAAATTAAGACCTGCCGATTGGTCCATGCACTGACAGATGAGTATAAAAGAGCTGTCGGTGCCTCAGAACGGTGCTCGCTCTAGCCTAGCCATAATCAAACAGAGAGAGTCACGGTTAGCTCAATAAACATTTTGAATTGTTTCTCTGCCTGGCCTCCTTTCTTCCGCCTAGTTCCACAAACAGAACAAATTGGCGACGAAGGTGGGATTGTGAGGAGGCCGTTGAGCGAAGTCACTAGCAGAGCAGAATGTTGAGCTAAGTCACAGTGACGAGACATCGCAAAGAAGAAGAAGAAGAAAAAAAGCCTCAGATGATTTTTTTCCCCTCTTCCGGAACATGGCCCTGGAATGACTTGCTATTTTGCACAGCCACTTGGTGCGATTTCGCAAGCAGCCACCATTATATCCTAGCCACAAAATGACGGCTGTGTTGGGGTCACAGCAGCGCATCCCAGGGACAAACTGCTTCATTTTATTGCTTTAATGAGAGCTGCAGAATAGCTTCCTGCAGCATTCAGAAATGTCTGCAGCGTTGTGCTGACCCTGTTAAGGCAGAAAACAAAGCAGGTTTGTTGCATGGTTGCCATTTTGTCCCAGCTTACAACCTGCATTCAGGTTGCTACAGTGCAGCCCAGGGACAAGTGGCCTGGCCACCTTCCCCAACATGAGGCCCAGAGCGCTTCAAAAAGTAGATGTGATGGGTGATGGATGTTTGGGGAAGAGGTCCACACACTGCAGGGTCCAAGTAGGAGGGGATGGAACAAGGGGCAGCCCAGCAGCGTCCTGAGGTCGGGTCAGCTTTGAATGTTCATTTAAGTGACTGTTGTATATCCAAAAGGGACCAGTGGCTCAGTGGCGAAGATGCTGAACTTGTCGATCGAAAGGTCGGCCGTTCAGTGGTTCGAATCCCTTGTGCCATATAATGAGGTGAGCTCCCGTTACTTGTCCCAGCTTCTGCCAACCTAGCAGTTTGAAAGCACATAAAAAAATGCAAGTAGAAAAATAGGGACGACCTTTGGTGGGAAGGTAACAGCGTTCCATGTGCCTTTAGCGTTTAGTCCTGCCGGCCACATGACCACGGAGACGTCTTCGGACCGTGCTGGCTCTTTTCAAATGTGTTTGCTTGTCTGAATCCATTTTTGTTACAGACGTAACAGATTTATGACTATGAAACTATATTTTACAGATGGCTCTCGACGCATGAGCACAATTGGAACAAGAATTTCTGTTGCTAAGTGAGGTGGCTGTTAAGTGACTTATAAACTTTTTTTTGCTATGGTTGTTAACTGAATCACTCTAGTTGTTAAATCATGTGGTCCCTAAGTCAATCTGGCTCTCCCCCTCCCCATTGACTTTGGTTGTTGGAAGCCAGCTGGGAAGGTCGCAAATGGTGATTACATGTCTTTTTTGACACTGCAGTTATCATAAATGTTGATTGCCAAGCACTTGAATTTTGATCATGTGACCATGGAGATCCTGTTACAGTTGGAAGTGCAAGGACTGGTTGTCAGTCACTTTATTTTCAGTGCTGTTTTAACTTCTGCATTGTAAATGTTGTCAGGGTAGTGATTTAAGACCTGATCAACTGATGCAATGATGGGAATGAGTCAGCAAGGTTTTTGGCTGTTATCCCTTTAAGAGCCTGTATAATAAGAAGAGGCCCTGTTAAGGCGTCTCTCTATTCCTATGTGTTCTTCCCTGCTGTAATTGCTGCTTGTTTGACCTCTGGCTATAATATGTGTATGTATAGTATATATTCTTTTGTAGGATAAAACCACTATTTATTACAAATCTCTGTTTGCTGTTATTGCTCCTGGGTTGTCTCACATAGTAAAGCTGTGCACACTCTGACAAATGTGTGTATGTAAATGTATCTACATCCAGATGTAAAATATATGTCGGAATGCATATGATATATACATTCATATCCTTCCCAAAATTCAGATGAACAAGGGTGCCTGCAGGTGTGATCAACAGAGAGACAAGATGTGACACTTTAGTGGTGCAATCAAATGAAAGAATTATAAGATAAAATAAAAAATTGGAATATAAACTGGGAGGTCAGGTCAAATCCTGGACAGGAGATTAAGTAAGATGGTCGGGGAGGTTCCTTTCATTCCATGAAAGTGAATCGCCCTAAAACTGGACTTTGTCAATGCTGCTTCCTAAGGCTGCCAACTACACATTTTTTTTCACTCCGCAGAAGCATCAATGGAGACCTGCTGTTCCCGTGGATATGAATGGGCAAGTCAAAAGAAAGACTGTAGGTTTCTCTCTTCAGATCGGGATTCCAAAGAATGCAGGTAGACGACAAAGTGTTTAATGTAGTTGCATCATCTAGTTATTTTTTTTCTCCCCTATATTGTTTTGACAAATAACTCAAGGCAGTGAACATCTCCTCCTATTTTCCTACAACAACAACGCTTTGAGGTGGGTTTGAGCTGAGAGAGAGGGACCGGCCCAAGGTCGCCCAGCTGGCTTGCTTGCTTCAGGCAGCACTCGAACTCACAGTGTTCTGCTTTCTAGCCTGGTGCTTTAAGTAGTGCACCAAATTGGCTCCTCATCCAGGAAACGAACACTGCCTCCTTCAAGCTGACTTCCTGAGATTTTCATTGGCATATCTGTGATTTTTGAACATCTATGTCCATGATGGCGAACCTATGGCATGCGTTCCCAAAGTGGCACACAAAGCCATATTGCCCGGCACGCAGGTCTTGCCTGTTTTCCAGGTTTCTTGTGTGCATGCACATGTGACTATCAGCTGTCCACACGTGCTGCAGTGCCAAAACCTGGTGTGTGCATATGCGCCGGCCAGCTGATTGTCAGGTGCACATGCACACCAGGACTCAGAAGTTTGGCTTTTCTGGAGCGCAATACCTTCACGTGCACTGCAGTGCCAAAAACCAGCCTGCGCATGTGCACCAGCCAGCTGATCGTTGGGCATGCATACGTGCTAGAACCTGGAAGTTCAGCTTTTCTGGAGCGCTAGCCCTTCATGCATGCGGCAATGCCCAAAACTGGCCTGCACATGCACGCCAGCCAGCTGATCGTCGGGCGTGCTAGAACCCAGAAGTTCAGCTTTTCCCGATTGCGACCCTGATGAGCCTGTGCGATGTTTACGTGCGACTTTTTCAGCACTCGGTGCCAAAAAGGTTTGCCATCACTAGCCTATGTGATTTTCTTAGCAGCAGTATGGAAATAGCTTGCCATTGTTTTCATTTTTACATTCCAGGCAAGTCTAAGTCTTCGGATAGGCTGGTAATCTCCCATCCAAGTATGAACCAGGTCCCGTCTTGCTTATCTTTCAAGCGCAGACATCCTGCACTTTGCTCAGATGCTGTTGGTGTCCATTTCCCAAATTGCACCCATTTTCTCCAAACCCCTTTGGTTAGCCCTCTTTCATTACAAATTCAGTCTCTTGGCCTAATCCAATTTTGGTTCCTGCCGGAAAGTTAGACTCTTTTGAGAAAATGTTGTTATGACGGTTTTAGAAGTTGCAACTTTTTCTATGTTTTGTCAAGTGTGTTGTGCAATCATACCACCCATTACAGAGCTTCCCTGATGGATGTTGAGACTCTAGAAAGAGTGCAGAGAAGAGCAACCAGAATGATTAGGGGACTGGAGGCTAAAATATACGATGAATAGTTGCAGGAACTGGGCATAGCTAGACTAGTGAAGAGAAGATCCAGGGGAGTCATGATAGCAGTCTTCCAATATTTGCGGGGCTGCCACAGAGAGGAGGGGGTCAAGCTATTTTCCAAAGCACCTGAAGGCCAGACAAGGAATAATGGATGGAAACTGAACAAGGAGAGATTCAATCTAAAAATAAGGAGAAATTTTCTGACCGTGAGAGCAATCAACCAATGGGACAGCTCACCTTCAGAAGTTGTGGGAGCTTCAACACTGGAAGCTTTCAAGAAGAGACTGGACTGCCATCTGTCAGAAATGGTGTAGGGTCTCCTGCCTGGGTGGGGGGTTGGACTAGATGACCTACAAAGTCCCTTCCAACTCTGTTGTTAATCTGTAATGCTCTGTCTGGTTCTCTTTGTAGGATAGCCCAGGAACAGTGCTGCCTCAGCCAGCTGGAGGTGTTGCATTGCACCACTGGAATGGCCATGGCTAGTAAGCAAGAAAATTGTGATTTGCCAAGGGAGAATTCCACCTGTGAAGACAAGATCATTAAGGTGAAATTGTAGAGGGGATGTTGAAATGACTGCATAGCAATTTGGAATTTTTCTTTGTTATCAGAGCCGGATGCTGCTGGTCTACTTCGGTACATTTCACGTTGTGGTGTGTAGAATTTGCTGGTTCCTGGGCGGTTCTTTGAGGGTTCTGTTGTGGCCTGCCAGCAGCCAGCAGAGCTGGCGGCAGACTCGGACAGTGAGGAAGTTGGGGCGGACCATGGGCCTGTTCTGGAGTCTGGAGAAGGCTCTGGTGAGTGCTCTGCGTCGGAGGTAGAGAGGGGGCCCAGGGCCGTCCAACAGTTAACAGCTACCTTCGGAGTCGGAGATAAGTGGGGCTGAGGAACAGCTGGAGCCTGTTCCCGATGTGCGCATGTGCAGAGCTGTCAGGAGAAGGGAACAGTTAAGAAACAAGGGCCGACTCAGGAGTAAAGGCACAGATGGATGGTGAATGGCCCCTCCTATTGGGAATAAAGAAGAGCGAAAGGGGAGTGGAGTTTGTAGGAGACACTTAGTTCATTTCAGTAGTGTGAAGATCTGTTCGTGACTCTCAGAGACTCCTTGCCAAGTCTTTTCTTGTTCAACATTGCGTTTGGAAGATATCAACCTAGCATCTCTCCAAGCCTGATAAGGTTTGTGGTTGTGAATTCACCCTGGAGAGACTGTTTGCCGGGACTTTGCTGGATGTGAACGAGAGGAATTCACATTAGCTTAATAAAAAGAGGTTTTGTCGGGACAAGGAGTCTGCTTCGTACTTTTGTGAAGCCTAGGTCAGAACAGGTTCCTTAATAAGGAAATAGGCAAAAGGATATGGAAAACATTGGGTGTTTTTCCTGACAGTGCATCCTATAAAACCAGAGAATCCCTTATAAAGATTGTTTACAGCACTCTTACTGATTGTTCTGCATTTGTTACCTGTGCTTAAGTCTGCATTGTGGCCTTTAGCCTGGGGGAATCTCTGAGGGGCCATTTCGTCTATGATTATTACATGAGGAAGACTATTGAAATCATGGATACTTCACAAGGGGCCATGATGCTAGGCGTGGGAAGTACCAACTCCTGTACGTTTCATGCTAGAAATGAAAAAACAAATATTGTGTCAGAATATAATCATAATGAGAGCCTATCATCTTAATAAAGGGACAGCTCAGGGGCTAGGACGTTGAGCTTGTCGATCGAAAGGTCAGCAGCTCGGCCGTTCGAATCCCTAGTGCTGCCGTGTAATGGGGTGAGCTCCCATTACTTGTCCCAGCTTCTGCCAACCTAGCAGTTTCGAAAGCACGTAAAAATGCAAGTAGAAAAAATAGGAACCACCTTTGGTAGGAAGGTAACAGCGTTCTGTGCGCCTTTGGCGTTGAGTCATGCCGGCCACATGACCACGGAGACGTCTTCGGACAGCGCTGGCTCTTCGGCTTTGAAACGGAGATGACCACTGCCCCCTAGAGTCGGCAATGACTAGCACATATGTGCGAGGGGAACCTTTACCTTTACCTATCATCTTAATAGATGGATGTAAAAATATAAAATGTGAAGCGAGAGGAAGTGGGCAGGAAAGGGTGAAGATTCTTTGTTTATTCCTCCCCCCTCTTTTTTTTACACATGGATGGAATTCCTGTTAAAGTAGTAACTGTAAATGAATTGTTAAAAAAAAAATCTTGCCAAATTGGATATAATTTCTCCGGGATATTGCTGCAGAAATGCGTAATTTATTCATAAATGCCGAAAGCCATCTTAAGGGATGGAAAACTCTGTAGCTGCATAATGAGGAAAGGTTCTCAGGTTGTATTTTAATCTAGAATGGTCAAATGAGATATATAATAAGATCAGTGGCCGCTTTCTAAAATAAGTCAAATAATATGGGCAGACTTGATTCGGATTAGGGAGCAGGAAAACTAAAAAAATGGAACAGCTGACTGCTTGGAAAACCCACTTGTCAAGAGTTGATGTATTAATGAGTCTTGAAGACTTTTATTTTAATTGCTTTTAATCGCTCCATGTTTGACCCTTGCTATTATGATTTTTTTTCCCCTTCCTGTCTTTACTTGTTCTATTGTTTTAACCGAAGCAATCTTCTTTTAATACTTCAGTTACAGATTGCAGTTATGCTGCTGAGGGTTCTGAATATGTTCAGAGAGTAAATTCAAAGCAGGTTACATATTCTGAATTTTGTAGAAACATTTCAATCTCCAAACCCTTCCAGGATGTTCACAGCGGTTACACACTTGAGATATTCTTTGGGGCTTGCAACTGAGTAGTTGTTGCTCAAAACTTTTAAACATCCAAATATTTTCAGAAATGTTCTGAGAGGATTTAACCCAGGGTTTCCCAACCTTGGCAACTACTGTGTTTTCCCCAAAATAAGACCGGGTTCTATATTATTTTTGCTTCAAAAGACGCATTATGGCTTATTTTCCAGTTAGGTCTTATTTTTGGGGAAATACGATACTAAATGCACCCATCTGGCTAACGATCTTAACTGGGGCTTATTTTGGGAGTAGGGCAGAGGTGAAAGATTGCCCAATCCTGTAGCGATAGCAACGGGTGGTTTGGAGAACCGATAGCAAAAATCCCTGCCCCTCCCCATGTCCAGTTGAATCACGCGATCATCAGAGGCTTTTTTTTTTAACTTTTAAAAGCATTTTTTCTTCACCTGGAAAAAATGCTTTTAAAAGTAAAAAAAAGCCTCTGATGATCATGCAGGCCAAAGAGGTTGTAGAAAAAATGCTTTTAAAAGTTAAAAAAAAAGTTGGCCACGCCCACCCAGTCACATTACTCCCCCCAAGCCATGCCCACAGAACCAGTAGTAACAAATCTTACATTTCACCCCTGGGGTAGGGTTTATATTACGAGCATCCTGAAAAATCATGCTAGGGCTTATTTTTCAGTTGGGTCTTATTTTCGGGTAAACAGGGTATATAATACATTATAGTTGCAAGATGGCTGAGGAATTCTGAGAGTTGAAGTCCATACATCTTAAAGTTGCCAAGGTTAGGGAAACCCTGCATTAACCCCAAAAGATAGCACCGAAAGGCATCTTAGATCTCTGTGTTTGAAGGACAGCTACCATAACACAATTAATTTCCGCTACACAGAAATGTTGTCACTGCTGCGTTTTGGGGAAAGAGGCCCAGAAACAAGGCAATAGCTGTGAACAGAGCCTTTTAATGGGTTATCAGTGTGGATTGGTGTTCAGAGCTTGCTGTGTCGAAGGGCATGAAAACTCGGATGCTGGGATTGTTGACGGTCCTAACAAAGAACTGGGTAAGTTGTTCAAATTAAAAACAAAACTGCAGGAGAGCTGTTGCATGCTGTTTGCAAAATGGATTAAAATGTGTTAGGGAGATTTAATCTGTGTGTTTAATCTGAGATTAACTTGTAACATTTTTTCGCTTCCGAAGTTAAAAAGGCTGAATGCTGCTCTCTATCCCCACGAGAGCAAAGTTGTTGTTGTTGGGAGGAGTATCACCATCATCTACCATTTAAATTTTGAGTTCATGCCTCCATCTAGACCAGGATTTATCAACCATTACCATGTTTTCCCGAAAATACGACATGTCCCCAAAATAAGGCCGAAGTCTGATTTTTGGGGTGGGCGTAAATATATGCCTTCCCCTGAAAATGAGCCGTAGTGAAGAGGTAGGCGTGGCCAGCACAGGAGACAGCCCTTCCCTTCCCCCATCATCTCAGGGCTTCTCGGCCCCTTAATGGGATCAACTGAGGTGCTCCAGCCGCCACTCAAGAAACAGCTGATTTGAGGGTGCTGCTCAGGCCCCTGCCTCCAGCAAGCACAGCCGCTTTTGCTTCCAATTGCAGCTGCAAAAGAAGCCGGAGGCCAAGCGATGCACCCCACACGCCTCGCGACCTCCTATTCCATCCACGGAACAGGAAAGGAAGGCCTGGAAATCCATACCCCTGGGACATCGGAAGAAGCCCTGCGATGAGAGGCCGCTGCCAATGTGCAGGAAATCTCCCAAAGCAGCCACATCCCTCCGCTAACTTGCTTTCCTGCTCCATTCTCCACTGCCACGTGCAGGGCAAGAAAAGTACTCTATGGGACTACTTCCAACTTCGTGATATCTTTTTTTTTTTGTGGGAAATTGGAAGGTCTGAATTTCTGGTTTATGCAGAGAATTTGGGCCATCACCTGCGCAGGCACGCAGGTGGTGAGACGGAGAGGGTGGGGCCAGTGGGCTTGCTGCCTCCTGCACCTCAAAAATAATAACACCTCCCTGAAAATAAGGCCAAGCCCTTATTTGGGGGGGTCAAAAGAAAATAAGACCCTGTCTTATTTTCAGGGAAACACGGTACAACTTTAAGACATGCGGACTTACAATTCCCAGAATTATCCAGCTAGCAATGGCTGGCTGGGGAATCCTGGGAGTCAAGGTCTAGGCATCATAAAAGTTGCCAAGTTTGAGTAACGCTGAATTTAAACATCCAGATGTTACTGGAAATGCTTCAAAGGAAACCTTCCCAATTTCCTAAACTGTTGTTTCGACTGTGAATGAACCAACCAATATCTCTAACAAGAGGCCAGTATAATTAACAGCATATTTCTCTTTCACTCCTCAATGCTGACTTGCTTTCTCCAGTGGAAATTAATCTTGAGGATCATTACCTGAATGACCGTTGCAGAGGTAAGCTTGTTCATATTGTGGCAAGAGACCATCAGAACAAAGCATTGGTGTTAGATAAACTTGAGAATTTGTAGAGGCAGTGTGAATTTTATTCAGGGTTCTCATTCAATGTTACCTTCTAAAATATACTAGTTCTCCATTTGGCAAGTCTTTTTTTTTTTTCATAAAAAAGTTTTATTTTTACAATCATATCAAACAGCTCATCCAATGTACAGTTATATACAATTAGTCGGGCTTGCCCAGTCACCACCCCCCTTTTTAACACTCTTCCCTCTTCTACCTTCTTCTACTTTCCAGACCTTCGTCTCCTTCTCTTATCTACATCCTCTCCTCCCTCCACCCTACACCTTCCTTCTCCCTCTTCTACCCCTCTTCCTTCCTCTTCTCCTCTTTCCTACCTCCTACTCTCTCCTCTTTTCTCCCTCCCCATCGTTCTAAAATGGTAACTGGGCAGACCCGACCCTACATTAATTTATACATCTTCAATAATCCCTGTACATTAACCATCACTCCATCCTTTACCCTCAACCCCCCAATTCCCCTCCCCCTTACCCCCCACCCCCACCCCGACTTCCCAGAACAAAATGCAGGGTATCAAAACTAACAATCATAATCCAAAATAATTCCTAAATTATAATCTCTAGTCACCCCACACATAATCACACTCTCAATTCCCCTCTCCTTCAAAAATATATCTAATACAAAATATTTCCTAAATTTACTCATATGCTATTCGATATTTTTTTATCTGATACTTATTTTGAATATAATCAATCCACATTTTCCATTCTAAAATATATTTTTCTTGTGTATAGTCTTTCAAGTAAGCAGAAATTTTTGCCATTTCTGCCAGAGTTGATACTTTGAGTGTCCATTCTTCAGTTGTAGGTAATTCTTCTTTCTTCCAATATTGAGCAATCAAAAGTCCTGCGGCTGTTATTAAGTTCATTTGGCAAGTCTTAACTGACCTTGTCTGATCTTGAAAAGCTAAGCAGGTTTGGGGCTGGATCAGGGTGAAATCTACTTACCTTCCCTACTGGTTCAGAAGTGCATCTGTGCACACCAACCCTCTGCGCCTGCACAAACCCTTCTGCGCATGCACAGAGGGTAAAAAACAGGTTACTTCCTGGTTAAAACCAGGAAGTAACAAGAGCCATCATCACTACCGGCTCAGCCAATTGGGAGCATTTCACCCCTGGGCTGGATAGTTCTTGGATAAGAGAGCATTACAAAATCCCAGAGCTATGGACTAAATTGAATTTCATAGTTGTATTGTGAACTATCCTCACAATTGAGAGGAGCCAATCTGGTCCACTGGCTAAAATGGTGGATTTTAGGGAAACATTTCTAGGAGCCTGATTCAAAGACTTTTTAGCACAGGGGTCTCCAACCTTGGCAATTTTAAGACTTGTGGACTTCAGCTCCCAGAATTCTGGGAATTGAAGTCCACAAGTCTTAAAGTTGCTAAGGTTGGAGACCCCTGTTTTAGCACAATCGCTCCAGTACTTTGTGGATATTACCTCAACTTTTTTTGATCCGTACTCCATTGATACTCCTGTTAAGTTATTGAATAAAAATCATGTACAACAGAACTTAATTGTTCCAGAATAAGTCAGTTAATATATCAGCTTTTGGAAGGCTCTAATCTAGAAGTGGAAGTCTTTTCAGAGGAGCAAGGCCATCAGGTAGAAACAGGGCCCCCAAGTTCAGCTCCCCTCACTTCCAGTGCTTCTCTTGGGAGGGTTCCATTAGACACACGAAACCTGGTTGGAGGTAGCAATCCTGAAGGTGCTTCATAGGTTTTAAAGGACTTCATAAGTTAAAATTAGAACCAGAACCTTGAAACATATTCAGGAATATATTTGCAGCCCCTGTAAGGCAGGGGTCTCCAACCTTGGCAATTTTAAGACTTGTGGACTTCAGCTCCCAGAATTCTGGGAATTGAAGTCCACAAGTCTTAAAGTTGCTAAGGTTGGAGGCCCCTGTTTTAGCACAACCGCGCCCGGACTTTGTGGATAATTCCTCAAATTTTTTTGATCCGTACTCCATTGATACTCCTGTTAAGTTATTGAATAAAAATCATGTACAACAGAACTTAATTGTTCCAGAATAAGTCAGTTAATATATCAGCTTTTGGAAGGCTCTAATCTAGAAGTGGAAGTCTTTTCAGAGGAGCAAGGCCATCAGGTAGAAACAGGGCCCCCAAGTTCAGCTCCCCTCACTTCCAGTGCTTCTCTTGGGAGGGTTCCATTAGACACACGAAACCTGGTTGGAGGTAGCAATCCTGAAGGTGCTTCATAGGTTTTAAAGGACTTCATAAGTTAAAATTAGAACCAGAACCTTGAAACATATTCAGGAATATATTTGCAGCCCTGTAGGCAGGGGTCTCAACCTTGGCAATTTTAAGACTTGTGGACTTCAGCTCCCAGAATTCTGGGAGTTGAAGTCCACCAGGCTTAAAGTTGAAAAGGTTGGAGACCCTTGCTGTAGGGAATTAATCCCACCTGGTTACTAGATAAGTTTGCTGTCATTGGGTGGGTTACTGCCAGTTCTGAGTAGCCTTCAGAGGTGGTATTCAGCTGGTTTGGACTGGTTCGCCCGAATCGGTAGTGCAGATTGCGGGTGGGCCTGCCCATCCGCCCTGCTGCTATGCGTCCTATTTTCAAGGCCAGGCGCACAGGCGGAAGGCATGTGCACGAGCAAAAAGCACATGCATGAAAGGCTGGGCGCATGCATGGTAGGTCCACACACACGTGGGGCGAACCAGTGGTAACAAGATCTGAAACCCACCGCTGGCGGCCTTCACTACTTGGTGGATTGCGTGAGTTTTTAATGTCCTATCTGCAAGTCTTGGAGTAGCGTATCACTAGGGCTGGGAAAGGTTTTGCTAATGGAAAATAACACCAATCTTTGGAGAAAGGAATATATTTGCAGCCCTGTAGGCAGGGGTCTCAACCTTGGCAATTTTAAGACTTGTGGACTTCAGCTCCCAGAATTCTGGGAATTGAAGTCCACAAGTCTTAAAGTTGCTAAGGTTGGAGACCCCTGTTTTAGCACAACCGCTCCAGTACTTTGTGGATATTACCTCAACTTTTTTTGATCCGTACTCCATTGATACTCCTGTTAAGTTATTGAATAAAAATCATGTACAACAGAACTTAATTGTTCCAGAATAAGTCAGTTAATATATCAGCTTTTGGAAGGCTCTAATCTAGAAGTGGAAGTCTTTTCAGAGGAGCAAGGCCATCAGGTAGAAACAGGGCCCCCAAGTTCAGCTCCCCTCACTTCCAGTGCTTCTCTTGGGAGGGTTCCATTAGACACACGAAACCTGGTTGGAGGTAGCAATCCTGAAGGTGCTTCATAGGTTTTAAAGGACTTCATAAATTAAAATTAGAACCAGAACCTTGAAACATATTCAGGAATATATTTGCAGCCCCTGTAAGGCAGGGGTCTCCAACCTTGTCAACTTTAAGCTTGGCGGACTTCAACTCCCAGAATTCTGGGAGTTGAAGTCCGCCAGGCTTAAAGTTGAAAAGGTTGGAGACCCTTGCTGTAGGGAATTAATCCCACCTGGTTACTAGATAAGTTTGCTGTCATTGGGTGGGTTACTGCCAGTTCTGAGTAGCCTTCAGAGGTGGTATTCAGCTGGTTCGGACTGGTTCGCCCGAATCGGTAGCGCAGATTGCGGGTGGGCCTGCCCATCCGCCCTGCCGCTATGCGTCCTATTTTCGAGGCCAGGCGCACAGGCGGAAGGCATGTGCATGAGCAAAAGCACATGCATGTGCACACCAGTTTTTGACACTGTCGTGTGCACGAAGCACAGCTGATCGTTGCACATGCATGTGCACACCAACCCTCTGCGCCTGCACAAACCCTTCTGCGCATGCACACCTGATGATAAGCTGGCCAGTGCACATGCACGGACTGGTTTTCGGCACTGCTGCGCACGAAGGGATCATGCTCCGGAGAAGACGAACTTCTGGGTTCTAGCCTGTATGCGCGCCCAACAATCAGCTGGCTGGCGCATGCATGGTAGGTCCACACACACGTGGGGCGAACCAGTGGTAACAAGATCTGAAACCCACCGCTGGCGGCCTTCACTACTTGGTGAAGTGGATTGCGTGAGTTTTTAATGTCCTATCTGCAAGTCTTGGAGTAGCATATCACTAGGGCTGGGAAAGGTTTTGCTAATGGAAAATAACACCAATCTTTGGAGAAAGGAATATATTCTGCCACAATTCTTGGGTTTTAGGTGGAGGACCTTGTACCCAACAATGTAGGGACACAGGGACCAGTGTCCTCTGTTCTTGCTTCATGGGCTACCAGCTTCAACCAGATGGCTTCACCTGTGAAGGTAATGAAAAATTTGATTTCCTTATTTATTTACTGTATTTTTTGATATTTTTAACTAATTAGTTGTCCTTATGTCTTGGCTCTTTTAAAACATCTAAGCAGATTTAACGTGGGATGGGGAATGCCAGGAAATAGATTGATAAGCTGAACACACATTCCCAAAGAAGCTGGTGCCAACTTTCTTCTGCGTCACAAGGAAACAACATAGACACAACACACAATCTCCAACTGAGGAAGTTGGAAAACCACCCAGGGAGAGTCTACAAAACGCCCTGGGTGTGTCTGATGTCTGGTTCAACTCAAGGATGACTTGACTTTTTATGACCTATCAATTCTCCAGATCAGATCATTCTATTGTGCGGTGATCACAAGTTGCTGAGAAACCCTAACTGGCTCATTAATACCATCTCATATGTATACCTTCTGCTTTTCCTACGATCTCTTTATAGAAATTGAGACTCTTTTTCAGTTGTGCTGCAGCTGATCTGAGGGATAACGTTTTTCAAGATAAGCGATTTCACATTTGAGGGTTTTTTTAGAAATTTCAGATGGATGTGTCTAGAGCAGGGATGGCGAACCTTTTCGGCACCGAGTGCCGAAAAGGTCACGCGGAAACATCATGCGTGTACACGTGGACTTGTTGGGGCCGCGCTCTGGAAAAGCTGAACTTCCGGGTTCTAGCGCGCATGCACACCTGATGATAAGCTGGCCAGTGCACATGCACGGACTGGTTTTCGGCACTGCTGCGCACGAAGGGATCATGCTCCGGAGAAGACGAACTTCTGGGTTCTAGCCTGTATGCGCGCCCAACAATCAGCTGGCTGGCACGCATGTGCACACCAGTTTTTGACACTGTCGTGTGCACGAAGCACAGCTGATCGTTGCACATGCATGTGCACCAGAAACCCGGAAGACAAACAGGCAAGACCGTGCATGCCGAGCGACATGGCTTTGGGCACACATGCCATACGTTCGCCATTACGGGTCTAGACTAAACAGTTGGCTTGATTTCAGATTGTCAGCAAGTTACAGAAGGTCATCTTTTATACTTATTTACCTTGGCTGTGTTGTGTCTCATCCAATCTCACCTCAGCTGGGGTCTTCTTATCTGCTTCCGAACACGGAGGAATGTCCTAGTATGCCTCCCGGCCCCAGCCCTGGCTCCATGCCCAGACAGGCTGAAAAAGAAGAAATACCTCCAGCCCCCAGCTCTGGCTCCATGCCCAGGCAAACGGAGCAACTAGACCCCTCCCCCTCCTCCACAGCATGTGAGCCTGAGGGAGGTTTATTACCAACAGCTGCCGACTGGAGTGACGCTCGCTTCAGAAGAATTGATAGGCGGAGGCAACAGAAGGAAGGGAGGGGCAGGCCTGGATAAGTGCTGAGTCATGGAGCCACACCCCATGGCCTATATAAAGGATCTGCTTTCTGGCAGTCTCTGAGTCAGGCAAAGTCGAACATATCTTGCTGAAGTCACTTTCTGGTCTCCTGCCTGCTCTGAGGACTTTGCTAGGACTTTGGCAGAGCTGCAGAGGCAAGCCTGATTCGGATTTCCCTGACCCGGGCTTCAGCGGAGGAGTGGGACACGACAGGCTGTTCCAAGTTTCTTTTCTGCTGACCTTTAGTGTGCTGAGGTCCAGTGCAAAGAATTCATTCTGTTCCTTCATTTCTTCCTCCTCTTTTGGCATTTTAATCATCTTATCCTTCTCCTTATTCTAAAGAATATAAAGGCTAGTGGGTCCTTGGTGCTCTCTGAGCTTGGATGATTTCTTGCAGACCTTTCATTACCATGCTAGATAACATCATCAGAGCACTGATGATATAATGGAACATCTGCAGGAAAACAACCATCTCAGAGCCCTGTAGAGCTGTAATTCAACTCCCAGCTACAAATATTCTCTTCTATTGAGGTGATGGGCTATTTTGATGATTTGTGATACAGAACCCTTTTGATCTGTTTTGTTTTCCTTGCAAACTTTTTGCTTTTCTTTCATGCAGTGCTGTGGTTGTTTTTGTTTTGGTTCTTTTCACTTGAGCAAAATTTCCAGTATAATATTTCTTTTGATTTAGAAGCCAATTTGCGGGTAGTATTTTTGGAGTGAGTGGTTCTGGTTCCCAAGTGTGGTTCAGGATTCTCCAGCCCATCTATTTTCACGGGGAGAAAGGGCAGTGGTGGGATTCAAATAATTTAACAACCGGTTCTCTGCCCTAATGATTTCTTCCAACAACCAGCTCACCAAACTGCTCAGAAAGTTAACAACCGGTTCTCCTGAAGTGGTGCAAACTGGTTGAATCCCACCACTGAGAAAGGGGCACTACTTCCTTGTCCATTAGAGAAAGTGTGGCAGACATTAGCATGGAGCCAGTTTCAATCACATCGTTTGAAAATAAATGCAACTGATCTCTTCAGACAACTTAATTCTGCAATCCATCGGCCAATGAGAAGCTCATATAGGCGTACCTGAAGTCCCAGAAGGACTGTTGCTCTTAAGAATTATGCTGGAAAATGGTTGATGGTAGAAAAATAATTATTTGCTGTGTTCGCTCAATGTCGGACTAAGGAGATAGTTATCTCAGAATATGAATAAAAGGACAATGGGCATGTGTATAAAATGTCTAAAATGAAAAAAAATTGAAAAATGCTTTCACTGAAGCTGAAAATCAGTCACTCTATGGCTAAATTATTTCCTCTTGCGCTACTTAGAGCCTATATGTTCTATCTGTGCCAATACTCTATGGCAGGGGTCTCCAACCTTGGCAACTTGAAGACTTGTGGACTTCAACTCCCAGAATTCCTCAGCCAGCAAAAAGTTGCCAAGGTTGGAGACCCCTGCTCTATGGTATAGGCTAGAATAAGAATTTATAAAAGGTTTAGAGTAAACAATATGGCTGGGTATGGACAATCTACCATGAGTTGAGCAGGGAATCAACAACATTAAAGAACAAAAACAAATTTGTCTTTCGTCTTACAGCCATATGGATTTTGTTGCTCAGATCTGAGTCTTCTAGCCCAGTGGTGTCAAACTCACAGAGTCATGTGACATATCGGGACTTTTTCCCCCTTCGCTTAACCGGGGGGTGGGCATGGCCAGCACATGACGCATCTGGCCCACAGGCCGTGGGTTTGATACCCCTGTTCTAGATTATTGTTTTTCAAACTTGGAATTTTAAGAAGTGTGAACTTCAACTCTGAGTAGTTCCATGCTAGCTGAGGAATTCTGGAAGTTGAAGTCTACACATCTCAACATTGGCAAGTCTGAAAAACGCTGCTCTGGTTTAATCCAACTTTCTTGATTATTCTCTTAAGCGGAGAGTAATTTGATCTTTCGTCAAATTTTCTTCAACTTAGATTTCTTTCTCAGGTAACAATGATTTCAGAAGTGTTTATTACCCTGAGATAAATGTTGATCAGTGCCAACAAATGTTTTTAAGCCTGAGTCCTTGATTTGCAATCATCCAAAGCTACAATTGCACTAAAAAAAATGACTTAGGGTCATTCCTCCCACTTGTGACTTGTTGCAGCATCCCCAGGGTCATGTAATCATTATTTATGTCATTCCCAGCTGGTTTCCAACATACAAAGTCGATGGGGGAAACCACATTCAACTAACAAACATGTTAATCACTTAATTGCATTGATTCACTCAATAACCATGACAAAAAAGACTGTAAAAGCAGGCACGACTTACTTAACAACTGCCTTGCTTAGCAACACAAAATCCTGATCCCAATTGCGGTTGTGAGTCAAGGACTACCTGTATAGAAAATGGTTTGCTACACCAAAAATGGTTGTATTCTTTCTAGATATTAATGAGTGCATCACTTCAGCCAATGCCTGCAGCATCGGTCAGATCTGTGTGAATACTGTGGGCTCTTTCCGTTGCCAGCGCGAGACGAGTTGTGGGACGGGTTATGAGCTGACAGAACACAATCTCTGCAAAGGTACATTTTAGAACGTAGAACATAGAATCACAGGGCTGAAAAGGACCTCAGAGGTCTTCTAGTCCAACCCTCTGCTCAAGGCAGGAAACCTTATACTGTCCCGGTCAAATGGTTTGTCCAGTCCATTTTTGAAAACCTCTATTGATGAAGCACCCACAATTCACAACTGCCCGGAAATGGCAGAGATTTATCAAAATGCGAAATGTTACGGATGGTACACCATCTTTACTCTCTTGAACTCCACAGTATTAGCTTTGTACAATGTTTGCCCAATGTAAAGTCAAATTTGCAGTGATTAAAGTACTGGTAGATGCTTGTCTTCAAGCATTCCCAGAGCAGTGGTGGGTTGCTACCGGTTCGCCCCGGTTCGGGAGAACCGGTAGTGGCAGTGGAAGCGGGAGGCTCTGTCCACGTGCCTGGATGTCTCTGTGCATGCACAGAAGCGTTGTACGTACACACAAGTGCCCATGTGCCCACGAGCAAACCGGTAGCGATGGGATTTGAATCCCACTACTGTCCCAGATGGATTATCTGCAGGGGAGTTTGAAAAACTCATGACTGCCATCTTTATTGTTGGGGGAGCGGGAGAGAAGAGGTTATCCTCCTGCAGATATCTCAAGGTTCCTGAGAGACAGAAGCATCTATGTTTACAAACTGACTCCTTTAATGCTGCAAAGAGCCATTAATCTGTAGCAAATATTTGGCAGTGCTGGTATAAGGGAGAGACAGAGCCTCCTCGGGGGTGGGCAGCTTTGCAGGAAATGTACACCTGATCCCACTCCAGCCAGATTTCATGAAATCAGATTTCACAGAAGTGGGCTCCTTTCTGTGTTCTCTCAATATTGCTTGAACCTCCCCAGGTGTTAAAGGCTTGTCAATTTTTCTCACAAGGGCCCATCTTGGCCGTCCTTCTAGAGGAAACAATCAGTCTGTGGGTCTTCCTCCAAATCCAAAATGCCAAGAGACCCTTGTACTAGGAAAGGGAGTGGAAATATTTCGGTTGCAGATCCAGAGCACCTGAATTGGCTTTTTGAGAACTTCACTTGAATAGTCAGAGTCAGAGGTGGTATTCAGGTGGTTCAGACCGGTTCGCCCGAACCGGTAGTAGCAACCTGCGGGTGGGCAGCTCACCCGACCCGGCACTATGCCGTCCTATTAAGGCACATTTTCAAGCTGCACGCATGTGTGCAAGCTGTGCGTACGAGCAAAGCGTGTGCGTGGAAGGCTGTGCGCATGCGGGAACGGGGCACGGGTGCTCACATTTGCAAACCGGTAGAGAAAGTAAGTGAATACCAGATTTCACACTATTTCAGAGTGTGAAATCTGTGTGACGTGCCCTCTCAAGAGTTATGAGTAGCTACAACTTGCAGACGCCAGCATGACAAATGGACGTTTGTGGTTCAGCAACATTGGGAAGACCAACAATATTCCACCTCTGATCTGAAGCAAAGATAAGAATTTGTTGAGAAGCTGCTAGCTATAAGATCTTCTGGTCTTCAGAAGATATCTGGATGAGGCCCAGAGTAGGCACAGCTGATTCAGGAGACTTTCAGCAGGATGATTAAATACTTATAATAATAACCACCACTACTCCAATAGCAGCACCCCAACTATTATTTTTTTCTAGAAATAATGCCTTTACACAGGGGTGGGCTTCAAAATTTTTAGCAAGGGGTTCTGTGCCCAGTTTCTGGGTGGGTGTGGCCATGGTGGGCGTGGCCTGGTGGGGGGAGGGTTGTTTTTGCAACCAAACTTCTGGTAGGCCCGTTTTTTGCCTGAGCCTCTGTGCACGCCCTGCACTTATCTGCATCCAAAATGGGCTGTGTGGGGACTCCTGGGAGGGGCGGGGCAGAGTGGGTGGGGCGGGGCTAGCCAGGGGTGGGATTTGGGGATTCTCTGAAGTACATAGAACCTTAGTTAGAGGTTCTCCCAAACCTCTGTGAACCCCCAGCAGCCCACTGCTGCCTTTACCCCTTAATAACTACTGGTATTTACAGAAATTCCAGGCCAGGTTTCCAGTGACACATTTAATTGGTCTAGATCAGGGGTCGGCAACCTTAAACACTCAAAGAGCCACAAAGTTCCTAACCGGAAGACCCCGTTCAATTTTGGAGCTGACCGGAAGTCTGATTCCCCCACCATAGAGTCTCCTCCCAGCACGGCGTCCTTTTTCCTCTACCTGTCCTAACCAAAAGCCCTATTTATTGTGGAGCTGACCAGCAACGGGGAGCCACAGCAGAGGGATGAAAGAGCCACAGAGCCGCGGGTTGCTGACCCCTGGTCTAGATTTCGGTTTAATCTGTCAGCTCAACAACTGCTTTTATCTCGGTCATGACAAGACGGCTCCGGGAAACCTCACGCTAACTCCTTCTTTCTTTTGTGATGTGCCAGATATTGACGAATGTGAGACTGGTATTCATAACTGCCTCCCCGATTTTATCTGTCAGAATACGCCAGGATCATTCCGTTGCCGGCCCAAACAACAGTGTAAGATCGGCTTTATACAAGATGCTCTCGGCAACTGTATCGGTAAGGCATGCAGCTGAACCTGCTCTGCTGCTTACACTACTAGGGGTCGATTCAAACTATGGTCAAAGAACTCCAAATGGTGGGTATAGCACACATGAAATCCAGCCACCATCTGGAGGATGGTTGGTTTTTATTTGCCGTAGCCATTTTGAGTTTTTTGATCCTAGCTTGTGACCATATTTGTGAGCTACCCTCCACTTACGAAGTTATCCCCATTGAAGCCATTTTGAATTTGCAAGCAATGTTTTCAGCAATGGGTTGTAGAATTTTTTTCTTTCTTTGGTCTCACCTCTTCCTTTTAAATGCATGGCTGTATTTTTGCAGATATTAACGAATGTTTGACTCTTGCTGCTCCTTGTCCTGCTGGGCAGGCCTGCATCAACACAGATGGCTCATTTGCTTGCCAGAGGAATGTCCCAAACTGTGGAAGAGGCTACCACCTGAACGAAGAGAAGACCAGATGTGTTGGTCAGTACCTAGATAGCCATGTTTCATACTCACCCACCCACCCACATTTATTTCAATGTTTTGCTTCTATTTCTTTTCCATTGACATCCCTCGGTTCTACCTTCACAACTATGCTGAGAGGAAGGTTTAGGGCCGTGACGGCACGCGTGCCCGAAATGGCACATGGAGCCATGTCGCCTAGCACGTGCGGTGTCACCTGTTCCTCTTCTGGGTTTCTGACGCACATGCACGTGTGATGATCAGCTGGCTTTTGTGCTTGCATCAGTGCCAGAAACTGGTCTTCCATTTTCCAGCGTGAGCATGTGCGCTGGCCAGCTGATCGGCGTGTGCGTAGCAGTAACTTAAAGACTTGCCAACTGGTGCGCATGCGCACGTTGGAAACCAGAAGTACATTTTCCAGCACACACTCGCCAGGTGATTGGTGCGTGCGCATGCGTGGCAGTAACCTGAAGACTTGCCGGCAGTAAACTGAAGAAACCGCAAGTACATTCTCCAGTGCGTGCAAGCCCCTGGGCAACTCCTATTCCTAGTCTCGGCCCAGACGAGCGCGTGCGAATTGCTCCCTTTTTGGCACTCCATCACTGGTTTAGGGGGTATGAAGGTGACATTCAGTAAACCAACCAACTATAGGTGGTAAGATGACGGTGAGAGTGGTGGTTGTGTAACGTGGGTGGAAGTATGAAAGGAAGAATTTGTATGTGACAGCGTTTTATCAGTCGTAGAGGGTTTTGTGTGTTTTTGAGATGAGGAATGTGTCGATTGGTCAGCTTGTGAACTTCCTTGCTCCTTTTAACTTGGGTTTTTGGGTTTTTTTTATTCTACCCTGGACTGAGTATGCTTTGCTCTTCTCAGGCTTTTTGCTCCATGGGAGCAAACCAGTGGTGGGTTTCAAATTTTTTTACTACCAGTTCTGTGGGTGTGGCTTTGTGGGCGTGGCATGGCTTTGTGGGCGTGGCTTTGTTGGCGTGGCAGGGGAAGGATACTGTAAAATATCCATTTCCTCCTGATCAGCTGGGACTCGGGAGGCAGAGAATAGATGGGGGCAGGGCCAGTCAGCATTTTTACTACCGGTTCTCTGAACTACTCAAAATTTCCGCTACCGGTTCTCCAGAACTGCTCAGAACCTGCTGAAACCCACCCCTGGAGCGAACTTGCAATGGGGCCATTTCCCCCACAAATTTCTATTTCTGGCAGGAGTTACGTTCAGCCCTCTCTGGAGAAGAAGGAGATGGGCTGACTGGATGAGGTTCCGGCTGATGGTCAAGTGGACATTGTAGCGGTGCTGGATATCATCACGGGAGGAGATCCAGGTGGTGGCAGGAGTTGGAGAGCCATTTTGCTTGCTGGGCCCTTTTTGCCAATGTATTCTTTTAGAAGGCATCTCGGCAGCAATGGCAGCAATGATAACATTAGTAGCGTGACATCTGCTCGGCTTACATCAGGGATGGGAAGCGAGACATATTATTTTCCATGGTCTCCATATTGGGCTTCCCAGAACCTGGAGGATCGGTTTGTCACCTCTCAGTTGGGGAGGTGGTCAGCTATATTGGAAGAGAATAGTAGCAGAGGAAAGTGGGTGCTTAAGGACTACCAGGGATTCTCTAACTGTGGAAGAGAGAGCTTGCCTTCTTCACAGCAAACGTCAACAAAAGTCTAGCATGGTGACCATGTTTTGGTCATCCATCTTGTGTACAAACCTACCGGATGTTTTGGTGATGATTGGGGGAGCCATGCTTTGGGGTTCCCCCTTCCTGCTTACGAAGGATGTGATTGGGTTCTGGCTGAGAGTTCTAAGAGAAATTGTGGTATTGATGCAGAAGATATTAACCACTAGCCAGCCTGATGAGAATGGCTCCACCCAGATGCTAGGTGGGCGTGGCCATGGTGGGTATGGCCTAATCAGCCTCCTGCACTATGGTGGGGAGGAGGGCATTTTTGCTCTCCCCGGGCTCCGGAGGTTTTCTTTGAGCCTCCGGGAGGGTGAAATTTTTTTATTTATTTATTTGAATTTATATCCCACTCTTCTCCAAAGACTCAGGGCGGCTTACATTGTGTAAGGCAATAGTCTCATTCATTTGTATATTATATACAAAGTCAACTTATTGCCCCCCCAACAATCTGGGTCCTCATTTTACCTACCTTATAAAGGATGGAAGGCTGAGTCAACCTTGGGCCTGGTGGGACTTGAGCCTGCAGTAATTGTAATTGCAGGCAGCTGTGTGTTAATAACAGACTACATTAGCCTGTTGAGCCACTTCCCAGCCCTTATGGCCTCTCTAGGCTCGGGAGGCCCTCCGGAGGCCTACCTGAACTTCCAGTAGGCCTATTTTTCACCCTTCCCGAGCCCCCTGCACTTACCTGTATCCAAAACGGGCTGCGTGGGAACTCATGGGAGGGGAGGGGCGGGGTGGGTGAGGCCAGCCAGGAGTTGGATTTGGGGGTCTTCCGAACTGCACAATCTTAATTAGAGGTTCTCCCGAACCCCTGTGAACCCCCAGCAGTCCGCCCCTGATGAAAACATCGAAAAAGAATGTATTCTGAACCGCTGTAATTTCATTACAGAGCGTCATGTGAATTATGTATTGCACAATGAAATTCTTAACTTTGCATTCCGTGAAAAGCTTTAATATTTTCCCGTTACTCAGTTTTTTCCTTCTGTTTCTCTGGTGAGCTCCAAACATTCCATTTCAAGATAGAAATGATCTAAAACCTCTGAAGTTTTTTTTTAAAGAATCCAGGAAGTGGTGTAATATTTGAGTTGCGGACTCAACAAGGTTAGCTTTCCCCAAGGAGGCAGAATGAAATATCTGAATATTTCAGAAGCAAATCCAGGAAAATCCTGACCACAAAAAGCCTAATTGTAGAAGCGTTCCTGCTTTTTATAGTCTCTCTCCAAACCCCTCAGGTTCTTTGCTCAAGGAAAGGCCTGTTGGCTTTAACTTAAGAACTCGGCTCACAGACAAGTGAATATTGACCATGTCAGCAGAAATTTTCCCGAACTTGCAGTATAGTGTGTGATTTTAACCCACCTGTTTGTTTTTCTACTCACATTGTTTCACATTCCAGGGCCAAAATACAAGCAGCTGTTATAAGATTATATTGACTATTTTTTGGCAAAGCTCCTTTTTTTCATATTGTACGGCCCCAAAATGTCCTTGAGTCATCAGAATGCCCAAAAGTGAGCCTGAAGACGAGGCTTGCAAAAAGAAGCAGATTTTATTTATGGCCAAAAACAAACTACCGGGTGGGACTATATCTAAAACATACAGATCAGAGGTGGGTTTCAGCAGGTTCTGACCAGTTCTGGAGAACCGGTAGCGGAAATTTTGAGTAGTTCGGAGAACCGGTAGTAAAAATTCTGACTGGTCCCACCCCCATCTATTCTCAAGTCCCAGCTGATGGGAAGGAGATGGGGATTTTGCAGTAACCTTCCCCTGGAGTGGGGAGGGAATGGAGTTTTTACAGTAACCTTCCCCTGGAGTGAGGTAGGAATGGAGATTTTACAGTATCCTTTCCCTGGAGTGGGGTGGGAATGAAGATTTTACAGTAACCTTCCCCTGGAGTGGGGTGGGAATGGAGATTTTACAGTAACCTTCCCCTGGAGTGGGGTGGGAATGGAGATTTTATAGTATCCTTCCCCTGGAGTGGGGTGGGAATGGAGATTTTATAGTATCCTTCCCCTGGAGTGGGATGGGAATGGAGATTTTTCAGTAACCTTCCCCTGGAGTGGGGTGGGAATGGAGATTTTATAGTATCCTTCCCCTGGAGTGGGGTGGGAATGGAGATTTTATAGTATCCTTCCCCTGGAGTGGGATGGGAATGGAGATTTTACAGTATCCTTCCCCTGCCACGCCCACTAAGCCATGCCCACTAAGCCACACCCACCAAGCCACACTCACAGAACCAGTAGTAAAATTTTTTGAAACCCACCACTGATACAGATACAATGCATGTGAGGAAATAGCCACCTTTTTATTAAGGTGACCAATGACTCATTTTTACAATTAGAAGGAGGTCACAAATAAATTGAAGAAAAAAATATTGTAAATAAGAGAAACATTTTATTCATTGCAACAATAATACAGAATACACCAAAACATGACAAATGCATAATAAAAAACATTTGTAACAATAACATTTTATATTGTAATTATGCTTAGGTGCCTATTAATTATTATTTAAATGAGTACTCTTGCTGGTCAAGTGTTTCGTAATAGCTGCTCTGCCCTCAATTGCAATACAAAATTCTCCGCCGCAAATATTGCAGAAAACAATGTTATCCTTCTTTGATATGAGGAATGGAAATTCCTTATTCAATTTATCGTTGAAATGGCATTTCCTCTTTTTTGATTTTTCTATCCCTAAATGAATTTTAAAATTAAAAATAAAATATAGGTCTACACGAATGATGCAAGCACATTCATTATGAATAAATAAAATTAATTCTTACAACTGAAACAACATAAGCGAATAAACTTGTAGATAAAATTATACATATTTGGAAATTCTTAAACAGATAATGAATTTATAAAACGTGAATTATTGTGCTCACCTGTGTATGATTAGATATTCACTGAGAAAGAAGTGAGTCTAATGCGTGCGTGAGTGCCGTGTCGTGTTTCGGTAAGAAGTAAACAAAACCACTTGAACGTGGCGCACTCTTGCACGTAGCGCTCTCTCTCGAAACAATTCTCCTGTGCGGAGTGCATGCATCTCATAATCACATCTCACCACACTATACCGAGCCTTGACGAATCGTCATGTCAAATACAAATACGTCACATCACACGCAACAGATCGGCTCGGCGTTGATCGAATACAGAGATTTACAGATTAGTCTTCAAATATTGAAAAGGAGGACATATAGGCGGACACTTTTCGAGAGAGGACAGAACTTACAAAAGAAGGACTGTCCTCCCTAAAGGAGGACGATTGGTCACCTTATTTTTATACTCTCTGTCGTGTCCCCCTCCCCCTCCCCCTCCCCCTCCAGCGGCCGGGTCTGGGAAATCTGTATCAAGCGTGGCCATGAAGCCTCTGCAGCTTTGCCAAATTCCTTTCAGATTTCTCAGGGCAGGAAGGAATTCAAGGTGTGACTTCAGCAAACCAGATGAGACTTTCAAGGAATGCCAAAAAGCAGATCCTTTATATAGGCCATGGGGTGTGGCTCCATGACTCAGCACTTATCCAGGCCTGCCCCTCCCTTCCTTTTGCTGACGTCGCCTCTCAATTCTCAATTCTCCGGAAGTGGGAATCTGTCCACCTTCCTCCTGATCTGCTGCCGGCAATTCTAGCACGTGGCTGGCTTCGTGCTCACACGCTGTAGGAGTGAGGTTTGTTTCTTCATTCCTGACATTCTGTCCGGGCATGGTGCCAGGGCTGGGGGCTGGAGGCAAGCCAGGCCGTTCCTCTTCATTATCAGACTCTGAATCGGATAGCAAGAGATGGGAGGGGCCCGGCTGAGGAGAGGAGGGAGGACAAGGCACAACACCCTCACAGACATCAGCTTAGTATCCAATTCTGGCCTCCTAGTTTAGATTTGTGTATTCCTTGTTGCCCTGCAAAGGAATAGAAGCCTCCCAATTAGCTTTGCTGGTTGAGGGACTCTGGGAGTTGAAGTCCACAAGTCTTAAAGGGACCAAGGTTGGAGACCCCTGTTTTAAGGCATAGGGCTTTGTAAATTTGCAAATGTTTGTAAATGTGTTACTCTTAAAAAGGTGCTACCAGGTTCTTTCTAGTACCTCTAACATGGCTTTCGTCTAGCGGTAGCAGAAAGTATATTCACCGTTGTTAATCGAATCACTGCAGTTGTTCAATTAGCAACACGGTTGTTAAGTGAATCGGGCTTCCCGATTGACTTTGCTTGGCAGAAGGTTGCAAAAGGGGGTCACATGACCCCTGGACATTGCAACCATCATAAATATGAGTCAGTTGCCAAGCATCTGAATGTTGATCATGTGACCAAGTGAATCAAACAAAAAGTTAAAAAGTTATGATATTTATGCAGTTACTCACCAAGCACATCTAGATCATATTAAAGTAACCAAAATAGCTTTACAATCCCCAAGGCAGGTCACAACTTTTGAGCAGCCCTCATGTTTGGAAATTGAAAGTTCAAAAATTAGACATGCTCTAATTGGGGATGTCACAATGGTTGTAAATGTGAAAAACGATAAAGTCACTTTTTTCATGGCTGTTGTAACTTCGAATAGTCACTAAATAAACTGTTGTAAGTCAAAGACCATCTACAATTTCTTTCTAGCATTCCACTGGACTGGAAAAAATGAAAACTATGAAGGCCGTGCAGAATTAGCCCTAGGTCATTGCACTTTGAGTTGGTTTCCCTCCCTCCCCTTTGGTTCTGCTTTTCTTTGTATCATCGCCATCATCATCATCACCACCACCATCATCATCATCATCACCAACATCATCCAAATTTGTATACATTGCTTGATGACCTTCCTTTCCCATGACTTTTCAAACTTTTCTTTTCCCTTCCCCAAGATGTAGACGAGTGTTCAGGGTCCCCCCAACCTTGCGGAGAAGGTCACACCTGCATCAACTCCCCTGGGAGCTATCGTTGCCAGTGCCAGCTGGGCTACTATTTTGATGGGATCAGCAGAACTTGTACAGGTAAGAACCAGGGGCCACCTGTGAGTTTCATCGAGCATGGACAAAACCAACTGGGCAGAAAGCCCACCAATGGGTATTTGGTTGTCAACTTTGCTGTATCCAGTGGTTGCGTTTCAAGATGTTGGACTATCCAGGTAGGGTTATTTTCGTCTTGCGGCATGGTAGGAATCAGGCTATATGCAACTGTTTGGAGATAGCATGTTGTTATGAGTGTCCTGTTTGTCCCTATGACACCTCCTGCCCCCGCAAAAGCCTCTTTTCAGAATGATGTTATTTTCATATTTGTGGGGCCGATATCTTGCTGCCCTTTGAAGAGTGCATATTGCATTTAAGTGGGAGTTAAGCAGTGGTGAAACCCTCTGTGAAACCCTTTATATTTAGAATATAAATCACACGGCACAGCTGATCATTGGAAATACCAGTTCGGATGAACGGATAGCATTTTTTAATTACCAGTTCGCCCGAACCAGTAGCTTTTTTTTCTCCTACCGGTTCGCTTGAACCGGTGCGAACCAGTAGCATTTCACCCCTGGAGTTAAGTCAATGTAACATGGTGGTTCAGATGAGATGGAGAAATTATGTTTGAGGACACCCAGTTTTGCTATCTAGGCATCAAAAAGTTAACCATGGCTTATTCATCTCCTCAGATGTTAATGAATGTCGCCGATACCCTGGTCGCCTCTGTGCTCATAAGTGTGAAAATACTGCTGGGTCATATTATTGTAGCTGTACAATGGGATTCAAACTTTCATCTGACGGGAGATCTTGTGAAGGTAAGGTGTTATGAATCAACGAGAGAGAGAGAAAGAAGGGTGGGGGAAGAAAGAGAGAGAACACATTTAGCTACATGAGCCAGTTGTGTTATGCGGCTACAGAGAAGGCCCAATAAACTTGTAGGCTGCCTGAGTGGAAGAAACATTTCTGAATTCCAGGAAGTAACCATTCAACTTGATTCTGCTTTGGTTCGATCCCCACCTTGAATAATGTGTCTTACCTGCAGGGGTGGGCTGCTGTGGGTTCGCAGGGGTTCAGGAGAACCTCTAGCTAAGATTCTGTGCAGTTTGGAGAACCCCCACATTCCACTCCTGGCTGGCCCCGCCCACCCAGCCCCGCCCCTCCCAGGAGTCCCCACACGGCCCATTTTGGATGCAGATAAGTGCAGGGCATGCACAGAGGCTCGGGGAGGGCGAAAAACGGGCCTACCGGAAGTTCGGGAAGGGTCTGTTTCTGGCCTCCAGAGAGCCTCCAGAGCCTGGGGAGGCCATTTTTGCCCTCCCAGATGCTCGAGGAAAGCCTCCGGAGCCCAGGGAGGGCAAAAACGCTCTCTCCCCCCACTGTGGTGCAGGAGGCCGACTAGGCCACGCCCACCCATCAACCGGGCAGAGAATCCCTTGCTAAAATTTTTGAAGCCAACCCCCTGCTTACCTGCGCACCAAACTTTCCAGTGGATTCAGAAAAATTGGGAGAGGTGAAGGGCAGGATGAGAAAGAGGACTCGGGGAACCTAAAACATGTTGTATGAAGAGTGGCTGGAAGAGTTGGGTGGGTTTAGTCTTGAGAGAAGGCAAGTGAGACAGGACGTATCTTCCGATAACTGATAGGGATGCCTGCATGGCCACACCTGATTTTATGACCGTTTTTGTGGCAGTCATTAAGCAAATCCATGGTTTCCTAGGGGCATTTCTTGCCACAAACTGGAAGTAAATGCCACTTTATGACAAAAATGTAAATCATGGTCAGATGACTGGGGGACACTGCAAAAGGCCATAAATAGGGCAGCCCTTGAAGCAAAGGAGGGCATGAATGGGAAGAATCTTGTTTCATATTGATACGCATCTGTGGATTTCAGACTTAAATGAATGTGAAAGCAGCCCCTGCAGCCAGGAGTGTGCCAATGTCTATGGCTCCTACCAGTGCTATTGCCGTCGCGGCTACCAGCTCAGTGACATAGACGGGGTCAACTGCGAAGGTGAGTGGCCATCATTGCCTGCCCTTTTCAAGACAAGGTTTTAGACCAGTGGTAGTCAACCTGGTCCCTATCGCCCACTAGTGGGTGCTCCAGTTTTCATGGTGGGCGGTAGGGGTTTTGTCCGATACTGAAGCCCTTTCCTTTTTTTTAATTTAATTGACTTTTTTAAAAAAAAAATTCATAGCATTATTTAAAAACATTTTCATTAGGTTTTCATAAAATTCCCTGTGACAATTTAAATTTCTGAAAATATACTATTTGTATCGCCCCCCCCCATAAGTTTAAGTCACGTTACGTAAGTGAAACTAAATGGTGCTATAGTACGACCGCAAACAAAAGAGCCTCGTCCCAGAATAGCTCGCGCATCTCCCCCCACACCACCCAGCTGTAACAGACAAGCAGAGCTGGTAGCCAGCGCCCCCCCAAACCCAATCCATGATGCGCGAGAGGCATGCGCAGACGATACACGGCGCATTACTATGGAAACGGTGGGCGGTTAGAAAATTTTACTATACAAAAGTGGTGGTAGGTATAAAAAGGTTGACTACCCCTGGTTTAGACAGTGATTTCAGACCATCAATCTGCCTGGCTTGATAGGGTGTGTCGTGTCCCACCCCCCACTCCGACGAACGAGTCAAGGAAGTCCATGGCAAACTTGGCAACGAAGCCTCTGCAGCTTGCCAAGTCCCTTTGAGGTTTATCAGGGCAGGCAGGAGTCCAAGTTGTGACTTCAGCAAACTAGATGAGACTTTGCTTGACTCAAGGTTGGAATGCCACAAGCAGGTCCTTTATATAGGCTGTGGGATGTGGCTCCATGACTCAGCCTGCCCCTCCCTTCCTTCTGCTGGTGTCGCCTCTCAGATCTCCAGAAGCGAGGATCCTCCCACTTTGAATTGTCTTCTGCTGTTTGGGAAAGGGAGGGGTCAGAAAGAGTAGGCCCGAGCAATTCCAATACCAGGCTGGCTTCCTCTGACGGCTGAGCCAAAGGAACACACACCGTATGAGTGAGGTTTATCAGGCTTGTTTGTTCACTCCTGGAATCCTCTCCGGGCATGGGGCCAGGGCCGGGGGCTGGAGGCATGACGGGCCATTCATCTTCATTATCAGACTTGGAGTTTGATAACATGCCCGGTTGGAGACGGGAGGGGCCCGGCTGAGGACAGGAGGGAGGACGAGTCACAACAGGGTGGTTGTGATTGGCAGCTGCTCTCTTAAGAGCTCATAGTACCTCAGGAAAATGTGCATGGAAATGGAATTCCGTGTGCAGTTCCACCCAAGAACACAATCTTGTCCTTAGCATTTATTTGCACAAAGTGTACATATCATTGGCCAGCGATGCAGGTTGGTGTAGCTTCATTGATCATCATCTGGAGAAATGATCGATCTTCCAGTCCTCATTCGGAAATTTACAATGGGCTTTATTTGAACTTTGAATTCCATTCATGCAGTGTTTCTGAAGATGTGTGGACTTCAACTCCCAGAATTCCCCAGCCAGCAAGGCACCCAGGGAAATTCTGGGAGTTGAAGTCCACACATCTTAAAGTTGTCATGGTTTCAGAAATACTGATATAATGGGTAAACAGAACAACCAGGAGATATGATGAAATACAAGCAGAAATATAACAGTAAAATCAGAAAAGGTATATATTGCGAACCAGTCCATGAAGATGGGCCAGTTTTCCTAGGTATGGAAGTGTAAAAAGTTTTGTTTCCTTTAAATGAAGCGCAAGAAACAGTATGAACAGCACAAAGGCACTTTTATAGACCCTATAGCATTCAGATTAGGGACTATTAATTAATTAATTAATTAATTAAGAAATTAGGAATGTGGTGTCTCAGAGGCTAAGATGCTGAGCTTATCGATCGGCAGTTCAGCAGTTCGAATCCCTAGTGACGTGTAACGGGGTGAGCTCCCATTACTACTCCCAGCTTCTGCCAACCTAGCAGTTCGAAAGCACGTAAAAAAAAATGCAAGTAGAAAAATAGGGACCACCTTTGGTGGGAAGGTAACAGCATTCCGTGCGCCTTTGGTGTTGAGTCATGCCGGCCACATGACCAGGGAGATGTCTTCGGACAGCGCTAGCTTTTCGGCTTTGAAACAGAGATGAGCACCGCCCCCTAGAGTTGGGAATGACTAGCACATATGCGCGAGGGGAACCTTTACCTTTACCTTTAACTAGCATTCAGATTAAGACATCTGTAAAAACATTTTTTTGCAGAGGAACACAAGCAAAAGTAGAAATTCTAACCACTAAGGAAAGGTGATAGATTCATATAATACGCTAAACCACAAAATAGATAAACAAATACATACAAATGCTATGACTACCCAATCCTTAAGTGTTACGTTATTTAAACCTAGCCCGAGGGCACTGGAATTGGGCGAAATAGGGAATTTAGAGATTTTCCGGGTCTACTTTCTTCCTAACCTGGTTTTCCAGGTGAATAACATTTTGAGAACTGTGATTCAAAACGATTGGAGGACACCAGATTAGGAAAAAGGGCCTTGGGTTATTTATTCGGGATGTCAAGGCCTCTTGAAACCCACCATTGGGATCTACCCTTACGACTTCTTTCTGTTTTTGATTTTCAGATATTGATGAATGTGCTTTACCAACGGGGGGACACATCTGTGCTTATCGGTGCATCAACGTGGCAGGAAGTTTTCAATGCACCTGCCCCCTTTCGGGTTACAAGCTGGCCCCCAACGCACGGAACTGTCAGGGTAAGTCTCAAAAATTTAGGCTGCAAAAGCAATTTTAATAAAAGTCCAAGAAACCCAGTTCCCATTTTAAGTCAGGATTGACTGGCTATCTCTGGGTGTCCTGCAGATTGGCAGGGATCTCCAACTTCCGCCATTACCAGAAGTTTTAGCTTGCTTGTAGCCACCGAGATGGAGGGACACAGCAGTGGCTTTATATGTGTGATGACCCAGGACAAGACACAGAGGCAACACAGTCAGCTGATAGTTCATATCGCCCCTTTTGTTGTGTCTCGCCCAATCTCACCACAGCCGGGGTCTGCTTATCTGCTTCCGAACGCTGAAGAATGTCCTAGCATGCCTCCCGGCCCCAGCCCTGGCTCCATGCCCAGACAGGCTGAGGAGGGGGCATCTCCAGCCCCCAGCTCTGGCTCCATGCCCAGGCAAACGGAGCAACTAGACCCCTCCCCCTCCTCCACAGCATGTGAGCCTGAGGAAGGTCAATTACCAACAGCTGCCGATTGGAGTGACCCTCGCTTCAGAAGAATTGATAGGCGGAGGCAACAGAAGGAAGGGAGGGGCAGGCCTGGATAAGTGCTGTCATGGAGCCACACCCCATGGCCTATATAAAGGATCTGATTCTCTGAGTCAGGCAAAGTCTAAACATATCTTGCTGAAGTCACTTTCTGGTCTCCTGCCTGCCCTGAGGACTTTGCTAGGACTTTGGGCAGAGCTGCAGAGGCACGCCTGATTCGGATTTCCCTGACCCGGCCGTCAGCGGAGGAGTGGGACACGACACCTTTATTGCTCCAACTTGCCCCCAAATGCTCCCACGTTTATGGCAAATCCCAGTGCAAAGTGATCACACACACACACACACACACACACACACACACACACACACACCTCCAGCAGCCTCTGGCTACAAGTAATTCAGCAAAATGGCTGCAAAACAAGAAATCCAGCAGGGCCAGGTAATAAGTCAATGAGTCCAGGAAGCACAAGAACAATTAATCCGGAGAGCAAGAAATAAAGCAAGAACTCCAGGAAACTCCGAACGTCATCAACAGCACACAAAAGTCCGTGAATTCAGTGTTTGTTCCCGACAAACGCCCCTCCCCACGGCGCCTCCTTAAATCTCAGTCCCCAGGTGTGCCTTGTGAAGAGGCGCGTGACGCTCTTCTCCTGAGTCATCAGATCGGCCTGCACTGTTCCTGCCTTCTCTCCACTCTCCGTGCTCGGGGATCAGGAGGGGGCAGTCCTTGCTCATCACCTGAGCTCTGTCTCTCTTCATTTCCACTGCTTGCCTTCTCTCGGTCATGCTTCCCCCATTCCTCCCTGCTAGCAAGCCATACCACTCCTGGGGGGCCCTGGCCTGCCTCCTCCCCACATTTCCCTGAAGCCAATGAAGCCGCCCCCTCGGTCTTCCTTGTCCTCAGCTCCTGCTCGTCTTCCTCCACAGATTTGGGCTCCAATGAGGACATGACAATATGTAAGTCCCAAACCTGGATTTCCCCACCCAGGAGCAGTGGATGTGCCACCTCTGTGGGCTGTGGGTGGGCCAGTCCAGAGGGAGCTCTGCAGCCTTGGTTGCTCCTTCTTCATCTACATTGCTACCATCTGCATTTCCCACTTGCTTTTGTCCTCCCGCTTCCTCCAGGTTTCCCCAACACTTGTTCATCCCCATTGGTGGGCTCTCCTGAACCTGCCCGGTTCCCTTAACTCAGTGATGGCTAACCTTTTTGCTGTCGCGTGCCAAAAGTGGGGGGAGTGCGGTGGGGAGGGGTCGTGCATGCACATGCCCACAACCATAATTTCCCAGGTTCCTCAGCCAGCTTTGCTGGCTGGGGACTCTGGGAGTTGAAGTCCACAAGTCTTAAAGGGACCAAGTTTGGACACCCCTGCTCTAGAGACTTTCTTGGAGCCTGGGGAGAGCGAAAATGGCCTTCCCCACCCACCTGGAGGCCCTCCGGAGGCCAGAAATGGACTCTTTCCAGACTTCCGATGGGCCCGGAAGGCCCGAAAATCAGCTGGCCAGCACACCACATGTGCACTGGAGCTGAGCTAGGGCAATGCTCGCGTGCCTGGTTCTGCGTGCCACAGGTTTGCCATCACGGTCTTAAGTGGACCTGATCCTCTCCACATTCCCTTTGCTGCCTTCTCAATGCCAAACACTCACCTGCCTCTTTGGGGGGGGGGGAAACCTTTTTAAAAAAACTTCATCTCCAAAATGAGATGCAGATGATCATCAATCCATCCCCATGCCAGAGGAAAATCTTAAAGTTATTATGTAACAGAAGAACAGAATTTGGAAGGGACCTTGGAGGCCACCTAGTCCAACACCCGGCCTGAGCAGGGGAACGCTATACCATTTCCGTACATATTCATTTATTCTTTATTGCATTCTTTTACACATTTCTATTTGTTAGGGTATGTCTTAAAATATAATAAAGGGGAATTGTATCTAATTTGTAAACAAATAGCATGCTTACTTTGAGAAAGCATATTTATTTTGAGTTAATCGATAAGGTTGCACCATTCTGGTTATTTTGATACTGCAGCGTAACTGAGTCAAGAGGCTTTCCCTAGTTTCCTTTACAAAAGATTGGGGAGGGGGCTTTCACTGCACTTCTCTCCACCCCAGGGGTGAAATGCTCCCGGTTCTGACCGGATCTCGTGATCCGGTTCTGACCGGATCTCGTGATCCGGTAGCGATTGTGGCCGGTGGCTCAGCGATCCGGTAGCGATGGAGGAGTGAAGCTCCGCCCACCCGCCCGGGTGTCATTACTTCCTGTTTTAACCAGGAAGTAATGTGTTTTTTTACCTTCTGCGTATGCGTAGAAGGTTTTGCGCATACGCAGAAGGTTTTGCGCATGCGCAGAAGGTCTGTGCACGAGCTTGCTCGCGTGCATGGCATGTGCACTTCCAAACCGGTAAGGAAGGTCACCCCTGCTCCCCTTCTGGGGCACCAAAGAAGCGCCACTTGCTTTTTTGTTGGCTGCGAAATGCCAGGGCAATATTGCCACACATCACTTTCGTTCCCTCAGTACAAAAGGAATCCGTACCACAGCGCCCTCTGCTGAGCAAAGAAAAAAAAACCTTGCAAATCGTGCCGGAACTCAATTCAGCCAGAAAAGTTAAAAATTAAACATGCTGAGTGGGTAGATTTCCTGCCCTCCAACAAAATTGAGGAAATAAATTGCCAATAAAATTCCAAGGGAAGAGAAAATAAGAAATGAAACGTACAAAAAAATTTGAACTAGACACAATAGAAAGCGAAACACAGAAATCCATTAGCCGACTTTCAGAGTTTGGGCCTCCAGACTGGCACATAAAAGTTGGAGTCGTTTTCCACAGCATTTTGCATTTTGATGCTCCTGATGATGTTCTTCAGAAAAATAATGAAACACCCACAAGAACAGCCAACTTTAGGGAACAGCAGCAGCCCAACCTTCATTCCTGCAAGCTTGTTAGGTATTAGTGTGTTATTACAAAAAATAAAATAAAAATGGAAATCACAATGTTATAAATGAGACATTTGTAGAATTACAAACCCTCTATTTCTTGGTTAGGGGTGACCGTTTGCAATTACGACGGTGGCAAAAAAATAATAACAACTTACAACCAACCCTCACGTTTACAATATTCGCAGATCTGTGAACCAAAGGAAAGCTTAAAGTGATCATAAGCACAGTTGTGGTTTCACTTAGCAACCATTTTGCTTAATGGTCGCTAAATGAGGATTATCTGTACCAAGCAAGAAACAGGTATGTAAAAGCAGCTCAAATAGTTCTGTTCAATGGTAAGATAGACCTGCCGAGCTGTTTGGATTAAAAGTTCATTTCCTTTAATGAACCCCCCACAGCCAATGGGGATGGAAGAGTTTTTATGCAGAAGAGCCTTCAATCCTGTGACCATGAATGTAAATGGGTCCACCAATCACAGTTGGCCGCTGTAATAGCAACAATTTCTTGCTAGGGCACCCCAGTTAACTTCTCTTTCTTGTTCTTTCTGTCTCTTTCTCCCTTTTCTAGATATTGATGAATGCCTTACTGAAACCCATACCTGTTCACACAACCAGACCTGCTTTAATATTCAAGGAGGATTTCGCTGCCTTTCTCTGGAATGCCCGGAGAATTATCGCAAATCGGGAGATACGTAAGTGCCCCTCTGAAATTCCCTTCAGTAGTTTGAGGATGACCAAGTTGACCAAGAAACTGCCTGTTCAAGTGATCTCTTTGCTCAGCTCTGGAGCAGCAGGGTAAAAATTAAGACTGGATGCTGACATTTAGATGCAGTGGTCACCCTGGGCCCATGATGGCGAACCTATGGCACATGTGCCACAGGTGGCACGTGTAGCCATATCAGTGGGCATGCGAGCTCAGCTCCGGCACATATATGCGCATAAGCCAGCTGATTTTTGGGTCTTTTGGGCCCACTGGAAGTAGGGAAACAGGCTGCCTCCAGAGGGCCTGGGGGGGTGGGGTGGGAAAAGCCCATTTTTCTCTTTCACCTGGCTCCAGAACCTCTCTATGAGTCTGGGGAGGGCGAAAACGGCCTCCCCCCACCCCGGAAGCCCTCTGGAGGCCAGAAACTGCCCGTTTGCCAAACTTCCGGTTGGACAGGAAGTGATGTTTTTTGTTGTCCCCAGCCTTCAGAGCCTCTCTAGGTTTGATGGGCTCTTCCAGAGCAGAAGTTGGCAAACGGGCTGTTTTTGGCCTCCAGAGGGCCTCCGGGGTGGGGAGGCCATTTTCACCCTCCCCAGATTCATAGAGAGGCTCTGGAGAATCTGGACAGCAAAAAACAGGTCTTCCAGTCCAACCGGAATTTGGCAAATGTGCCGTTTCTGGCCTCCAGAGGGCCTCTGGGTGGGAGGGGGGCGGAAAGGCTGTTTTTGCTCGCCCCAGACTCCTAGAAAGGCTTTGGAGCCAGGTGAGAGAAAAAAACGGGCATACCGGGCCATCGCGTGCCAGGAGCGGGGTGGAGGAATGGTTGCACGCACATGCGCAAGGGCGGGGTGCATAGAATTATGGGTGTGGGCACGTGTGCGTGTGATCCCCCCCCCGTCCTCTGGCACATGATGGCAAAAAGGTTAGCCATCACTACCCTGGACCATACAACAAAAGGATAATAGGAACTATGGTGAAAACATAGAGCAGTGTTTCTTAACTTGGCAGCTTTAAGATGGGTGGATTTCAAGTCTCAGGATTCTCCAGCTAGCTAGGAATTCTGTCATGGGGATGGTTCTGCAGGCTTATCCTGAAGGGTTTCCCCCCAAGATGGAAGGGTTACCAGCCTGCTTCCAAATAGACAGTTGAGCTACATTAGGAATTATGGCTATTTAGCAATTTGGAACAAGGAAAGAAGAGGCTGTTGAGGGATTGATACAGATAAACCAAAAAAGATAAAGTCTTCCTTAAGTCGAATTTGTCTATAAAGATGTCTTTGGCACCATAAGGGCCTTCTTCAGAGGATACATTTTTTAAATTTCCTACTGCGTTCTACAGTCTTGGAGTTTCTGGTGGTCTCCCATTCAGCTCTGAACCATTAACTTCCCTAAAGTCAGACTACACTGGTCAGATTTGTAGCAATAGCACTTAGACTTATATACCGCTTCACAGTGCTTTACAGCCCTCTCTAACCGGTTTACAGCGTCAGCCTATTGCCCCTACAATCTGGGTCCTCATTTTACCCACCTCAAGAAGGACGGAAGGCTGAGTCCACCTTAAGCCTGGTGAGATTCGATCTGCCAAATTGCAGGCAACCGGCAGTCAGCAGAAGTAGCCTGCAATACTGCACTCTAACCACTGCGCCACTGTGGTTCATGTGTGTTAAAGAAAGTTGGTCTTGATTCCTGGCAATTGAATGTATTGTTGTCAGTGGCAGCCAACGACTTAATAGCCAGCCATCAACACCCCAATCTATACCTAAAAAGCTAAATTTCAGTATTTCAACCCTCGGTTTATGAAACATTCCACAAACGAGCTCCAGTACAAGATAAAATATTCTGTCAAATCTCGGAGGTATAAAGGTTGTCTTTCAGTGTTTATTTTCGGTACCTATGAATGCAAAATCTCCTTTTTTAAAACTGGATTTTAAAAAAAAATATTTTTTATGTCTTTGTTCTTAACAAAATCTTAATAACAGAGTAAATAGTGATTCTTGGGGGAGGGGAAAATCACTACTTTCAACTAAAATAATCAAAATTTCCACCCATGAGTACTTATTTTTTGAGCGTGGTAGTTGGGTAATTTAATTGCTGAGTCCTGAAAGGAGCTACATAAAGGTGCTTTTGGAAATGTGTTCCAGCTTTTGCTCGTTCAAGCCGTTGGATTTTCTCTGTGGTTGTGAGGCATGGAGAACCATCAAGACGGACAGCTTCCATAAGGGAATGGTTATGTTTTCTAGGCTCCAGGGCTCCATTTAAGGCTCCCCATGGATGCTGTCCTTTTTCTGGGGATAATAGGTGTGGTTGGCCTCAAGGCCCTGCTCCTTTTCCCCATGCATGCATTCACTCACGATCAGGAATGGGCTGCTGGGGGTTCGTAGGGGTTCAGGAGAACCTCTAGCTAAGATTCTGTCCAGTTTGGAGAACCCCCAAATCCCACTCTTGGCTGGCCCCGTCCACCCACCCCTCCCCTCCCAGGAGTCCCCACGCGGACCGTTTTGGATGCAGGTAAATGGAGGGCGTGTGCAGAATTCTAACGGAGGATGAAAAACGGGCCTCCCGGAAGTTCAGGAAGGCTGGAAACGGGCCTGTTTCCGGCTTCCAGAGGGCCTCCAGAACCTGGGGAGGCCGTTTTTGCCCTCCCGGAGGCTCGAGGAAAGCCTCCAGAGGCCTGGAAGGGCAAAAACACCCCCCCTGCCATGGTGCAGGAGGCTGACTAGGCCACGCCCACCACGCCCACACCCACCACGCCCACACCCACCCAGCAACTGGGCAGAGAACCCCTTGCTAAAATTTTTGAAGCCCACCCCTGCTCATGATGATGCAGATTTTGACCCCAATTGGAGCAAAATGTCTATTGCCGGTATTAATGTCAATCGCTGGTAGCAATAGAAACAGGAGGCTGATGATGTTTGCTCTCCGAAGCCTGCGGAAATTGCAAGTGATTCTGGCCAGTGAAATATCCCTACTCTGATGCATATTTTAGAGTACCAAATCAAGACATGAATGACTTTATAAAACAATTGGTTGCCACCGGCATCTCTGGGCCTAGCCATGCATTTCAAAAAGAGCCGTTTTTGTTCTTTTTAAAAACTTTTTCCTTCGATTCTTAGATCCTGTGCTTGGGATGGGTGGGCGGGTGGGGTGTATGTGAGGATTACCGCCTACCCTGCCCCTCCCTTCCCAGGAGTCACCACGCGGCCTGTTTTGGATGCCAGGTAAGTGCAGGGCCCATGTGGAGGCTCTTAGAGGGCAAAAAACAGGCCTCCTGGAAGTCCAGAAACGGGCGCATTTCTGGCCTTCGGAAGGACTCCGGAGCCTGGGGGAGGCTGTTTTTACTCTCCTGGAGGTTTGAGGAAAGCCTCTGGAGCTTGGGGAGGGTGAAAATGCACCCCGTGGTGCAGAAGGCTGAGTAGGCCACACCCACCATGGCCATGCCCACCCAGCAACCGGGCAGAGAACTGGTTGCTAAAATTTTTGAATCCCACCCCTGGATAAAAGTCTACATTCCTGGTAATCTCCTATTCATTTACTAGCCACAATGATTCTGCATGCTCGAGGATTTTCAAGACATTTGCTTGCATGGTTTATTGGGCTGCTGTTAAATTATAGTTTGAAGCTACCCCTTTCTGCATGAAATGCATGGGTTAGGACTTTTGCCTGCTCTGCTCCAGGCCTCGGGGATGTGGGAATCCTGCTCCCCTTGGCACTGCATCTTTTCTCCTTCTGGCCGAACAGTTGCTAACCCCTTCCCCTTCTTCTCCCCCCCCTCCCCTTGTCTTGCAGCCGTTGCGAGCGCCTGCCCTGCCCTGACAGGACGGAATGCCAGCAGCTGCCCTTGAGAATCACTTCCTACCACCTCTCTTTCCCCACCAACCTCCAGGCCCCCCTTGATATTTTCCGCATGGGCCCGTCCAATGTCGTTTCCGGGGATCACCTCCACTTCGCCATCCTGAGCGGGAACGAGGGCGGCTTTTTCGCAGTGAGGAAGGCGGACGGCCACAGGGGTGTCGTGTCTTTGCAGCCGTTGCGAGCGCCTGCCCTGCCCTGACAGGACGGAATGCCAGCAGCTGCCCTTGAGAATCACTTCCTACCACCTCTCTTTCCCCACCAACCTCCAGGCCCCCCTTGATATTTTCCGCATGGGCCCGTCCAATGTCGTTTCCGGGGATCACCTCCACTTCGCCATCCTGAGCGGGAACGAGGGCGGCTTTTTTGCAGTGAGGAAGGCGGACGGCCACAGGGGTGTCGTGTCTTTGCAGCGGCCCATCCCGGAGCCCCAAGACCTCCACCTGAGGATTCAGATGCAGGTCTCCCGCCACGGAAGGGTCAGCACCTCCCTAGCCGAGCTGTGGATCTTTGTCACCGCGCAACTTTGACCCTTTTTGCATGCTGACTTTCCCTGGGCCTCCGCGGTTGTTACTTTTTTTTTTTTTTAAGCATCAGCATCTTGTAATAAAGTTTGGATGGCACAGCGGTCCTGCATGCTGTGTTGGCCTTTTATTTCACTCAGCCTGATCTGTGTTTTCCTTTAACGCTTTGTAATGTGGCAGGTTACTTACTTTCTCCACTTTTAAGGAAGTCCTGCATGTAAATCCTTCAAGGTTCTCTTTCAACCAGCGGTATCTCCAGGTCCAAAAAAAAATAAATCAAGAAGGCAGCCTCAACACAAGAGGAGTTCAGCTTATCCATTTTGGTCATTTTACGATTATTATGATTAGGACGATTAGGGGATTGAAGGGTAAAACATACGATGAACGGTTGTAGGAACTGGGCATGGCTAGTCTAGTGAAGAGAAGGACCAGGGGAGACATGATAGCAGTGTTCCAATATTTGAGGGGCTGCCACAGAGAGGAGGGGATCAACCTATTTTCCAAAGCACTTGAAGGCCAGACAAGGAATAATGGATGGAAACTGAACAAGGAGAGATTCAACCTGGATATAAGGAGAAATTTTCTGACAGTGAGAACAATCAACCAATGGAACAGAAGTTGCCTTCAGAAGTTGTGGGAGCTTCATCACTGGAAGCTTTCAAGAAGAGACTGGACTGCCATCTGTCAGAAATGGTGTAGGGTCTCCTGCTTGGGCGAAGGATTGGACTAGATGACCTACAAGGTCCCTTCCAACTCTGTTAATGTGTATCTGCTGCTGACCCAAAAGTGCTTTTTCAAGAGACAACGGGACATCCTGGGTTTTTTTTTTTCTTTGAAGATGTTCCACTTCTCATCCAGGAAGCTTCTTCAGCTCTGAGGAAGCTTCTTGGATGAGAAGCGAAACATCTTCAAAGAAAAACCAGAAAATCCAGTTGCCTCTTGAAAAAGCACCTTTGGGACAACCAGGACCTGGATGACTGAGAATCTCCATAGACATCATCTGCTGGGCAGAGCAGATTGACTATTGGTTGACTAAACACGATACAGATTGTCCTCAACCTACAAATCATTCATTTAGCATCCGATCAAAGTTACAATCATGTGGAAAGAAGTGAGTTATAACCAGTCCTCACACTTATGACCATCACAGCATCCCCACAGCCATGACATGATCAAAATTTGGGCACTTGGCAACTAGCATGTATTTGTGATCGTTGCAACATCCCAGGGTCATGTGATCACCATTGGTGCCCTTCCCAGCCAGATTCCCACAAGCAAAGTTGTGGGGAGGGGGGAGAGGAGCCGGATTCACTTAATGACCATGTGATTCATTTAACAGCTGCAGTTATTCGCTTAACTGTGATTTTAAAAGGTCATAAAATTGTACACAACTCACCTAACATCTGTCTTAGGAACAGAAATTCTGGTACCAATTGTGGTCACAGGTTGAGGATTACCTGTAATCGCAGATTAATCAAATAATTAAAAGCAACAGTAATACGATATGCACTTCAGCCCTACCACACCTACCGAGTGCAAGGGATCAATAAATAAAAAAACCCAAAATGAAAATGTAACTTTAAAACAAAAACTATTACATTTGGCCTCCTCTGCTTGAGTTTTGCTCAAAGACAATTTGCACATAATTCTTAAAACAATTATTGGATTTGTTGTTGTTGTTAGTTGCGAAGTCGTGTCCAACCCATCGCGACCCCATGGACAACGTTCCTCCAGGCCTTCCTGTCCTCTACCATCCTCTGGAGTCCATTTAAACTCATGCCTACTGCTTCAGCCACCTCGTTCTCTGTCCATCCAGCCACCTCGTTCTCTGTCGTCCCGTTCTTCTTTTGCCCTCAATCTTTCCCAGCATTAGGCTCTTCTCTAGTGAGTCCTTCTTTCTCATTAGGTGGCCAAAGTATTTGAGTTTCATCTTCAGGATCTGGCCTTCTAAAGAGCAGTCAGGGTTGATCTCTAGAAGTGACTTGTTTGTTCGCCTTGCAGTCCAAGGGACTCGCAGGAGTCTTCTCCAGTACCAGAGTTCAAAGGCCTCAATTCTTGGATTGGATTTCATAATTGGATTGGGATTCTATAATTCGATTTTGGCTAGCTTGGATATCTCATAGTCCAGAGGTCTGGGGTTGGGGAGGAGATCAAAATGATACGGGAAGTTCAAAATTGACCCTGACCCTGTTTAATTTGTATCTGAAGAGCAGGGGTGAAATCTACTTACCTTCCTTACTGGTTCGGAAATACACGTGCCCCACGCGTACACTTGCTTCACTCTCTCGCATGACATGCGCGCACACACCCTCTGCGCATGTGCAAAACCTTTCTGGGCCTGCGCAGAGAGTACAAAACACATTACTTCCTGTTTAAAACCAGGAAGTAACAACAGTGGGGCAAGTGGGCGAAGCCTCGTACTGCGATTGCTACCAGTTCTCTGAACCACAAGCCAAGATCGCTACCGGATCAGGCAATCCGGTCCAAACCGGGAGAATTTTACCCCTGCTCCAAAGGTGTGCAACTTCAACTGTGGTATTGCAGCCAGTATCTTCAGTTGTTTAAAATCTCCCCTGGGATCAAATTGTTAATGCAGAAATCAGGAGATGCTTAAGAATTTGGAGGTTGCCTCAGATTACTAGATTAATACATCCATTCCAGAAAAATTACATTGTGTCCTATTCTCACAAAGTTTTGGCTAAAGCTTTGTGTCATTCCATTCCTCTAAATGATATGGGTACATTAAATCAAATGCCCAGCAGCTTCAATATGACCTCTCTACAGATAAGGACTCTTCTCAAACTTTTCCAGGGATTATACTAGTGTTTCTCAACCTTAACGACTTTAAGATGGCAGGCTGGAGAATGCTGGGAGTTGAAATCTACACATCTTAAAGCCGTCAAGGTTGAAAAAAACCCCACTGGATTAGACTCTAGTCCCGTGATGGTGAACCTATGGCACGCATGCCACAGGTGGCACGCAGAGCCCTCTCTGCGGGCACGCAAGCCGTTGCCTGAGCTCAGCTCTGCTGCACATGTGCCGGCCAGCTGGTTTTCGGGTCTCTGCTGTACATGCACGGGGGACGGGGTACACGCGAGAGAAGCATGCGCATGTGCGGGGATTGTGTGTGCATGTGTGGGATCATGTGCGGCATCTCATGCGTGTCGTCAGGTCACACGCATGGGGTTTGCATGCACATGCACGGTATGGGCACACATGGGATGTGTGTCGTGCACCGCTCTAGCCTTTTGCTACTTCCAGGCGACCAGCTTGGATCAGTTATTTTACAGCTATCATAGGGCAGGTTTGTTCCAGACTTGGCTGTGATTTAAAAACTTTAAATGCATCTCCAAAATGTTTATGGATTTGCAGGCCTTGTTAGAAACCGTTGTAGCTGAATGTACCCTAGTCTCTTTTCAGATTGCATTCATGTCATGAATGAATTTCCCAAATAGCTAGATCAGAGTCTAAGGCCTGGAACGCATTTCCATAAGTTGATAACACAATGCGATCAAAAACGTAACTTCACTGCTGATCAACAATCTTCAATTTTTCCCAGACAGATCATTTGTGGGAATGTCCAAGAGATGTACTCAAGAGATGGTAGCTATGAAGATGCAGCCCACATAAAAACCAGATAGAGTTTTGATCACATCGTAGCAACCATTAACTTGACTTTTTAGACTCTACTCCATGGACACACTGGCACATTTGTTCAGGGGTGGGCTTCAAAAATTTTAGCAAGGGCTTCTCTGCCTGGTTGCTGGGTGGGCGTGGCCATGGTGGGCGTGGCCTAGTCGGCCTCCTGTACCATGGGAGGGGTGTGTGTGTTTTTGCCCTCCCCAGGCTCTGAAGGCTTTCCTCGTACCTCTGGGAGGGTGAAAACGGCCTTCCCAGGCTCTGGAGACCCTCTGGAGGCCAGAAACGGGCCATTTACTGGCCTTCCCAAACTTTTGGTAGGCCCGTTTTTCACCCTCCCTGAGCCTCCGCAATCGCCCTGCATGATGGGCGTGGCTAGTTAGCTTCCTGCACCATGGCGGGGGGCGTTTTTGCCCTCCCCAGGCTCCGGAGGCCGGAAACAGACCCATTTCTGGCCTTCCCGAACTTCCGGTAGGCCTGTCTTTCACCTCCATGCGCGCCCTGCACTTACCTGCATTCAAAACGGGCCGCATGGGGACTCCTGAGAGGGGTGGGGTGGGCAGGGCCAGCCAGGAATGGGATTTGGAGGTTCTCCGAACTGCATAGAATTTTAGCTACAGGTTCTCCCGAACCCCTGCGAACCCCCAGCAGCCCAACCCTACATTTGTTTCTGGTCTTAATTTGTATATCTTTCCTTTTCCATTAGAGTCAGACATGAGAAGACAGATACCATTCGCTGCATTAAATCCTGTCGACCGAGTGACGCCAACTGTATCTTAGACCCTGTTCACACGATTTCCCACACCGTTATCTCTCTGCCCACTTTCCGGGAATTTTCGAGACCAGAAGGTAATGTGTTTCCTTGCTCCATAAAATAATTTAGAGGAACATCACCTATTGAAGGGTGATGATGTTGGAAGTGATGGTGGTTTTAGGTATCTTGGATTCCTCACTACCCAATAAGATGTTGAACACACTGGTTAAGATCAGAAACCTTTATAGTCCAAGATCTCTAGAACAGGGTTCTCCAACCTTGGCAACTTTAAGACTTGTGGACTTCAACTCCCAGAATTCCTCAGCCAGCAAAGCTGGTTAGGATCAGAAGCCTTTATAGTCCAAGATCTCTAGAAAAGAGGTCTCCAACCTTGGCAACTTTAAGACTTGTGGACTTCAACTCCCAGAATTCCTCAGCCAGCAAATTCTGGGAGTTGAAGACCACAAGTCTTAAAGTTGCCAAGGTTGGAGACCCCTGCTCTAGAAGGCACAAGATGGAGGAAGTTCTATGATATTACAGGGAACCTCCATCTGTCAAACTATTTACTAAATCTGCACTACTATTAATTTTCTCATTGTTCCTATCACCAATCTCTTTCTACTTATGACTGTATGACTGTAACTTTGTTGCTGGCAATCCTTATGATTGATATATTGATATATTGACCATCATTTGTGTTGTAAATGTTGTACCTTGATGAACGTATCTTTTCTTTTATGTACACTGAGAGCATATGCACCAAGACAAAATTCCTTGTGTGTCCAATCACACTTGGCCAAAAAAAAATTCTATTCTATTCTATTCTATTCTATTCTTATCAGTGACACAAAAATGTGATTCCTAAAATATTCCTTCCTTTTAGCTAACCTGGCCATGGCTGCTGATTAGGCTCTAGAATGAGATTCTGAAACCTTAGGTTCCTTGTTGGATCAAGTTGCAAATATTCTAGTCAGGGAGAAAACACTGATCCTTCACCCCAGCCAAGCAATTCCAACATCCTATCCTGGGTCTGTTGTTATTTTCTTTAACTAAATTGGTCCAATTGGCAACCGGTTAAATAGATAACACCGGTCTTTGTGGCAATTATTTCCCATTGCTGCTGTCTTCAGGTGACCCAGTGGTGGGTTGCTACCGGCTCACCCCGGTTCGGGTGAACCGGTAGCAGCGGTGGCAAGAGGCTCCGCCCACCCACCCGGACATCATCAAATACACTCTTCACATGTGCAGAAATGGCGCGCAAGCGAGCGAACCGGTAGCAAAGGTAAGTGAATCCCACCACTGAGATGACCCTCATGTTCTCTCTCTCCTCAGAGATTATTTTCCTTCGTGCCATCACGCCAGCATACCCGAGCAACGAGGCTGACATCATATTTGATATAACTGAAGGAAATTTACGGGATTCTTTTGACATCATCAAGCGCTATGCAGATGGCATGACTGTGGGTAAGACATTCCTCTTCTGGGTTGTAGATCTTACCATTGAACCCAATGGTTTTGATATGATATTCCAGCATCCACCCACCCACCCATCGTTCCATCTACTCATCCATCCATCTATTTACCTACCCACCACCCACCCACCCACCTACCCATCCATCCATCTACCCACTCTCCCACCCATCCATCTATCCATCCATCTATCCATCCATCTATCCATCCATCCATTCACCTACCCACCCTCCCACCCACTTATCTATCCATCCACCCACTTACCCATCCACCTATCCATCCACCCACCCACCCACCGATCCATCTACCCACCCTCCCATCCATCCACCTACCCATCCATCCATCCATCCATTCATCCATTCACCTACCCACCCTCCCATCCATTCACCTACCCACCCACCCAACCACCTATCCATCCATCCATCCATTCACCTACCCACCCATTCTCCCACCCACCCACCCATCCATCCACCCACCCATCTATCCACCTACCCACCTAGTTGTCAGTTGCCTTTTGACAAAAAAGAAAAAAACACCTTTGGGACATATAGGCTGAGAGTAGAGCTCTAAGCAAAAGAGGCAAAAGGAAGAAGAAGGAGGAAAAAAACAACAGAATTTGGCTTCTTGAATAGAATAGAGATGGAAGGGACCTTGGAGGTCTTCTAGTCCAGCCCCCTGCTCAAGCAGGAGAACCTGTACTATTTCAGATACTGTAAGTGGCTGTCTAGTATTTTCTTCTTAAAAAACCTCTAGTGATGGAGCACCCAGGATTCCTGAAGGCAAGCTGTTCCACTGGTTAATTGTCCTCACTGTTAGGAAGTTTCTCCTCAATTCCAGGTTGCTTCTCTCTTTGGTTAGTTTCCAACCATTGTTTCTTATCTTGCCCTTATTTGGGCCCCTCTTTACTTTGTGGCAGCCCCTCAAATACTGGAATACCTGTTATCATGTCACTCCTAATTCTTCTTTTCTTTAGACTAGCCAAACCCAAATCCTGCAGCTGTTCTTCATATGTTTTAGTCTCCAGGCCTTAGTTGCTTTCCTCTGAACTTTTTCCAAGGTCTCAACATCTTTTTTGTAATATGGTTAGGGTCATTTCATCCTTCCTCTTAAGGGGCTGCTAGGTTTAGCCAACATTCTGACCTGAGAAATAAAAATAATAATTAGAGATTTTCTCCAATCATTGGACTGGAGAGCAGGACCAGCAATATGCAGAATCTAGGTGTCCTAGTGTTTTTAATTTACTTATAAAATTAAAGTAAGGGACATGGTGGCTCAGTGGCTAAGATGCTGAGCTTGTCGATTCAAAGATCGGCAGTTCAGCGGTTCGAATCCCTAGTGCTGCATAACAGGGTGAGCTCCCGTTACTTGTCCCAGCTTCTACCAACCTAGCAGTTTGAAAGCAGGTAAAAAATGCAAGTAGAAAAATAGGGACCACCTTTGGTAGGAAGATAACAGTGTTCCGTGAGCCTTTGGTGTTGAGTCATGTCGGCCACATGACCATGGAGACGTCTTCGGACAGCGCTGGCTTTTCAGCTTTGAAACAGAGATGAGCACCGCCCCCTAGAGTCAGGAACGACTAGCACATATGTGCGAGGGGAAACCTTTACCTTTATAGAATTAAAACAAAAATAAAACATGCTGAGTGATGGGCTAAGGAATGTTTCTCAACCTTAGCAATTCCAAGGGGTACTGACTTCAACTCCCAGAATTCCCTAACCAGCATGGCTTCTGGGAGTTGAAGTCGTTACATCTTAAGAGTTGCTAAGATTGAGAACTGTTGGACAAGGCAGGGAAACAAACCGTCCATATCCACGCATAAATTTTAGAACCTGTTTTACAGCTTGGCCTGAAGATGGCGCTGTGGTCATGCTCATTCCAATTTATTTCAAAAATTTTCCAGCAGAAGTGATTACCTACCTTGGTGCCAAAGTGGGGAACGTGTTCAATGCAGGCTTCTAAGCTTTGGGGTGTTGAAGAAGAGCTGTTGGGAAAACAACAGCCATTAAAGACCTGCAAGGTGATTTTCTGCAAAGAGTGCTGATGCTAACCTAGAAATGATGAAATTGGGAATGACAATCAATATATACATTAATTATACATTATTGGTCGTTATAAAATCAGGCAGGGAGAAAGACTGCATATTTTAGGGGCCTCTTTAGAAGAGCACGTGAGCTGTGTGCTGCTATCTTCCTGTGGCACTCTATCTTCTTGCCCCTCTCCACATTTCCAAGGGGTCACTTCAATGACAGACTGAATTCTCCATCTTTATAGCCTGTAAAGTTAGCAGAAGAACAGATTAACAGAGTTGGAAGGGACCTTGTAGGTCATCTAGTCCAACCCCCTGCCCAAGCAGGGGATCCTCCACCATTTCTGATAGATGGCATCCAGGCTCTTCTTGAAAGCTTCCAGTGATGAAGCTCCCATAACTTCTGAAAGCAATTTCTGTTCCATGGGTTGATTGCTCTCACTGTCAGACAGTTCTACCCGTGTTTCTCAACCTTGAGAACTTTACGCTACATGGGCTTCACTTCCTAGAGATCCCCAGCCAACACGCTTTAAGCTGCATGGACTTCAGCAACCAGAATTCCCTAGCTAGCATGCTGGCTAGGGAAATCTGGAAGCTGAAATCCACGTGTCTTAAATTTGCTAAAGCAGAGGTCTTCAAACTTGGCCGCTTTAAGACTTGTGGACTTCAGCTCCCAGAATTCTCCAGCCAGCTATGTGGACCAAGAGATGAGCTGACTGCAGCCCACCTTGTATATTAGTTTGGTGTAACAAACTAAGTGAGCCGAAGAGGACCATGTTTTGTTTTGTTTTTGCATCTCTGCCTGGAAAGTGTCACAGCTGATCCAGGAGAAAAGGGTAAACAGAAGGAAAGCCTCTGCTTGTTCTCTTTAAGCCTTTTTACAGCCTTTCGACTAAAGGCTATTCAGCTTCTCTCTCTCTCTCTCTCTCTCTCTCTCTCTCTCTCTCTCTTTTCTTTAACCAGCTGTCAGGTAAGAATTCCGTTTCCTGCCTGTACAAAAAGGTTTTATTAAAGCTTGGGGTATTAGAAGGCCTTTTTCCCTCTTAGCTCTGCCTAATTCTCTAATGCCACCTGTATTCAGGCAAGGCCACTAATTCCTGCGAAGTAAAACTTTGATACGGTTGCCCTGAATTAATAGAAAGCACATTCTTGGCTTTTTTTTTTTTTTAAATCTACCTCTCAATTAAATCTTTTCCTGGCTTCGTCTTAGCCTGCACTCTGTTGGCCTTTTCATTTCTGCACATTCTCAATTTGAATTAAGTGGTCCATCATATGTTTATTAGAAGAGAGAGAGAGAGAGAGAGAACTGACAGCCTATGGCCATCACAAATGTGACAACACAGAAAGAAATTAGCATCAAGAAACACAGAAAGAAATTAGCATCAAGAAACCTGCAGCCTAGACTGAGAAGCTGCTCAGATATTATTTGGCAGAGAAAGGCTCCCTCAAATCAAGCCCGTTCAATTGTCTTGACAACACACAAAGGGTGCCCCTATGGCATTCTGGCAGGATGTTTTTCCACAAGTTTGCAGTCCTTTGGATTTCCAAGGGGGTCTTCTATTTAAGGAGTAATCTGGTCCAGTTTTGTTTAGCTTTTGAGATCATCCAAGGTTAGCTATGTGATGCTAGTTAACTGGGCAATAAGATAAACTTTAGATTCCTGTTGCTTATAGACCAATTTCATCCCAATTAAAGTCCCCAAGTATTGTTCCATATCTAAATATATTTTTTTTACTGAATAGTTCCACTGAAACACTCTTGAACATACTATGATCTCAAAAATCATATACAAATAAGGTGAGGTACATAGCCACAAAATTCTTCTTTCTGAGCCATACATAATGACAGTTTTTACTGGGTTACACCCTCAGTCCAGGACTAAATTTCCTATTATTTCCTAGAGATACAGAGAGGTGGGTTTCTCAATGTCTTCACTTAGACGACTTACATGGATCCTGAACAACGTGGGAAAGTGAAAAGGAAGTTTGTAGCTTTCCATAAATCAAAAACCAGACGGATGGAACAGCAGCTTCTTAGAATCATTGTTTAGGAAGGGTCTAACAAAAGGGGACACGGTGGCTCAGTGGCTAAAACACTGAGCTTGTCAATCGAAAGATCGACAGTTCAACGGTTCAAATCCCTAGTGCCGCGTAACGGGGTGAGCTCCCGTTACTTGGCCCAGCTTCTGCCAACCTACATAAAAAATGCAAGTAGAAAAATAGGGACCACCTTTGGTGGGAAGGTAACAGCGTTCCGTGCGCCTTTGGCGTTGAGTCATGCCGGCCACATGACCACGGAGATGTCTTCAGACAGCGCTGGCTCTTCGGCTTTGAAACAGAGATGAGCACCGCCCCCTAGAGTTGGGAATGACTAGCACATATATGCAAGGGGAACCTTTACCTTACCTAGCAAAAGGAACCAAAGCAACGCTCATCATGTCACGTCAGTGATTAAAAAATGTTGATGCTAATTATTGTTGCTGCTGTTGTTGCTGTCTCTCAACTCACAGGGGTCGTTCGACAAGTGAAGCCCATCATTGGTCCTTTCTACGCCACCCTGAAGTTGGAGATGAACTACGTCGTTGGCGGGGTTGTCTCACATCGTAATGTTGTCAACGTCCACATCTTCGTTTCGGAATATTGGTTCTGATGGGCTATTTAATGAAGAGAAGAGAGCCGTCAAAGTGAAACCCCACCGCAAATTATCTGGAAGCTGTGTATTCATGGTTGGGGGGGTGGGGGGGGTGAGGATGTGGAGAAAAAGGACCCTGTAGCCTTCTTTTCCAAGGATGTAATCTGGTTTCTAGTTTAATTGCAGGACAAATTAGCAATCTATCTACAATAGAAGTAGGATGTCAATGCCTGTAAATTCATGGTAGTTAACATTGTGTGTTGTATATACAGTATGATTATTATTTTTTTTGCATCTGGTTATTTTTTTTGAACCTCTCGTTGAGTTGTAATCAAGTTAAGTGCTTGAGACTGGATTTTGCAGGCCCGAATCTTGCTGTCTTTGATGCTTCCACCTCCTTGAACCTCTTACCTGGCTATGGTTTTTTTTTTAAATTGTAGAATTTTTTAAAAACAATCTTCTTGTCATCTGGAGTCAGGACTAACTCCAGCTGATTGGGTTTCTTGCTACCGGCATTGGACCCCCTGCCCCCGAATTCCAGTTACAACAGTAGTAAGTCCAGGGGATTGTTTAGTAATACTTTAGATCCCTGTATTACCTGGCTGTGTACTTTGGTTTCTTTTAAATTTGAGTGTGTCATTAAAGGAACACTGGACAACCAGGCAAGAGAATGGTGGAAAACTGAGCCGTTTAGTGCCCAGGATCTTCAGCATAGAGTTCAAAAAGCAAACTCTCTTTCTAATGCTGCAGTCAGACTGAAGTATACATCTCAATCCAAGAAGATCCCGGCTTGGTGGGATTAGTATCCATGCCCAGGAGGTTTGCTTCTCAAAGAGGACACCGAGTCTTCAGCTCACATAAGGGACTTCTTTGGTTCTCTTTAAAAATTAATCTCCCTTGAAATTGTAGGTGTGGTACATGCTTTGTCGAAAGCGCTGGAAGCCCCCCCACGCACACACACACACACACATATATGACTTCTTTCTTTTCTGCAATAAAACAACTTATCTTACCGTTTCTGCTATCAGCTGATTCATGAATGCAGGTTTGATTTTTAAGAGTAGAAATTATTGCTGCCTGCCTGTGTGAAGTATGGCGGTAGTATCTGTGAGAGACCCACAAGGATTTTTAACTTGATATCGAGACACCAAATACACAAGTACAATTTCTCACAAATGTTCGGTGATGCATTTTGAGACATTAAAAAGGTAGGAGACCTCTTTGGGGGCTTTAAGCATCCACTGATGATCAACTGAATTAAATGATTCTTGTCAGTTTGAAGAAGCAGAAAGCTTTCACAAATGGGAAATGAGTGGCGGTGGGTTTCACATTATGTTAGTACCGTTTCGCCACGCACACGCATGCTTGCTTTGTGCATACGCGTCCCCTGTTTGTATGTGCGCCTCCCTTCCGTGCATGCGCCTGGCCTTCCACGCATGTGCTTTGCTCGTGTGTACATCTTCCGCACATGTGCCCAGCCTCAAAAACGTGCCTAAATAGGATGGCATAGAGTCAGGGTGAGTGGCCAGGCCCACTCGCTATTTCCACTACCGGTTCGGGTGAACCGGTCTGAATACCGTCTCTTGAAATGAGTATTTTTAGATCCGTGATGGCGAACCTATGACATGCGTGCCAGAGGTGGCATGGAGCACCTTCTCTGTGGGCATGCAAGCTGTTGTCCCAGCTCATCTCTGCCGCGCATATGCACTCGACTCTCGCTGGCCAGCTGGTCTTCAGGTCTCTGCCATGCATGCAGGGGGGGCATATATGCGGAGGGTGCATTGCATTTGAGGGATTCGTGCGCACACATTCACACGTGCACGCTTTGGGCACTCGGTTCAAAAAAGGTTAGCCATCACTGTTTTAGATGAATGGCTAAGTAGTGTGAATATGGAAACTACAGACATTTTGTAATGTGTCTGGGTCAATTTTGTTGTCAGGTTGTGGCCCTAAGGCAGGGGTCTGCGAACTTGGCTCTTTTAAGACTTGTGGACTTCAACTCCCAGAATTCCTCAGCCAGCAAAGCTGGCTGAGGAACTCTGCGAGTTGAAGTCCACAAGTCTTAAAAGAGCCAAGTTCGCAGATCCCTGCCCTCAGGCAAGAAACAATGGTTGATGTTCACAAAACATGAAGAGAATGTAAACATGGCGTCCCTTTTAATTCATCTAGTGCAGGGGTGTCCAAACTTGGCCCCTTGAAGAGTGGTGGACTTCAACTCCCAGAATTCCCCAGCCAGCATGAGCTATAAATATGAGCAAGTTGCTGGCTGGGGAATTCTGGGAGTTGAAGTCCACCACTCTTCAAGGGGCCAAGTTTGGACATCCCTGATCTAGTGCCTAATGAGGCAGTAGGCTTCTTCAGGTTGACCACGTATCTGTTTTCCAAGCTTTTTCAGAAGTCTCATGACTTACCCTCATCCCAATGATACATTATTTTTTTTGAAGGGTGAGGAAATGTCTCAGCTAAAAGTTTATACTCTTTCTCACTAATAATCTGTAAGGTTTCTTTAGAAAAAAGGACTGGAATTACTCTGCTATAAGCTTTCAATCTGTTGAACAACAAAAATGAGCCTGTAATTTTTGAAATGCCTATCAACATGCAAGTTTTACATGTATTTAACTTTTCTCATGCTAATATGCTATTTGATTGCAACATTAAAAAATATAACCTGTGGCATTTTCTTTTAAATTAGTTTATGGCCTTTCCTCCCTAGAGGAAATAGGAGATATCTAGATCAGTATTTCTCAGTTTTGGCAGCTTGAACACGCGTGGATTTTAGCTCCCAGAATTCTCCAGCCTACTGTCTAGGGAATTCTGGGAGTGAAATTGATGCATTTTTAAGTGGTCATGGCTGAAAAACACTGATCTAGAGGAGAATCTTAGAGGGATTCAGGGGATCATTGTTCTGTGGATTTCCACCAGTGAAATTGTGTTCTGGAGGAAATAAACCCAATTTAAAAATCTATACAGGGCAAATTATGATCTTATCGTCTCTACCTGTGAAGCAATTTGGTTTAGGGGGGATCGTGAAACTAGAAAACACGTTTTAAAAGATTGAACAGAGAAAAGCATTTTCTGCAAATCCAAACTAAGTTGAACTTCTAGATCCTTCTGACCGTTTGAAATAATAATCCACATCCTTTCTGCTTTTCAATTTTAAACAATTTCTGTCATTTTAAAATTTAAATTTCTGTCACTGGTTGGGAATTCTAGGAGGGTTTATCCCAATACCTCTGGAGAATATTAGTCTGGGGAAAACCAGTTTACAGGGGAAGGTCTGTTTATAGAAGAAAATCTCTTCTCACTTATTCCATTAGGTTTCCTAACTTGCAAATTACATGCTTGCCTATTCATTTTAATATGTACATCTGCTTATAATCATAATCAAGTTATAGCCATTTCTTCCCTTTCTTCTTTGCTAGATTAAATAGGAAAAAGACATTGAAAATAATACATTCCTAGAAAATAAATATAGTTTTAATATATTATTTTACATTCGCCAACAGCTTTGCCTTGATGTTCTAAGAATAGTGGCCGGTTTAAAGTTTACTGGGCTTTGCCTTCATAGTAATGTGTGCCAAAAAAAGTAAATTATTTAAAAAAAAAACATGTCTACAAGAGGAAAATATTGATATGCATCAAGGCCATATTTGATTTAAAATAATTACACGCTCCAATAATTACACAACCAAAGAAGGGTATTTATAGTTGTTACTAATGGGATGCCCATGAACTTGGATTCACTCTTTTGGCCACATTATCTGTACTTTCTTTTTGGTTCATGCCATGCTCCAGCCTCAATGGCTGAGTTCAGAGGTGGGCTTCATATAATTTTAACAACCGGTTCATCCCAGCAGCGAAAATGTGAGTGTGTGCGGCCTTCTGTGCATGTGCTTTGCTCGCATGCGTACTTGCACGGCGTAAAAAACACAGAAAATTGAACGACATAGCACCGACATAGCACCGATCACAACTATTGGTTTGCCGGAACTGGTATGAACCGGCTGAATCCCACCTCTGGCTGAGTTGATCAGAAAGAAGGATTGATGGCAGCAGAGCCTGGCCTAGAGGACTCACACGAAGATTGATTGACATATGCATCAGTCACTCATATCTCAATTAAAGACATAAACCAGCATAATGCATCCAGTTTTGGTCGCCACAATGTAAAAAAGATGTGGAGACTCTAGAAATAGTGCAGAGAAGGGCAACAAAGATGATTAGGGGACTGGAGGCTAAAACATATGAAGAACGGTTGCAGGAACTGGGTATGTCTAGTTTGATGAAAAGAAGGACTAGGGGAGACATGATAGCAGTGTTCCAATATCTCAGGGGTTGCCACAGAGAAGAGGGAGTCAAGCTATTCTCCAAAGCACCTCGAGGCAGGACAAGAAGCAATGGGTGGAAACTCATCAAGGAGAGAAGCAACTTACAACTAAGGAGAAATTTCCTGACAGAACAATTAATCAGTGGAACAACTTGCCTCCATAATTTGTTAATGCTCCAAAGTGTTTAAGAAGAGATTGGATAACATTTGTCTGAAATGATATAGGGTTTCCTGCCTAAGCAGAGGGTTGGACTAGGAGACCTCTAAGGTCCCTTCCAACTCTGTTATTCTATTCTTATTCAAATTAAGGAATACTTTGAAGCAACCAGTGACCAAAGTCAATATGTTCTTGAATATCAAATTAAAAGCCTAGATTTGATCCCAATCTTCAACCTACAAATCTTTGCTAAACAATCAAGATTATAAAGATTAAATTTGGTTTCTCTTTTCTTGAGGTCTTCTTCAAGACGATTGCAAATTATTTGGCTAGAAATTTTTTCTTTAAAGAAATGCTTCTCATCCCCTACTTTTTCATATTCCTTGCTTATCCATTTTCCAGTTTCATGAATGCTAAGAAGATTGAAGGTTGAACGACGAAGGAAGGAAGGAAGGAAGGAGGGAAGGAGGGAAGGAAGGAAAAATATTCCAAAGACTGTAACACTGTTTGTGGAGATAATAGTTGTGCAATAAAAGTCACTTTTACCCTTATGACTAAGGATAAAGCATATTCTACATGAATCCCAAAGCTGGTCAAATAAGGTATTGTCAACATTCCTTCCACTGTCCCATTCCTGACCTCAGAATTGGTAAGAAAAACCACCTGTCCACAAATGAGGAGTAACTTCAAATTACTGTAGTAGCTGAACTGCTTTGCCAAAATTTGGGGCAGATTTTGTAATAATAACAAAAAGGCATCAGTATAATGGATAACATCCTCATAATTCCCTAAATGTATGGTACTTCAGGTTTTGAAAATGACTAGCAATGTATGTGTTCAAATAAGATTTAGCCAGAAAATATTACATGGTAATTTCATTGCGGGCAGTTGTTTCTACAACATATTTAGAAATTCGAGTAGAATTTGGCTTTCCAGTGTGAACAGCTTTTTTTTTTTTTTAAACACACATACATACTGATTATTTGGTAAGAGAACGAACATCAAATGTGTTTTGTTTAAGCCAGCATTCATTTGGCTATAATGAAACTCATGCCATTTATGATACAAATCCTTTGCAGGTTAATGCTTCAGAAATGAAATTAAACTGAGAATCCTGTCTTAAACTAAAGACATGCAAGTTCTTCAACTGAACAACAATTAAATCTGAACTCTGATGAAATACACCACACTAATCCAGAGATGGGATTCAGCCAGTTCTGTCTGGTTCTGGTGAACTGATAGTGGCAACTGCGGAAGGCTCCGCCCACCCACCCGGATGTAATGCGCGAGCACTGTGGGCGCTCACATTTATGAACCGGTAGGGAAGTTGCACCAGAGGTGGGTTTCAGAAGGTTTTGACCACTTCTGGAGAACCGGTAGCTGAAATTTTGAGTAGTTCGGAGAACCGGTAAATATCACCTCTGACTGGCCCCGCCCCCATCTATTCTCTGCTTCCTGAGTCCCAGCTGATTGGGAGGAAATGGGGATTTTGCAGTATCCTTCCCCTGGAATGGGGAGGGAATGGAGTATTTACAGTATCCTTTCCCTGCCACGCCCACCAAGCCACACCCACAGAACTGGTAGCAAAAATTTTTGAAATTTTTGCTCTGCACTAATCCATCCATGACTGCAACAGATCTTGTCCTTGTCCATGGGAAAAGAGACAATCTGTTTCAAACTCATCTGATTAGAAAAATTGCTCTCCAGTTGGGTATTTAATTCTATTCTATAGCAATCTGCAGATTTTGTGTTATTACATATGTCACCAAATTATATATTAAATCCCTGCCTTCCCTGTAGGCAGATCAGGGAAAAACCGTAGCTTAAATCTGAACTCTTTAGCTGAAAATATCTTTTTCACGTATACATCCTTATCTACTTAAATGAAATTCAAGTACAATGCCTTTCATATGGACATCATGAAGTTTACAAATCACACTGGCTTTGTAGATCCAAATACTACCTTTATTTCTATTATCAATACTACAATTTTTGTGCTACGGTTTTTCCCTGATCTGCCTACAGGGAAGGCAGGGATTTAATATATAATTTGGTGACATATGTAATAACACAAAATCTGCAGATTGCTATAGAATAGAATAGAATTTTTATTGGCCAAGTGTGATTGGACACACAAGGAATTTGTCTTGGTGCATATGCTCTCAGTGTACATAAAAGAAAAAATACGTTCATCAAGGTACAACATTTACAACACAATTGAATACATATAATTAAATACATTTAATTAAATACATTAAATACATTAAATACATACAATTAAATACATATAATGCACACTTTCCTGCAAGGGGAAAAAAAAAGAAAGTTAATGGCAGTTACAGCTATGCAGCTGAAGTTCTGGCCTTTTTAACATATTGATTGTCGTAACTGGGCTTTCAAAACTTTCATTTATAACTTAAAATAGAAAAATACTTTTCCTTTATATTGTGAGAGTACATTAAAAATCATACAGGGTTTTGTTCTTTTTTTTTTTTACAAGGTTGTTCTATGGAATTGAAGGTTTCGTGTAGATTTCTTAAGGAATAAGTAATATGTTGTTGTTGTTGTTAGTTGTGAAGTCATATCCGAGCCATCGCAACGTTCCTCCAGGCCTTCCTGTCCTCTACCATCTTCCGGAGTCCATTTAAGCTCACGCCGACTGCTTCAGGGACTCCATCCAGCCACCTCGTTCTCTGTCATCCCGTTCTTCTTTTGCCCTCCATCGTTCCCAGCATTCGGCTCTTCTCCAGTGAGTCCTTTCTTCTCATTAGGTGGCCAAAGTCTTTGAGTTTCCTCTTCAGGATCTGTCCTTCTAAAGAGCAGTCAGAGTTGACCTCCTCTGAGACCAGCGGTGAAATCCTGCCGGATATATCCGGCTTGTGTGAACCGGTAGTGCCGGCAGTACGAGTCTCTGCTCACCGCTGTGGCATCATTACGTCCCGTTTTTGACCCTCTACGCTTCCGCAGAAGAGGCACGCACTCACATTCCCAAACTGGTAGTGAAGGTAAGTGCATTTCACCGCTGTCTAGGACTGACCAGTTTGGTTGCCTTGCAGTCCAAGGGACTTGTTAACGAGTAGCCTTGGCCAAAAGCAACAGATTTTTGCTTCTTCTTTTTTCCTGGTATGTTTTAGAAAATATACACTGTGGTGTATATTTTCCTCATACCTAATGAGCATCTTTATTTTGACAAGACGAGCCAGTGAAGCAGAATAGGGTGGGAAGACTTACAACATGGAGATGCGACACTTATGAAAGTTTTTAGGTAGGGGGATAAGAAAACAAAAGGATGTAGATTCAGACTACAGATCAGCTGTGCTGAGATTTCCTTTTTTGGTCAATTTTTTTTCTTTGCAAATTATTCTCTAGGATATTTTACAGGGGACAGACTGCTGCAAAATTCTTTGTTAGTGTGGCTTGAAGGTCATCATGCTTGAAAATATCCCCGAGAAACTCCTTGGAAACGAGAGGCTGAAGAATCTGAAGTGTAGGATGGCAAACAGCCTGAAGATACGTTTATCTAACTCAAACACACAACGATGGTGACAATGGTGGCTTTAGTTCCTGACTGCTCGCATATGCTCACAAACGCAGAGGAGAACAAAGGCAGAATTATACTTCAAAATATAAGCAAAGCAACACATTCGTATCAATGTTGACCATAAGAATGTAGGATCAGCAATGCATTTGTTCCTGTTTCATTTTCAACAATCTTCATTCAGGAAGGAAAAGCGTTCCTGGAATGATCTCCCTTTTGAGAAAACAAAACATGTAAGAGGCTAGCAAATAGGCATAAAAAGAAAGACTGTGATACAATGTGAGGACTTAAAAAAGAAAGAAAGAAAGAAAGAAAGAAAGAAAGAAAGAAAGAAAGAAAGAAAGAAAGAAAGAAAGAAAGAAAGAAACAAACCAGGGACAGCCATGTTGATCTTGCCATATGATTTGGAGAGGAGTTCACAAAAATAAACCCATTGCCAATGGTGCCAATGGTGCACTTGGAGCTCCACAAATTTCTTACGTATGGTTGGAAGAAATGTCCCTCTGGGTTCAGTTCCATGTGGGAAGAAAGACACTGGAAACATGGAGACTGCTTGGAAAGATGGTTTAATGGTGGACAGGACCACATGGTTTGAGGTCGCGGGCAAAAAAGAGCACATGGGAGAGAGAGAGAGAGAGAGAGAGAGAGAAAGAGGACAGGTATCCTGATTGGTTATCTCCCAAGGGGCTATGCAGGGGCAACTCTGTAGACTCCCATGAGGCCATGCAGGGGCAACTCTGTAGGTTGTCTTGAGTTCCCAGGCTTGGTTGAATCTTGCTGGGTGATGTAATCTTCCCAGGTGCCATGTGGTGAGATGGGTAGAGGGCTAATCCTATTATGTCCTGAGGGCAGTGGTGGGTTTCGATTTTTTTTTACTACCGGTTCTGTGGGCATGGCTTGGTGGGCATGGCTTGGTGGGCAGGGCAGTGGAAGGTTACTGTAAAATCCCCATTTCCTCCCGATCAGCTGGGACTTAGAAGGTAGAGAATTGAGGGGGGCGGGGCCAGTCAGAATTTTTACTACTGGTTCTCCGAACTACTCAAAATTTCCACTACCGGTTCTCCAGAACTGGTCAGAACTTGCTGAAACCCACCTCTGCCTGAGGATGAAGGTCTTTTGTGTTGTAGATAAGCTGGCCCAGCCTTTCTGGGGCTATTAACAAAGGTGGGGGCCGTTTTCCAAGAGCATGTTTCTCCTTTTCTCATCCAGGGAGGTATAATATTCTGCCTTTTAAATATTTCCTAGAATATTTCATTCTTCCAGGAGAGGGGTGGGTGCTAACTTCCTACATATGTTATACTGCTTTAATCACATTTGTAGTGGCCTCCAAACTTGACTTTGACGTGTCCTGTGGACACCGCTGAATACAACCAGGACATACAAAGATCATGTCAGGTGATGGGCTATTTAAATCAGCCTCACAGCACACCAGAATTAGGACCTCAGAAGAGAAACATGAGTTGAAGATGGCTCTCTCTCCCCTTCGCAACAGTTCCTGAATAAAAACCTTGCCAGATTTATTGCCATTCCATTGGTTAGTCAATAAACAAACGAATAAATCCTGTTACTGGCTCTTATTAAAAACAGAAATGAGCCAGCTTTGTCACTTTCAAATGTTGACATAAGCTTTATTTCTTTAATTGGTTTAAAACATTATTTGTTTGGCTGCTCGTTTGTTGATATTCCACACATTTATTGTTTTTACAAACAAATCAAGTTAGTGAACATATTCAACACCTTCTTCCTCCTATTTCCCCCATAACAACAATCCTGTGAGGTGGGTTGGGCTGAGAGAGAATGACTGGCTCAAAGTCACCCAGCTGGCTTTCATGGCTTCAAGAATTCAACACATCTTGTGTCAAAAGACTGCAAGCTGACTAATAGCTGTCATTATATGAAATACACTATAAACCAGTGTTTTTCAAATTTGGCGGTTTTAAGGTGTGTGGACTTCAACTCCCATAATTCCCCAGTCAAATTGGCTAAATTATTCCCTGGTTTGCCATGGAGAGCCTGTGTATCCTATCTAAGAAGACAACACTGTGCTTTATAGAGTAGGAATTTATAAAATTTACTATTCATAAAATGTAATGTATAAAATACCAAAACATGTTTAAAATGCGATAAACATGCCGTGTAAGCAAACAAATGGTTAGGCCCTAAGACCAAAATCCCAGAAAAACATTGCGAACGTTTTGTCTTTTTGTAAAAGAAAAGCACCCTGCGATGTTCCTTCTAAAACAAACAGACTTGGGTTTGAAAAATAATATATATGTCGTGTCCCACTCCCCACTCCGATGCACGAGTCAAGGAAGTTCGTGACAAACTTGGCAACGAAGCCTCTGCAACTTGCCAAGTTCCTTCGAGGTTTATCAGGGCAGGCAGGAGTCCAAGTTGTGACTTCAGCGATAGGGTCCGATATCAGCAAACTAGATAAGACTCAAGGTTGGAATGCCAAAAGCAGGTCCTTTATATAGGCTGTGGGGTGTGGCTCCAAGACTCAGCATTTATCCAGGCCTGCCCCACCCCTCCTTTTGCTGGCATCGCCTCTCAGATCTCTGGAAGCGAGGGTCCTCCTAATCTGAATTGTCTTCAGCTGGATCTGCTGGCAGCTTCTGGGAAAGGGAGAGGTCAGAGGGAGTAGGGTCGAGTAATTCCAGCACCTGGCTGCCTTCTTGCTCTGACGGCTGAGCCAAAGGAACACACGCCGTAGGAGTGAGGTTTATAGGGCTTGTTTGTTCACTCCTGGCATCCTCTCCGGGCATGGGGCCAGGGCCGGTGGCTGGGGGCATGACAGGCCATTCATCTTCATTATCAGACTCGGAGTCTGATAACAGGCCCGGTTGGAGACGGGAGGGGCCCGGCTGAGGAGAGGAGGGAGGACGAGTCACAACAATATAATCAAATGTTGATTCAGACACCATTTGGTAAGAAGGTGCTCAGCTTATCAGAAACACATTGTGAGTCTTTTGCAGGGCTGAAATTTACTTACCTTCCTTACCGGCTCAGAAGTGCACACGCCGTGTGCACACATTTGCTTCGCTCGTGCGCGTACATCACATGCGCTCGCAGACCTTCGCAGACCTCGCAGACCCTAACCCCTTCACTTAACGACCATGTGATTCATATAACAAATGCACTGATTCACTTAACAACCATGGGGGGAAAAAAAGATCACAAAATTGGTTGCAACTCCTTTAACAACTACTTGTTAATTCTGGTCCCTAGTTTGGTTGTAAATTGAGGACTAACTGTGTGTATAAAAGGGGAAGAAGGATTAACAGAGATGGAAAGAGAAATATGTCCTAAGTACGTGGCTCAGCATGGACCTTATGGTGGATGCTTCTGGAATGGCAAAGATGACCACAATTCTATGTTCCTTTCCCACATCTATAAGAAATGGGAGATGTGTTTTGTTTTGAGCTCCACTTGTTTGGTGTCCCCTCAAAAGCAGTGTGGTTTGTTCTAGTTGAGAAACAAACCAAATTCTCAGAACGTGCCTGTTTTGATTTGATCTTAGGACACTCAAACAGTCCCTCTTGAGGTTGGAACAATCCTTTCAAGGTTGACCAGACCATGTAAAAGCATCCAGAACACTTTGAAGCAGTCACATTTCATTCCAAAGTTAAAAATAGCCCCTTAAAAAAATAAAAATGGAATAGCTGTACAATTCCTTAGAGCTAGAAAACAACCTTCTAAAGAGATACATAACTCTATTAAGGTGGTTAATATATTAATATTAACTGACTGCTCTTTAGAAGGCCAGATCCTGAAGGTGAAACTCAAATACTTTGGCCATCTAATGAGAAGGAAGGACTCACTGGAGAAGAGCCTAATGCTGGGAACGATGGAGGGCAAAAGAAGAAGGGGACGACAGAGAACGAGGTGGCTGGATGGAGTCACTGAAGTAGTAGGCATGAGCTTAAATGGACTCCAGAGGATGGTAGAGGACAGGAAGGCCTGAAGGAATGTTGTCCATGGGGTCGCGATGGGTCAGACAAGACTTCGCAACTAACAAAAAAATATACAGTATTAATTGCTTTGTATAAATGGTAAGCTATTAGAAGGCTTAAAACAGGCTGAATCTACTATGGAAACATCTATTTACTTCAGAATTTTCATATATTGAAATCAGATGTGCATCAAGCATTTCAAAATATCTAAGATGCTGGCTATCTATTAATTTAGTCAAATAACGTGTTTTTATCACCCTCATTTTCAAAATGTAATTCATGGTTAGTCGAGTATATTTTAAGGTAAGAAAGGAAGAATTTTATCCCAGCTGCCACTTGTCATCAGTTTCATTACCGCTTCATTAAAGATATTGCTTGTCTCCTGTATAGCTATATGTACTTCGGTTAATTGTAACAATGATGATTTAAAAAAAAAACCTGTTGAAATAAAGAGATTTAATAGTTGGTTATGGAAAGAGCCTCCTTAAAAGTGTTAGGAAATGAAAAGGGTGCCTCATTTTAGAGGGCTGCCAACAGATGGAGTTATAGCAGCAGATTTCAGATTTGTAAATGGTTTTTTCTGCTTCACAGCCTTGCTACATAACTTTATAAAGATAACTCTCAATCCCACTAGGCTGGCCCTGAGATCTAACAGTTTTAAAAGAGAGGAGCATTCTGGCAAACTTCCACCAATATTATATTTGTTTATAAATATTATATTTGTTATATTTCAGTTGCTTCGCTGTAGAAACAGTATGATCTTTGGCATGGCTCGGGACTTCCGATTTTATTTGAATAAGAAAAATAAATTGGTAGCACATGCTCACCTTGCTCCGTTCGCACACGCCACCTCCACGCATGCGCAGCGCATCAAAAACAGGACGTGATGATGTCTGGGCGGGTGGGCGGAGCCTCCCGCAGCTGCCATTACCAGTACGCCTGAACCAGATAGGACCGGCAGAATACCACCACTGATATGCAGGCTAAAGAATATTGTGTTATGTAGTCAGTTTCCTATTAGTAAATATAGGTAAGAGGGAGAGGGTTTCTCAGCATCAGACCAGCAGTGCTTGGTGAAAGTTATAGAGTTTCAACAGCAATGTAGGTGAACTGCAAATATTATTTAAAACACAGCTAAGGTTTCGGCACTACTGACCATGTCAGTAAAATCTTAGCAAAGAAAACCTGCCTTTGAGGAAATTTCTGATATATTTCACATCTTCATCTAATCTATTATATCTAAGTTGCAGGATTCCAGAAGGCCACAGAAGTACACAAACTGCCCACTATCTGTTGCCATCTTGTGGTCTTTCAGAGTTTTGCAGTCCTAGAGCGGCGTTTCTCAGCCTCAGCAACTTTAGGCTCTGTACCAGGGGTGAAATGCTCCCGGTTCAAACCAGATCGCGCAATCTGGTAGCGATGGCAGCGGGTGGTGAGGAGAACCAGTAGCAAAAATCCCTGCCCTACCCACCCCCCCAGCCCCAGCTGAGTCGCGCGATCATCAGAGGGTTTTTTCCTTTTTAAAAGCATTTTTTCTTCAGTCGAAAAAATGCTTTTAAAAGTAAAAAAAAAGCCTCTGACGATCGCACGGCTCAGCTGGGATTGTCAGAACCCTTTAAAAGCATTTTTTCTACAACCTCTTCAGCCGAAGAGGTTGTAAAAAAAAGAAAAAGCTTTTAAAAGGCTCCTCCGGCGATCCCAGCTGAGTTGCCTGATCACCATAACCTTTTAAAAGCATTTTTTTATAGCCTCTTCGGCCAAAGAGGTTGTAGAAAAATGCTTTTAAAAGTAAAAAGTAAAAAAGTTGGCCACGCCCACCCAGTCACATTACCCCCCCAAGCCTCGCCCACAGAACCGGTAGTAACAAATTTTACATTTCACCCCTGCTCTGTACGCATTTCAACTCCCAGCATTCCCCAGCCAGCATGCTTTAAAATGTATGGACTTCAACTCCCAGAATTCCCTAGCCACCCTGCTGGCTGGGGAATTCTGGAATTGAAGTCCACACTTCTTAAAGTGACTGCGATTGAGAAACATTGCCTAGAGTTCTGTGAGCCTGTAAATATTACTTACATATTTAAATTAGCTAGATTTATTTATTTTATTTATTTTATTTATTTATTTTGTCACAACAATATATGTAACTATCATACAGAAAGGTTATATAGTATATAAAGGTATAGAAGAAAAGAAAAACAATAGGACAGGAACGGTAGGCACGTTTGTGTGCTTATGCACGCCCCTTTGGTCCTCTTAGGAATGGGGTGAGGTCAATAGTAGAAAGTTTTTGGTTAAAGCTTTTAGGATTATGGGAAGAGACCACAGAGTCAGGTAAAGTATTCCAAGCACTGATGATTCTGTTACAGAAGTCATATTTTCTGCAATCTAGATTAAAGCGGTTGACATTAAGTTTAAATCTATTGGTTGCTCTTGTATTATTGCAATTAAAGCTGAAGTAGTCTTTGACAGGAAGGACATTACAATAGATGATTCTATGAGTTAAACTTAGGTCTTGTCGAAGGCGACGGAGTTCCAAGTTTTCCAAGCCCAGGATTTCAAGTCTAGTGGGATAACGTATTTTGTTGTTTACAGAGGAATGGAGAACTCTTCTTGTAAAATATTTCTGGACACGTTCAGTTGTATTGATTTAACTTCCTCTATTGATTTAATTAGGTTTCTGGGCATAAAACTGATACCCACATAGTTGCTAGTGGTCAACCAAATTTTGAAGTCCAGATACAGTCGATCTAATTATTGTGGAACTCCAGGATTCAACAACAGTCAAAACAGAGCAGTTGAATAACTGGTTGCTTAAAGCAGCGGTCACCAACTGGTGATCCGTGGATCACTGGTGGTCCGCAAGAAAATTTTGGTGGTCCGCAGAAAAATTATTTGCATTTTTTATATTGCACTAAATTAGGGGTCCTCAAACTACGGCCCCTGGGCTGAATACATGCAATGAACATTTGTGTTACTGCAGAGTCTCCCCCTTTGGGGTCTTTTTGTGTGGGGCAGAGGGGGGCAGAAATTTCAAACTGGGGTCTACTTCAGCCTCCTGGTGTGGGGCTTTGGGTGAAGGCTGGAGGGAAGTGCCACTGGTGGTGAAGAGCCAGACGGCCTTGTTCCAGTGGGACTGCATCATGGCTGACCATGATGGCTGACCATCTCAGTCTGCTGAGCCTCCAGGCACCGGTACCTGGCCTTGCACTCCCACAGGTCTTCCCTCTGCTTGGAAAGCCTATGCTCCTAGTCCTCAGTGAGGTGCTTCTACTGAGCCTCCTTCTCGGTCAGAGGAGTGGCTGGGAGGGGTGAGGAGAGGCTGGCGAGGCGCCCCTTGACGTGAGTGACATCGAGTTGGCCACGCCCACCCAGTCACATGACCACCTAGCCACGCCCACACAGCCAGTCATTAGGCAGATCATATTAGTGGTCCGTGGGATTTAAAATTATGAATTTAGTGGTTCCCTGAGGTCCGAAAGGTTGGTGACCCCTGGCTTAAAGGAACGTTCCCAATTGTTGGTGGCTGTAGAAATACTTTGCGCAAATGGAGGCTGACACCCCTGATCTGTCTCTAAGCCTGACTTTTAAATGGAAGTGTTTGCAGAGAATGGTAAATGAGTTCCAAGCAATGATAATTTCTGGCTTGCAACATCTGGCACTGGTTGTTGGTTTAACAGAGTATTTTTTTCACTTTTTTTTTTTTATTTGCATTTATATCCCGCCCTTCTCCGAAGACTCAGGGCGGCTTACACTATGTCAAGCAATAGTCTTCATCCATTTGTGTATTATATACAAAGTCAACTTTTATTGCCCCCAACAATCTGGGTCCTCATTTTACCTACCTTATAAAGGATGGAAGGCTGAGTCAACCTTGGGCCTGGTGGGACTTGAACCTGCAGTAATTGCAAGCAGCTGTGATAATAACAGACTGTCTTACCAGCCTGAGCCACCAGAAGCCCTTTTGGCAACTTTAAGCTCCGTGGAAGGAATTCAACTCCCAGAATTCTGGGAATTGAAGTCCACACATTTTGAAATTGTCAAGGTTGACAAACAAGGGTTTAGTTGCTGTCGTAATACAGGTAGTCCTTGACTTACAACAGTTCATTTAGTGACCACTGAAAGTTACAATGGCACTGAAAAAAAAAGCGAATTATGACTGTTTTTCACACTTACGACCACTGCAGCATCCCCAGGGTCAAGTGATCAAAATTCAGACACTTGGCAACTGACTCATATTTATGACGGTTGTAGTGTCCCGGGGCCATGGGATCACTTTTTGTGACCTTCTGACAAGCAAAGACAACAGATTCACTTAGTAACCATGTTACTAACTGAACAACCGCAGTGATTCAGGTAACAACTTTGGCAAGAAAGGTTGTGAAATAGGTCAAACCCACTTAACAAATGTCTCACTTAGCAACTTAAATATAGGGCTGAATTGTGGTCGTACAACGAGGACTACCTGTAGGCAGAAGCAAGAGTAGAGCTGATTGGCGTGCTTGCATCTGCATGGCGCTCAGCCTCAGGAGTTCTGCCTTATTGGTCTCTGCAAATGCAGTTCATATAGCAATAGCAATGGTTCTTAGACTTATATACCGCTTATTTATTTTTATTTATTTATTTATTTAATCATATTTGTATACCGCCCTATCTCCCAAGGGACTCAGGGTGGTTAACAGCCAAGTAAAAAATATACATAAATACAAGTTAAAACCCCGATTAAAAAACTTATTAAATACGGCCGAATATTAAAACCCCAATAGAATAGTAAAAACCCCATTAAAACCCAATTTAAAATTTAAAATTCTAGTCCAGTCCTGCGCAGATAAAAAGATGTGTCTTAAGCTCGCGGTGAAAGGTTCGAAGGTCAGGAAGTTGGCGAAGTCCTGGGGGAAGTTTGTTCCAGAGGGTGGGAGCCCCCACAGAAAAGGCCCTTCCCCTGGGCGTCGCCAGCCGGCACTGCCTGGCTGACGGCATCCTGAGGAGTCCCTCCCTGTGAGAGCGTACGGGTCGGTGGGAGGCAATTGGTGGCAGTAGACGGTCCCGTAAATATCCCAGCCCAATGCCATGGAGCACTTTAAAAATAATTACCAAAACCTTGAAGCGCACCCGAAAGGCCACAGGTAGCCAGTGCAGTCTGCGCAGGAGAGGTGTCACATGGGAGCCACGAGGGGCTCCCTCTATCACCCGCGCAGCCGCATTCTTTACAGCCCTCTCTAAGCAGTTTACAGAGTCAGCATCTTTCCCCCAACAATCTGGGTCCTCATTTTACCAACTTCGAAATGATGGAAAGATGAGTCAACCTTAAGCTGGTCAGGATCGAATTGCTGGCAGTCAGCAGAATCAGCCTGCAATACTGCATTCTAACCACTGCGTCACCAGGGCTCTTAATATACCTGTAATATATGGGATATATGGGATGATAGCAATAGCAGACTTATATACCTCTTCACAGTGCTTTACAGCCCTCTCTAAGCGATTTACAGAATCAGCACATTGCCCCCAACAATCTGGGTCCTCATTTTACCTACCTTATAAAGGATGGAAGGCTGAGTCAACCTTGGGCCTGGTGGGACTTGAACCTGCAGTAATTGCAAGCAGCTGTGATAATAACAGACTGTCTTACCAGCCTGAGCCACCAGAAGCCCTTTTGGCAACTTTAAGCTCCGTGGAAGGAATTCAACTCCCAGAATTCTGGGAATTGAAGTCCACACATTTTGAAATTGTCAAGGTTGACAAACAAGGGTTTAGTTGCTGTCGTAATACAGGTAGTCCTTGACTTACAACAGTTCATTTAGTGACCACTGAAAGTTACAATGGCACTGGGAAAAAAAGCGAATTATGACTGTTTTTCACACTTACGACCACCGCAGCATCCCCAGGGTCAAGCGATCAAAATTCAGACACTTGGCAACTGACTCATATTTATGACGGTTGTAGTGTCCCGGGGCCATGGGATCACTTTTTGTGACCTTCTGACAAGCAAAGACAACAGATTCACTTAATAACCATGTTACTAACTGAACAACCGCAGTGATTCAGGTTGTGAAATAGGTCAAACCCACTTAACAAATGTCTCACTTAGCAACTTAAATATAGGGCTGAATTGTGGTCGTACAACGAGGACTACCTGTAGGCAGAAGCAAGAGTAGAGCTGATTGGCGTGCTTGCATCTGCATGGCGCTCAGCCTCAGGAGTTCTGCCTTATTGGTCTCTGCAAATGCAGTTCATATAGCAATAGCAATGGTTCTTAGACTTATATACCGCTTATTTATTTATTTTTATTTATTTATTTATTTAATCATATTTGTATACCGCCCTATCTCCCAAGGGACTCAGGGCGGTTAACAGCCAAGTAAAAAATATACATAAATACAAGTTAAAACCCCGATTAAAAAACTTATTAAATACGGCCGAATATTAAAACCCCAATAGAATAGTAAAAACCCCATTAAAACCCAATTTAAAATTTAAAATTCTAGTCCAGTCCTGCGCAGATAAAAAGATGTGTCTTAAGCTCGCGGCGAAAGGTTCGAAGGTCAGGAAGTTGGCGAAGTCCTGAGGGAAGTTCGTTCCAGAGGGTGGGAGCCCCCACAGAAAAGGCCCTTCCCCTGGGCTTCGCCAGCCGGCACTGCCTGGCTGACGGCACCCTGAGGAATCCCTCCCTGTGAGAGCGTACGGGTCGGTGGGAGGCAATCGGTGGCAGCAGACGGTCCCGTAAATATCCCGGCCCAATGCCATGGAGCGCTTTAAAGATAATTACTAAAACCTTGAAGTGCACCCGAAAGGCCACAGGTAGCCAGTGCAGTCTGCGCAGGAGAGGTGTCACATGGGAGCCACGAGGGGCTCCCTCTATCACCCACGCAGCCACATTCTTTACAGCCCTCTCTAAGCAGTTTACAGAGTCAGCATCTTTCCCCCAACAATCTGGGTCCTCATTTTACCAACTTCGAAATGATGGAAAGATGAGTCAACCTTAAGCTGGTCAGGATCGAATTGCTGGCAGTCAGCAGAATCAGCCTGCAATACTGCATTCTAACCACTGCGTCACCAGGGCTCTTAATATACCTGTAATATATGGGATATATGGGATGATAGCAATAGCAGACTTATATAACGCTTCACAGTGCTTTACAGCCCTCTCTAAGCGATTTACAGAATCAGCACATTGCCCCCAATGTGGGGTCCTCATTTTACCGACCTCAGAAGGATGGAAGGCTGAGTCAACCTTGAGCTGGTCAGGATCGAACTCCTGGCAGTGGGCAGTGAGTTAGCCTGTAGAGCTGCAGCGCAGTACATATCTCGAGAGTTTTCTTGCCTTATGCAAGCAAAATACATCTGTGAGAAGATATATTGATGAAATCAAGAGGCCTCCATGGTTTGTGTGTATGAGGAAAGTCAAGAACGTAGCTAGGAACACACAACCCAAATCCCACTCTGTAAAAACAGGGACAGCCCTCCGTTTACACCGGAATTTCAGTCCCAAGTGCAGCGATCAGGAAATACACTTCAAATAAGCCAGTGTCATTCCAAACATCAGGCGTAGGATGGTGCTGTTCCAGTGTTTCAGAAACCTTCAGAACGCAACGGCCCAACGTTTCTCCATCAGAGACTGTTTGCAGAGGCGAGAAAAGATCAAAATGGCCCCATTAAAGACAAGCCAATTCATTACTTCTTCCTTTCCAAACAAAGAGGGGGAGAAAGGGGAAAAGCATTCTCATGAGAAACTGTATGCATTTCTTTAAGAGAGTGCACTTTAGATCAAGGATAGACGAAAACCCGTATGATGTACCGGTTACTAAGGCAACTATGCATTTTTATGAATACCAGAGCAAACAGATGAATAAACCTCGGGTCAATCATTAATTCATATTACTATTTTTTGAGCTTGGGTAGAGCGATTTAGATACCAAACTTCCTTTTTATTTGGAATTTCAAATGGCATGATTTGATTTTAAAGTAAACACTCAACAGTGCTTTTTTTTAAAAAAAAAAACAACCAGCTTTGCCTTTCTTTCCCTATTACCACTTTTCTTGAAATGGCAAATTAGCCCATCGCAGGATTGTTTCGAGGAGGGGGCGGCTAAGCCACCCAAAGTGGTCTCTGATTCCACAAGGTAGAGAACCAGGGTGTTCAAATTTCACTAAAATAGACTGGAGGGCCAAGCGTAACTTCAGAATAAATGGAGTCAGCCTTGCTCAGACTCCATTATGAGGATCATGTCCAGTTTTGGCGCCATCCTTTAAGAAGGATTCAGGCACATGAGGGCAGGTTTGGAGCAGGGAGACCCTGAGATTTTGCCCAAAATCTTATAAGGAATCACTGAGAGATGCACTGAGAGGGGCCGTGGTACTGAGAGGGGCCGTGGTAGCTCAGGCTGGTAAGAAGCCTGTTATTAGAACACAGCAGCCTGCAATTACTGCAGGTTCAAGCCCGGCCCAAGGTTGACTCAGCCTTCCATCCTTTATAAGGTAGGTAAAATGAGGACCCAGATTGTTGGGGGGGCAATAAGTTGACTTTGTAAATATACAAATAGAATGAGACTATTGCCTTATACACTGTAAGCCGCCCTGAGTCTTCGGAGAAGGGCGGGATATAAATGTAAATTAAAAAAAAAAATGTCCTTTCCTCTTAGAGCAGACTGAGAACAGTACAGGTAAGTCCTGGACTTGCAACCATTCATTTAGTGACCATTCAAAGGTACAAGGACACTGGAAAAAAGTAACTGATCACCAGTCTTTCTATTTATGACCGTTGCAACATCTCCAACATCACCAGTGGTGGTGGTGTGTCTGCGGGCCCCGAGCCGGGCTTCCTGGCAGAGAGTGACTCAGAGAGTGAGGGGGAAGAGTTGACAGGGCTTACCTCTGCAGAACCTTCCTCTCTGGCTCCGCTCCAGATTCCAGAGGCACGCCAGGTGGAGGAGGAGGAGCTGACATGGCCTCTTTTCCCTGACCCCTCCTTCCCCCTGGCAACGCCCCAAGAACCAGATGAGGAGGATCAATTGTGGCTAGATGCAAGGCAGCGACGCCGAGTGAAGCGTGCGCAGCAAAAGAAAGGAAGGGGCCGGCCCAGGGAGTGCTGAGTCATGGAGCCACACCACACAGGGTATAAAAGTGGGTGGAGCTGCCTTTGGGCTCCATGACGGAAAAAAACTGACTTTTGGAAACTTCAGCTGCTTTATTGCGAGACTCAGGAATTGGCTTTTCGGACTTCTGTTTACTTCTGAACTCTGGGTTGCTCCAGCAACAGACCGCAGTAGCATTGAAGAGATAAGGAGGACTTGGCAGGCAATCGCAGGTTTGTTGCCAGAGCTGATATCTGTAGCAAGAATAAATTGCTGGCAAATACAGTCAGCTCGTGTGTCTTCTGGGGGGTGGTTGAGGGGGGCAGAACAGGTGGGTTGCTACTGGTTCGCCCTGGATCTGGAGAACCAGTAGCGGTGGCAGCAGGAGGCTTTGCCCACATGCCCGGATGTCTCTGCACATGTGCAGAAGCATCAAGCACGCGAGCGCCCAGAAGCGAACCGGTAGCGGCTGAAATTGAAACCCACTACTGAATATCACATGATCATAATTCACATTCATAACTCTTAGCAGAATTGGAAGGAACTTTAGAGGTCTTCTAGTCCAACTCTCTGTTTAGGCAGGAAACCCTACAAATGGTTGTCCAGTCTCTTCTTAAAAACTTCTAGTGTTGGAGCATTCACAACTTCTGGAGGCAAGTTGTTCCACTGGTTAATTGTTCTCGCTGTCAGGAAATTTCTCCTTAGTTCTAGGTTGGCCCTCTCCTTGATTAGTTTCCATCTACATTTGGGACCTTCTCTTGCCCCAAGAAGTGTCCTTGACATAATCATAATTGTAAGCCGTAATAGTTGAAAAATGTTTTTTAAATGATTTTACAACTTTTTTTTTTGCAGTTGTGGTTAAGCAAATCTGTGGCTGTTATGCAAACACCATAGTTGTTAAGTCAACCATTGTTTGTAAAATGTGGTCATGTGACTGTAGGTCAAGGCAAATGACCATCAATGTAACCGTGTTGCTGAACACCCAAAATTCGATCACAAGATTGTGGTGGGAGCAACCATCAGAACTTCAAATCTGAGTGGTTACACAGTTGGTGGGATTCAGCCGGTTCTCTCTACTGGTAGTGGTAACTGCAGAAAGCTCCGCCCACCCACCCATCCCCGGATGTAATGCGCGTGTCAGGGTTCCAAGGAACACCCCAACGAAAGAAAGCTCTGAGGCTTGAGGTTCCTCAAAGTTCCAATTTATTAGAGATGTCATGTCGGCACAGCTGGGAAAACCCGAAACTGAAAGCTTCCAGGTTTTCCACACCCAGTTGACAGTTGACAGCCCTGCCCCACACGCACAAGTGCATCACATTGTCCAATCAACTCTTCACACTCAATTGGATATAATCTTCAGGCAGTCTCCATCAGACGGAGGATGTCCTTGAATACGGAATGTTGTTATGACTAACTTTCTACCACTCCAACAACAACCCCCTCCCAACTTCCCCACCTAAAATATGTGTCTGGAGTGGTAAAGATAAGTCTGTCGTAACAGTCACTGAACAACTGGTTCAGTAAGGACTACCTATATAGCAATAAATGAAGTCAGAAATGGATAGGTGGACCAGACCGTATCTCTCAGCCCAACCCACCTCACAGAATTGTTCTTGTGTGGGGAAAAAAGAAAGAAGAGGAAAGAGTGTTATGTATGTTCGGCACCTTGAATTGATTATAAAAATTAAAAAAAAGGCAGGATAGAAATCTGAGAAATAAAATACTGATTTAAAAAACATATACAGCTGACGCACTTCTTGGTTCAACCCTGCTCATCTTCTGCTCTTGGCTGAGGAACTGGGGACCTCTCTGACAGATCCTTCACTCATCAAGTAAGCAGGTGAGCAAGATTTTACTTGAAACCCTAGACAACGCTGCACATTTCTCGGTGCCAGCAGTAAGGGGAGCCAAGGACAACTTGTCTCTGCGATTCCTAATGTACTGCTTGGACAACCTCATCGCCAACAGAAGAATAGAGCTTTTCATTTTTTTGCCCTGGTTTGTGATTTCTCTCATTTAAAAAATTTTCTGAATATTGAAAATGGATCCAAATAGCAGTTTGTTCCAAAAGAGAGCTTTGTTAAGTGAGAAATTAGAAAGAGGTGCCACGTAGTCCCGGACGTTCTTAGGTGACCCAATTATCTGGATCACATTTCCGCTGATTTCCCGCAGAAGGAAGACAGCTGGAGGTCCACTCCATTGGTTTTTATACCAATTGCTGAGTACAATATCTTGCTGCAAAATCTGATATAAGAACCGATTTTGCTCCCATTTAGATTTCCCCCTCCCCAAAGGTGGTGATGTGGGAAATTGGCTGTACTAGAGAGAGCATAGGAAGGAGCTATACTGTACATAGTAAACTCCATGACTACCATTTGGCAGACAGGAAGTCCTTCGTCAAACCTGACAGAACACAATCGCTGCTGTTCTCACCTGCTTTCATTGCCAAGAACTGAGTCCTGTAGGCTAAGCCAAATAGCCCAAGAGGAAGTTCTCAAGCTGCAGGGGGAAAAAATACTTTCTTTGGTTGGTGGAGTTAATGAACAGAATCATTGGGGTGGGGGGTGCACAGAGCCTAAAAACCGTCAAGCTAATGGGTGCATCCACATGCTCAAAGCCCCACTTGTTTTTGATGCTTGCTTTTGGAAAGTGTCAGTATATTTATGAACCGGAATAGGGCATAGCAACAGGTCAGCCAATGAGGGCTGTTTGGTAACTGAAACATAGTATTTGTTGTCTGGGGCCATAAGAGACAGTTTGGAGCCTGGGCGTGGCTTAACTGTTCTGTATATAAGCTTGAGGTCACTAGCTTCTCTTTTCCATTTTGTGCTTCCATTTTGTGTTGTGTTTGTACTTGCTATTTCTTTTCTTTACAACATGGAAAAACCTATAAGGGTATTGTATGCCTTATGTGTTGTAATGTATATAAAGATATTTAAATTCTGCTTAATAGTGTGCTTGTGTGTGCTGCAGCAAACTCTGACAGAAAGCCCTTGCACTCTCCCCATCTTTAATTCATTGGCACCTGTCTTGAATCTATAGCAGAAGGAAGGGTAGAGATCAGAGGTGGGTTCTACTTATCTTTACTACCGGTTTGCATTGTGCCCGCTTGCGCATGCTTGTTCCACTTGCGCGCCCTTGCTCTTCTGTGCATGTGCAGATCGCTTTTGATGACGTTCGGGTCAGTGGGCGGAGCCTCCTGCCAGTTTTACTACAGGTTCTATAGAACCAGTCTGAACCAGGGGCAACCCAACCCACCACTGAAGAGGCCTGAACAAAACAATGGTTTTTTGGTTTTTAAAAAACCCCCAGAAGTACAGGGATGCTATAATAAATATAAAACAAGGGCAGCAACCATAGCAGACTGGCAACCAATGAAACCTTCAATTTTTGATATTCAGGCGTGACTGAGAGAAGAGCTTCTCTAGAGCAGGGGTCTCCAACCTTGGCAATTTTACGACTTGTGGACTTCAACTTCCAGAACTCTGCTCTAGAGGTAACTTTTGGGGAAAAGAAATTTTTATTCATAGACTTCCAGTTGTCATTCTCTGGGCAATTAATTTTATTTACAAGAGATTCTGTCTGACAGTTATCCCTGAACGAGACAAATGCTTTTAGTAAAAGTGCAGCAGGAAGGACAATTCAGCTGCTGTCAACATCTTGATGTGATCCAAGTGTAAACTACTGAGGCCCTATTTTTCAATACACTTTTATTATGTTGAAGACTCCTTCAAGGAAATGAAACCCAGTCCCTGTTGTGGAGACATATTTTTGAATCACACTGGCAACGTACTGATGGTGGTACGCTCCAATCCTGGCTAACGTTTGATTTTCATCAACCTTTGGCAGTAACTTCAGTTTTGAGTTTTGTTTCAGCTTTAACAATGCTTGGATCTCTTTATGGGTTAATAAAATGATGGATTTTAATTTTAAGGAACACGCGGGGAACACATCTTTCTGATGTGGAAGTCACATAGACGAGGAATGGTACAGCATGCATGCGTAAAGCCCCCACCCCCACCCCCATCATGGAATCTTCTGAATTCAAGTTCAACCATCAAAGTCTGATTGGGTGAGGACAGGTGTAATGTGCAATATTTGAGGAATATAACCCAGGATGAAGGTGTGGGTTGGCTGAAAAAATACAGAAGGATGATCGAAGCAGCCTCACAGTGAACAGCTGAAACTGCCCGGTTGAAAATCCTACCTCTACTGCTCGGAGAGACAGTGGTATTTTCTGAATCTTGCAGTCCAAAGCTGCAAGTGATAGTAGCTGCTTGCAATCCTTTCCATTCCTATCATTAGAGGACCTTGTTACTCATCAGGAAGGCAACCTCTCTACCAGTTGAGCTCAGCTCCTGCAAATGCAACCATGCAGGGTTTTTTTTGGCATCAGAAGAATTGGCCACTCACGAATATTTTTGGACCTCCCAATCCGGCCAACAAGCCTGAGATTTTCAATAATCTAATACAGCTGAAACCTGCTTAAGGTTTTGGAAAGCTCTTAAGATTGGCCATTTGTTATAATTAAGCTGGGCAAAACCAAGCTGAATTCATTATTCTGGGCACATTTTGAATACAATATGCCAGTTTTTCTTGACTTACAATTGGAACCAGAACTACGCCGCCTTCGACATGACCTGAGTTTAACTCATAGAATCATCTATTACAATGTCCTTTCTGTTGAAGACTACTTCAGTTTCAATTGCAACAATACACGAGCACACAATAGATTTAAGCTTAATGTTAACCGCTCCAATCTTGATTGCAGAAAATATGACTTCAGTAACAGCGTTGTTAATGTTTGGAATATACTACCTGACTCTGTGGTCTCTTCCCAAAATCCCCAAAGCTTCAACCAAAAACTGTCTACTGTTGACCTCACCCCATTCCTAAGAAGTCTGTAAGGGGCGTGCATAAGAGCACAAGAATGCCTACCGTTCCTGTCCTATTGTTTCCTTTTGTTATATCCAATTAATATAGTCATTACATACTCATACTCATATATATATATGCTTATATATTGTATAGTTATTTCATGCTTATGCTTATATATTCTGTGTGACAAAATAAATAAATAAAATAAATAAATTTCCTAAGTTGAGTTGGACCTAATTTTAGGACAATTTTTACCGTGGCTGTCAAGTGAATCACCATAGTTGTTAAGCAAATCACACGGTTGTTAGGCGAATCCCGGTTGTTAAGTGAAGCCAGCTTCTCCAGTGGGTGTTCATTGCCAGAAATTAGCAAGAGAGACTGCAGGATGCTGCAACCGGGGGTAAATGTGAGTCAACCGCCAAGCACTCACATTGTGATCAAATCACCATGGAGACGGTGTGACGGTCGTTAAGCGCAAATATAGGTTGTAAGCCACTTTTTCTGAGGTCATTGTTAAACGAATGGTCTTAAGAAGTCCTGTATCAACTTCCTGTATCAATACAGCTTTCTAGGAAGCAATATAGAAGCAATTCGCCACAGCCTACTTCTGGGAGACAGATAAACAGATTTCCTGTGGCTTTGGATCCTGTTTGGTTTTTATTTATTTTTTTAGCTCAAACAAGGTTCGATGCACTGGATTAGAATTTCCATAGTTTTCAACCCTTTTTTTTCCTTACCAGCTGAACATGTTTGCAATTCTATTTGAGAACATAGGTGGAATGGCGAGGTTTGGAAAACTGTTAGGCTCAGTCACTTTAGAGTAAGATTATTACATGCTCTGTACATCACAGAACTTCAAAAGAGAAAATTATGCGCCACACTTTGGGGGAATAAATGTGGACATAAAAAGGAAGTAAATGAAATAAATATAAGAGAAAAACAGTTAAAAATGTATAACTCCCTCCCACAATCTTTTTCTATTATGAGCAATTTCTCCCCAAATTTTATACTTTACTTTGTCCAGAAAAGATTATTCTGGAAACTGCATGCTTTGCAATGTTGCGTTTCTATATATTTCTACAACACCAACCGCATAGATAATCTGGGGACATAATATATATTGTGACATTGCTGTCACGTTTTTCAGTTGTTCCCTCTTTGTGAGTGATATGCTGTGTTTTATTATTTTCAGTTCAAGGAATTAACTGGTAAAGGGTAAATGGCTTTTTAAAGAAAGCAGAAATACTGTACACTTGCAAAGAACCAATACCATTTATTCGTGAATTTCATTAATGGCATTCAATATCATGGGAAACAAAGGAATGTATTATTAAATGAAATACCTATTCATTTACAACTTGGTGATCTGCAAGAGTAGGGGTTGAAGAACTTGAACTCTGAGAATGACTGTCCTACATATCCTTCACACAATACTAATCCCTGTTCCTCATGTTGATATGGAAGATTTCCTTTTGCCTGAAGTCATCGTAGCACTTGTCTGTTTATTTAGCTTCAGGTTGATTGAGATCTTGCTTGTTTGTTTAACATTTCTAATAAACATGCTCCATCTAAAAGCTCTTACAACAGTAGACAGGCTTTATTTATTTATTTATTTTGAAGAAAATTGGAATAATCCGAAACAACCACACAATTCTTTTCAAAGCTAGCAATATTAGAGACAACCAAGTTGCAGGAACCAAGTGGGGTTAGGAACATCAGGTAAATTCCAGCCTTTTTTTTCAGGGATATAAAAAGTACACATAAAGACTTGTCCTTATTCTAACACATTGAACATGTATTTCTTGGCAGTTCTCCTGTGAATTTAAAAGCTATATGGCAGGCAGACAGGCAGGCATTCAATATGTGGCTTTCATATCTTCCCAATAGTTCATTAAAGAAATAAATATCCTGTTGTATATGACAGTTATGTCACATTTATTATTCTAGCACCAAGGGCAATATATACTTGCATTTACTTGAGCTGCACCTGCTTAAGTTTTCTGGATTTCAAATCGGAGAATTAACACATTCCAAAAAGAATGTTTTTTGTACTTACATAACTCTACATAATAACAGAGTTGGAAGGGACCTTGGAGGTCTTCTAGTCCAACCCCCTACCCAGGCAGGAAACTCTACACCATTTCAGATAAATGGCTATTCAACATTTTCTTAAAAATTTCCAGTGTTGGAGCATTCACAACTTCTGCAGGCAAGTCGTTCCACTTACTGATTGTTCTAACTGTCAGGAAGTTTCTCCTTAGTTCTAAGTTGCTTCTCTCTTTGATTAGTTTCCACCCATTGCTTCTTGTTCTACCCTCAGGTGCTTTGGACAATAGCTTGACTCCCTCTTCTTTGTGGCAGCCCCTGAGATATTGGAACACTGCTATCATGTCTCCCCTAGTCCTTCTTTTTATTAAACTAGACATACCCAGTCCCTGCAACCGTTCTTCCTATGTTTTAGCCTCCAGTCCCCTAATCATCTTTGTTGCTCTACATGTTCACCTACTCACCAGAAGCAGAGTCTAGTTTAAGAGAAGCTTACAAGAGAAATCTGATTGGCTTTTAATCCATTGGGAGTTTGATAAAATCCAATACCAGATCAGATAAAAAGCTTGGCGTGTCTGAATCCTGAGAGCAAAATGGCGCTATGACAGACTTGGGCAATCACAGAACAGCTATTTAGCAAAAGACACATAGAGAAGTTTCTTCTCCATCATCTCTTCACAGTCCTAGTGGACAACCATTTAAATATGAGCCAACAGTGTGCAGCAGCTGCCAGAAAAGCCTACACAGTTCTATGCTGCATAAACAGAGGGGTAGAATCAAGATCATGTGAAGTGTTAATACCAATTTATAATGCCTTGGTAAGGCCACACTTGGAATATTGCATTCAGTTTTGGTCGCCACGATGTAAAAAAGATGTGGAGACTCCAGAAAGAGTGCAGAGAAGAGCAACAAAGATGATTAGGGGACTGGAAGCTAAAACATTGCAGGAAACAAGAACGATTGCAGGGACTGGGTATGTGGTTTAATGAAAAGAAGGACTTTTTTGTGCATATGTATAAAAATGAGACTACAGCACAGGGCTGTCATCATTTTTTTTTTTTTTTGCTTTTCTTTCTGGCCCTTTTTAGCGTTTGGTGTTCCATATTATTTCACAATGCACTGTTTTTTATTGCATATTGATATAGAATACGTGTAATCATTGTACAAAGGACTGTGTGATACCGAATGATTGTGCAAAAGTGTTTGAACTGGCAGTATCATTTCTATCTCACCTGATAATAAAGCGTGCAAGGAATGCAAGATACTTGCAGGAATTTTTACCTTAGCAGATCACCCAAACCTCTCTTGAGATTGGAATATTCTTGTTTAATATATTTATAATTTAATGTTGAATTTTCCCAGGCTTTTGATCACCGTTGATCAAGGAGAGATTCAACCTAGCAATAAGGAAGGATATTCTGACAGTGAGAACAATCCACCAATGGAATGGCTTCAGAAGTTGTGGGAGCTTCATCACTAGAGGCTTTCCAGAAGAGACTGGATGCCATTTGTCAGAAATGGTATAGAATAGAATAGAATAGAATAGAATTTTTATTGGCCAAGTGTGATTGGACACACAAGGAATTTGTCTTGGTGCATATGCTCTCAGTGTACATAAAAGAAAAGATACCTTCATCAAGGTACAACATTTACAACACAATTGATGGTCAATATATCAATATAAATCATAAGGATTGCCAGCAACAAAATTACAGTCATACAGTCATAAGTGGAAAGAGATTGGTGATGGGAACTATGAGAAGATTAATAGTAGTGCAGATTTAGTCAATAGTTTGACAGTGTTGAGGGAATTATTTGTTTAGCAGAGTGATGGCGTTCGGGAAAAAACTGTTCTTGTTCTGGTGTGCAGTGCTCTATAGTGTCTTTTTGAGGTAGGAGTTGAAACAGTTTATGTCCAGGATGTGAGGGATCTGTAAATATTTTCACGGCCCTCTTCTTGATTCGTGCAGTATACAAGTCCTCAATGGAAGGCAGGTTCTTCTGCTTGGGAGTGGGGGGGGGGTTGGATTAGATGACCTACAAGTTTCCTTCCAACTCTGTTATTCTCTTGTATGTGCAGAGGATTCAAGAGGGGTAACTGCTCCACTGAGAAGTCAAGTGTTGTCATGAGATTATGACATCCTCAAATAAGTGTTGTATCTAATGTTGACTCCTGAATACGAAATAACATCGTAACTACATAGTATGATGGACTTGCAGGGCCGGCGCAACGTGTAACATGTTCACACTGGTACAGTAGGACTGGGTGTTTGTTAATATGATTTATTCGGTTAGGGATTTTCTGTCTTCACTGTGAGTTGTATTGCGTTGGGGGGGGGTGCACTGAGGGAGCTCCAATCTAATCTTACTTATGTTGTGCAGCGACAATAACGGTTGTTATTATTATTACGATGCATGTATTTTTACAATGACTATTTCTATCACTATTATAGATTTTTTTTTATTTTTGTATGTACGCTGAGAGCCTATTCATCAATTTCCTTGTGTGTCTAATCACACTTGGCCAGTAAATAATTCTATTTCTATTTCTATTCCTATTCTATTCTGGGCTTGCATTTTGATTGCTAATCCTAAATCAGTATCTCTAAATGTCAACACTCATTTTTGTGCAGTATTCTATTCTATTCTATTCTTAATTCTTATTCTAGTGAGAGCACAAAAGTGCCTACCGTTCCTGTCCTATTGTTCCCTTTTCATATCAATTTGATATAGCTGATGCATATTTTTTACATATATGTATATATTTTCTTCAAAATATGTTGTTCTATCTATGACAATTGTTTGTGCATACTGTTGTGACAAAAAGAATTTTTTTAAAAAAAGTCTGTAATAAGTCCACGCATGCGCGTCTTTCACTGTCCCAAACAGGCGAGTTAACGGTCGCAACTGACACAGTTAGACCACGGCACGCGAGGTCACCGCGACGCTCTGCGCACGCGCGGGGGAAAGCACGCGGCGAGAACGAAACAGAAAGAGGTGCCCGCGGTGCACAGCTTCTCTCAAGAGAAACCCTCGCGACCTCTGACCCGAGCACGCAAACTCCGGGGGTTGCGACGCACGCCCCCCCTCCTCCCTTCCCTTCGCCATGGCGGCGGGCGGGGAAACCTTGCCCGGGCTGGCGGCGGAGCTGAGGCGCTTTGCAGAACGCGCCTCGGAGCCGGCGTTGTTACCGGACGATGGGCTGGCGACGCTGAAGCGGGCTACGAGCCTCTTCCGGGAGGCGGCAGTAAGGTGAGGCCGCCGTTGGTAGGCAGTCACGTGGGGAGGCGCGCATGCGTGTCGGCGATTGGGGGGGTGAGGGGGTGGAGGTGGGTCTCGTTTCGCTGAGGGTGATCTCGGGGGTCCCTACTGGACGGGATTATTTCCCCACCCCATCCCCAAGGCAATAGAGCAGGGGTCTCCAACCTTGGCAACTTTAAGCCTGGCGGACTTCAAGTCCCAGAATTCCCCAGCCAGCAAAGCTGGCTGGGGAATTCTGGGAGTTGAAGTCCGCCAGGCTTAAAGTTGCCAAGGTTGGAGACCCCTGTAATACAGCTGTGTAGGCATTGAGATCCTCTCATGCACCAGGAATGGGGTTTTTTCTGGTTTGAAGATAACTGTGGAATGCTAGGGGTGGAAAAAAGGGTCTTCGAGGTCATCTAGTCCAGTCTTTTTCAACCTCAACAAGGAAGGGGTCCTTGGTGCTCTCTGAGCTTGCTTGTTCCTGTTCTTGGGTTTTTTTTTTTTTGCAGAGGTTTCATTTACCTAAACTAGGTAACATCATCAGTGCTAGTCTTGAGGATGTCTTGACCAGTGCAAATGATGCAATGGACCAAGGAATATAAATTATTCCGTTCCCCGCCATCCTGTCAGAGCTGAAGAAGAGGCTTGGATGAGAAGTGAAACGTCTTCAAGGGAAAAAAAAAACCCAAGGAAGTCCTGTTGCCTCTTGAAAAAAGCACCATTGGGGACAATCGTAACCTGGATGACTGAGAATCTCTGCATAGACTTTTAGCACTGATGATGTCACTTCATTGGGTAATGAAACGTTTGCAAGGAAACAAGCAAGCTCAGAGAGCACCAAGGATCCGTCACGTCAACCCTGAGCTACAAATATTCTCCTTTAGACTAGACACAAGAACAGTTTTTCCCCGAACGGCATCACTGTGCTAAACAAATAATTCCCTGAACACTGTCAAGCTATTCAGTAAGTCTGCATTACTATTACTACTAATCTTCTCATTGTTCCTATCACCCATCTCCTCCCACTTACAACTGTATGACTGTATCCTTACGACTTATATTGATTGTTTCCTAGTATGATTTGATTGCTTATTTATACCCTATGACTATCATTAAATGTTGTACCTTGATGAAGGTTTTTTTTTTCTTTTATGTACACTGAAAGCATACGCACCAAAGACAAACTCCTTGTGTGTCCAATCATACTTGGCCAATAAAGAATTCTATTCTTTATTAGTACTTTTCAAGTAAGGCATGTGGACTTCAACCTCCGAGATTCCCTAACCTGCGTGGCTGGCTGAGAAATCTTGGGTGTTGAAATACACACATCTATGTGGATTTTCTACACACATCTGTGTATTTCATGTCCACATCTAGGTGGACATGACGACAGTGTTCCAGTATTTGAGGGGCTGTCGCAGAGAGAAGTGGGACTAACTGCTGTACTTTCCAAAGCACCCGAAGGCCAGGCAAGGAACTAGGGATGGAAATTGACCAAGGGGAGATTCAGCCTAGAAATAAGGAGAAATTTTCTGACAGCGAGAACAATCAACCAGTGGAATGGCTTGCCTTCAGAAGTTGTAGGTGCCTCATCACTGGAAGCTTTTAAGACTGGACAGCTACTTGTCAGAAATGTATAGGGTCTCCTGCTTGAGAAGGGGTTGGATTAGTCACTAGAAGACCTCCAAGGTCCCTTCCAACTCTGTTAATCTATAAATTATGTCTTAAAATTGTCAAGGTTGAACAACAACACTGATTTAGATCCTGCCTCATGTTTTTCCCCCAAACAAGAACCCTGTGAGGTGGGTTAGGTTGTGACTGGCCCAAAGTCACCAGTCAGCTTTCATACCTAAGAGAGGCTTACAGCTTGTGGCCTCCTGGTTAACCAGTATATCAAATAGGCTCATCTGTTTAGTCTTCTGCCCCATTTTCTACCTGACACCCCTTCTTCAGATACTTGTCATGTCTCCCCACTGTTTTCCCTTGTCTAGATTTCTCTTTGAGATAAACAAGTTCAAACCTCCAGCTATTTCTTACAACTCTTTTTCTTGCAGGCCACTTTTCATAGAACATAGGATAATAGAGTTGGAAGGGACCATGGAGGTCTTCTACTCCAACCCCATGCTCTAGCAGGAGACCCTACCATTTCAGACATGTTCATCTTATTTATTTATTTATTTATTTTATTAGATTTCTAGACCGCCCTTCTCCCGAAGGACTCAGGGCGGTGTACAGCCAAGGTAAAAAGAAACAATGTACAATTAAAAGTAAATTTAAAAACTTATTATACAATTTGGCCGAAAATTAAAATTGTTAAAAAACTAAAAAACCCAGTTTAAAACTTAAATAAAATTTAAAATTCGAAATCTAGACAATTTAAGAAAGCCCCGCGCGAACAAACAGATATGTTTTCAGTTCGCGGCGAAAGGTCCGAAGGTCAGGTATTTGGCGTAAACCAGGGGGAAGTTCATTCCAAAGAGTAGGAGCCCCCACAGAGAAGGATCTTCCCCTGGGGGCCGCCAGCTGACACTGCCTGGCGGACGGCACCCTGAGAAGTCCCTCTCTGTGTGAGCGTACGGGTCGGTGGGAGGCATAAGGTAACAGCAGGCGGTCCCGTAAGTACCCAGGCCCCAAGCCATGGAGCGCTTTAAAGGTGGTAACCAAAACCTTGAAATGCACCCGAAAGGCAACAGGAAGCCAGTGCAGTCTGCACAGGAGAGGTGTTACATGGGAGCTACGTGAGACTCCCTCTATCACCCGCGCAGCTGCATTCTGGACCAACTGAAGCCTCCGGGTGCATCTCAAGGGGAGCCCCATGTAGAGAGCATTGCAATAATCCAGGCGAGAGGTAACGAGAGCATGAGTGACTGTGCATAGGGCATCCCAATCAAGGAAGGGGCGCAACTGGCGAACCAGGCGAACCTGGTGAAAGGCTCTCCTGGAGAGGGCCGCCAAATGGTCTTCAAATGACAGCCGTGCATCCAGGAGAACACCCAAGTTGCGCACTCCCTCTTTTGGGGCCAATAACTCGCCCCCAACAGTCAGCTGCGGCTGCAGCTGACTGTATCGGGGTGCCGGCATCCACAGCCACTCTGTCTTGGAGGGATTGAGCTTGAGCCTGTTCCTCCCCATCCAGACCCGTACGGCTTCCAAACACCGGGACAGCACTTCGACAGCTTCGTTGGGGTGGCCCGGGATGGAAAAGTACCACTGAGTATCATCAGCGTACAGCTGATATCTCACCCCGAAGCCACTGATGATCTCGCCCAACGGCTTCATATAGATGTTGAACAGGAGAGGCGAGAGAATCGACCCCTGTGGCACCCCACAAGTAAGGTGCCTCGCGGTCGACCTCTGCCCCCCTGTCAACACCGTCTGCGACCGGTCGGAGAGATAGGAGGAGAACCACTGATAAACGGTGCCTCCCACTCCCAACCCCCCCAACCGGCGCAGCAGGATACCATGGTCAATGGTATCAAAAGCCGCTGAGAGATCTAATAGGACCAGGGCAGAAGAATGACCCCTGTCTCTGGCCCTCCAGAGATCATCCACCAACGCGACCAAAGCTGTCTCCGTGCTATATCCGGGTCGGAAGCCGGACTGGAACGGGTCCAGATAGACAGCTTCATCCAGGTACTGGGGTAGCTGCCGTGCCACAGCACTCTCTACAACCTTGATTCCTTTCCTTGGGATAAATTCCAGTTTGAGGATTTCTTTTCTAAAATCAATGGCCATAGCAATATTCTAGGAGTAGTCTGAGGAATATCGACTTCTCTTGATCTTGACAATATATTTCTGTTGATGCAACTTAGGGTTTACATTCGGTTTGTTTTCCGTTCCAGCTTTGCATCACGTGATTGGTTCATATATTCAGATTCATAGTGAGCTGCCCTGAGTTGTTGAAAGCTGGACAGCATATGAGTTCAATGTTTTATAATTATCATATTCAGCTTGTGATCTACCAACACATCCATATCCTTTTCACAAGTGCAAAATGTGACATAGGACATTCTTCATGGGCATTGGTGATTGTACAATTTGGGTTGGATTGTGCAGGAATATTAGTGGTGTAGTGGTGCAGTTGCTTTCTTCAACTTCAGCCTGTTTTTGCCATATGTCTGACATTGCCGTCTAAACCAAATTCGATTTAATTCTGTTCTGCTTACCTGATTAGGCCTAGTTCATTAGCAGAAAGGTTTTCCATATGTACCATTATATCAGGGTTTTTTTGTTTAGTTTGGTTAGTTTCATGGCCTTCATGAGTGGGAAAGGTGAACTGGAAATGATTAAGGTGCTGTTCAGAGATGATAAATCAGAATGTTAAACTCTTACATCATATACATCAGCAGCCAGCATTATATTTTCCCAAAATTTCTATGAGATAAATGCTGATGTGTCTCATCAGTCACCAAGAAAAACCCTAAGGGGCACTTAAAATTCCCTATGCTGGTAGGAATTTGATTTCATTTTTCATTTTAAGCATCTGAATCAGTGTGTTGAGCAGTCTGCGTTCAAAACATTTCAGAAATAATGTGTCACATTGGACTTAGAAGAATAGCTGTTTCCATCCTGATCTAGACTAAGATTCAGCCTAAGTTACTTATGTTTAGACATCTGTTTTTCCCCATAATTTACTTCTCTAGTAGCTTCTTCTAATCATTTTTAGTAGATATCTTTGCTCTAATGGGCTGGGCTTGGTTATGTGCTCTACAGGTAGTCCTCAATTTATGACCACAGTTGAGAGCAAATTTTTTGTTGCTAAGTGAAATAGTTGCTAAGTGAATTTCCCCCCATTTTACAATCTTCCTTCCCACAGTCGTTAAGTGAATCACTGCATTGTTAAGTGAGTAACATGATTGCTCAGTGAATTTGGCTTCCCCATTGACTTTGCTTGTAAGAAGGTTGTAAAGGGCCTCTGGTGGCTCAACAGACTAAGTAGTCTGTTATTAACACAGCTGCTTGCAATTACTGCAAGTTCAAGTTCCACCAGGCCCAAGGTTGACTCAGCCTTCCATCCTTTATAAGGTAGGTAAAATGAGGACCCAGATTGTTGGGGGCAATAAAAGTTGACTTTGTATATAATATACAAATGGATGAAGACTATTGCTTAACACAGTGTAAGCTGCCCTGAGTCTTCGGAGAAGGGCAGGATATAAATTCAAATTAAAAAAAAAAAAGGATCACATGATCCCAAAATGGGACACTGCATCCATCATAAATATGAGTCCGTTGCCAAACATCTGAATTTTGATCATGTGACCATGGGGATGTTGCAATGGTCGTAAGTGTGAAAAACAGTCATTTTTCAGTGATGTCGTAACTTTGAACGGTCACTAAATGAACTGTTGTAAGTTGAGGACTATCAGTACTTTAAATAAACTCCATGACTGACCATTTTATGTGAACTCAAACAGTCATCAGATAGATTAAACAATCCAAACTTGAAACCTTTGACAAAAAATGGATTTTCCTAAGAAGAAATAACATTTTTCTCCGCCGCAAATCAAAGTGAGAAACAGCAACAGTACTAGCAGTCTATGGCCTTCGCCTTGTCCAGATATTACTAAGACTGTTCTTGACTTATGAAGAGATTTGTGGTCATTCTAACTGCTGAATGATGGATAGGTTTAAAAAAAATGTGTTTACCTGACACTTTTTCTTCCTCACTCGTCGTTCTGTTTATTTTTCAAGGACAAAGGTATGCTTTTCCTTCCTCTTATATAAGAAGGGGGGAAACTATCTGTAGGACAGGTATGTTGACTGAATTCTAGGGTTGTGTTCCACTTTGATTCTTAAGTCTGTTTTGGGCCGTATTTCTAACATTCTTCAAGTAGGAGAGAAGTGTCCCACTCCCAGTGAATTTGAAAAGGACAGGATGCCATGACAGTTTATGTTTCAAGTAGTGGCCTATTGGCAAGAGATGATACAAGATTCGGAGTCTTTGTGATCATGGATTCCTGTAGGGACTAGACCATGAAACACTGCTTTAGGTTCACTATGAAGGTATTCACACTTTGTTGTCCTGCAGAGGTGGTGTTCAGCCAATTCGGACCGGTTCACCCGAACCGGTAGAGGAAATCGCTGGTGGGCTCGCCCCAGCTCTATGCCATCCTGTTTAGGCATATTTTTGAGGCCGGGAGCATGTGTGGAAGGCGTGCGAACGAGCAAAGCACATTCATTCATTCATTCATTTATTTAGTCATAACAGTATATATAAGCATAAGCATGAAAATATATAACATATAAGCATATAAATGAGTATAAGTATGTAATAACTATTAATTGGATATAATGAAAGGAATCAATAGGACAGGAACGGTAGGCACGTTTTGTGCTCTTATGCACGGCCCTTATAGACCTCTTAGGATGCGTGGAAGGCCGGGCGCATGCGCAGAAGGCATGCATGTGTGTGAATTGGGTACACACATGAAACGAGCATGTGCACACGTGGCAAACTGGTAGTAACATAATGTGAAACCCACCGCTGTTGTCCTGGATCCCTTTGTTCAGTTGTGTGTAATAGTACAGGACTCCCTCTTGCAGCAACCAATTTTTCTAATCATCCTCATCTCTGTTCTTTGCCAGTGCTTGTTATCTATCCATCTTTTGATTTCTCCCTGCCTTCTGCCTTTGACTTACGGACAATTTTCAGTTGAAATAGATTTTTTTGTTTAGTTCTGTCTCATTCATTTATCAGTTTTGACTTTATCCTCTGTTTCATACTTCTATAATAAACACTAGGGAGAACATTGTTATATGAGACTTTGTTCAGTGTCCCCCATGAATCTACGCATAGATGGCATCTGAATTTATTTTATTGAAATAAATTTGGAGGACCTGCTATTTGGATCAGGAGAAGCCAGGTTGGGCAGCTTTTGGAACCAAGAATCTAGTAGGTATGGCCTGACTTGGAATGGGACTCTGAAATGAAGGCTGATGAAAAAATTATTCACAAGTTTTGTTCTGCATCAGGAGATTAGCGTAAGATGTCTTTGTGGGAGCAAGTAAGCCTGATACATTTGTCCCAGTTGCACAAAATGGTTTTAGGTGTGGTCATCGCTGATTGAAGAGCACTGTAGAACTCTGTTTATGGTAGATAAAAAAGAAGGTAGATTTAAATCTAGTTTTAAAATCTTATCAGACAGAGACTTGTGAATTTCTTTGAATTTCTGCATACCTAGAATAGAAATGTCAAACCCCCCCCCCCAATTCCCCGAAAAAAATCATTTGCTAGATGTGTAAATTTTCCTCTTAACCTTTCCTTTCTTCTCCTCAAAATAAGCAATTTAAAAAAAAAAAAAAGAGGCTTTGGCAAATTTGTTATAGAGCAGGGGTGTCAAACTGGATATTTTCAAGGGCTGGATCAGCATTGTAGGTATCCTCTGTGGACCTGCGGGGGGGAGACGGGGCAGACACATCCTGCGGCATTCTGTTGGCCAAAAATGGGCTGCGTGGAGGCCTCCCAAGGCCTCAGTGCGGCCCATTTTCAACCGACAGAGTGCTGCTGGAGGCCGAAAATGGGCCACATGGGGCTTGCACGCTGCCCGTTTTGGCCAGCAGAGACACTACGAGCCGGTATTTTGATATTTCCAGGCCGGCCCCATGGGCCGGATTTAAGCCCTCTGCGGGTCGGATCCAGCCCGCGGGCCTTGAGTTTGACATCCCTGTTATAGAGGTTTACTTTGATAATACAGTTTCTTCACTTTGTGTTTGTTTTTCATTTCAGGGAAACAGCAACTAAAAGTTTGTTCCAGGATCTCCTGCAGATTTTGAAAAAAGTTTCACATGAAATTGAAGTGACATGCCAGGATGCCAGGACATCGGCACATCTAGATTCACGCTTGCAACTGCTATCAGAATGTTTTCGATGCCTTCGGAACGCTTGCGCGCAGTGTGCGAACAGCCAAAATGTTATGAGGTATAGTTTTGGCTCCTGTCAGAGGGGCCTATACATGCATAGCTTTATTTGAATGCTTAAATTCCATCATTTGTTCATAATTTTGAGTTTTTATCGGATTTAACTTGGGAAGCTTGCTCTCTTTGAAATCCATCTCTCTCTTTGTTAATTCACTTCATCTTTTGTCTACTCTCAGCATATTAATAGGAGATGATTTGTCTCTGGCATTGGAATGAAACCTTGTGAGTGAATGAATTCATAGGTCAGGATAACTGACCGATGCATAATATTGTATTTGTTTGACTCTGTTCAAAGTTATTAGATTAGACCTCATTTTGCAGTCTTGGTTTTTTTTTCCCCCTTTGGGTATTTGGCAGTTATTTTCTTCTCTTATGCTGCCTGAGTATGTTGTACAGTAGAACTATTCAGAGATGGAAGTTCAGTGAACTGTTCATAATTTTGTACTATTTTTATAGTACTTTAGTATCTATGAACCACCCAATAATTTATACTGAAAATTATTAGAAGAACCTGCTACATAAGCCTGAGCTATTATCTACCAAGGGCAGATCATGATAATAATTTGATTATGTTTACTTGTTGAAATCTAGAAATAACATATTAATCTAAAATATCTGGTTTTCGGGCTTCATTCATTTGCCACTGTCTCTCAATTAGGTATTGTTGAATATGTACAGATACAGTACACACTTTTCTTCTGCACCGTACATGTTGAACTAGTAGGTACACCAGTGGTTCTCAACCTTGGCAACTTTAAGATGTGTGTACTACAATTCCCAGAATTCCTCAACCACGCCGAGATTGAGAAAATCTGCAGCTGCAAAAATACGCTGAACGTATTTTTTCTACCACAGTCCAAACTATAAAACTGTAATTTTGTTTTTAAGAAAAAATGCAACCCCACTTCCATTTTTTAGCTTGATATATTAATTTTGCTGGAAAGTTAATAGTAATTCAGTAAATAAAATAGGTAGGCAATCTGGTACCCTCCAGTTGTTTTGGACTTAATTATTACAGTATTAGCCTCAGTGAATAAGCAGAATTTGGGCTTGTTTTTTATTTTCATTTAGGTGTGTCTAAACTGCACACAAGAAGCTACCTGGCTAATGTTTTTAATCTCTTAATCTCAAGAATGACAATGTCTATACAAAGTGTATATACTGAAGTATAAGACTTACAAAATAAAAAAAAAATCTCCCTTAATATGGATGAAATTACTTCCAAGTAATAGCATAAAAAACAGGAATATGTGCCAATATTTGCCACAATGTACTCTTTGTGTTTCCGGTATTACCTAACATTTCACTAAGGAATAGCAATTGTGAGACCACTTTTATGATCCCTTATTATCACTTTTTGTAAAAAAAGATTTCCTAGTTTTCTGTTTCTTTAATAGTTTGTGTAAAAAAAATATGCATTGAGTTCTTCATGCGAAGATAATCATGAGATGCGGCTCAGCTCAGCTATTTGGATTTACCCACTAGGAAGGATAATAACATTTTGGAACAGTACACGCAATGCCTCACTTGATTCTTTTAATTTAATTTCTTAAAATTCCATGACTTCTTACTGAATACCTTACCTTTTTTTTTAAATTGAAAATTGTGGTTTTAGAGAGAGGTGAGTTGTATCTAGATATTCTAACACAGGGGTATTCAACCTTTTTATACCTACCGCCCACCTTGTATCTCTGTTAGTAGTAAAATTTTCTAACCGCCCACCGGTTCCACAGTAATGCGCCGTGTATCATTGTCTGTGCATGCCTCTTGCGCATCGTGGATTGGATTTTGGGGGGGGCACGCGCCAGCTACCAGCTCTGCTTGTCTGTTACAGCTGGGTGGTGTGGGGGGAGATGTGCGAGCTATTCTGGGATGAGGCTCTTTTGTTTGCGGTCGCACTATAGCGCCATTTAGTTTCACTTACGTAACGTGAACTAAACTTATGCGCGAGCGATACAAATAGTACATTTTCAGAAATTTAAATTGTCACGGGGAATTTTATGAAAACCTAATGAAAATGTTTTTAAATAATGCTATGAAAATTTTTAAAAAGTCAATTAAATTAAAAAAAAAGAAAGTGCTTCAGTATCAGACAAAACCCCTACCGCCCACCATGAAAGCTGGAACGCCCACTAGTGGGCGGTAGGGACCAGGTTGACTACCACTGTTCTAACACATATAAACTCTGGCATTACTGAAAACAATGGGCATGAGCTAGAGGAATTTATTGATGTAATTCATATGTGACAATAACTATAATTTGTTTTGCCTCTTCAGTAAACTGAAACAGGCCAGAGTTGGAAATTGTTTATTTATAAAGTTTGGTGGTTGCAGATTTCAGACTTTCTCCATTTTCTGGACAATATGGTTCCCAATTCAGCTGATGGAAGCCGTTTCATTTTAATACCGGTAGTACTTCAAACACTAAGAGAATCTGAAGAGTCAAAGTAACATATATTTTTTTCAACATTATGAATAAAACCTCTCATAGTAATACTTTCATAAGTGTTGAATGAACACTTATTGGTCAAGGATGAAATGGCCTGGGTGCCTAAAACTGTTGTGGCCCGCCAGCGGATCTAGCAGCAGATTCAGACAGGAGGTTGAGGAGGAACATGGCCCAGTCCTGGAGTCTGGGGAAAGCTCTGATGAGGGCTCTATGTCAGAGGCAGAGAGGGGGCCAGGGCCGTATGCCAGTTAACAGCTGCATTTGGAATCAGACATCAGTGAGGCAGACGAACAGCTTGAGCCTGTTCCCAGTGTGCTCATCACAGAGTTGCCAGACAAAGGGAACAGCTAAAGAACAAGGGTCGACTTGGGAGTAAGGCCACAGGTGGATGACGAATGGCCCTTCCCAGAGGGAATAAAAGAGGAGCGAAAGGGGAATGGAGTTTGCAGGAGACAATTAGTTCATTCCTGCATTCTTGCCAAGTATTGTGGTGTCTGAAAGATATCAGCCTGGCCACTCCAAGCCTGATAAAGGTCGGTAATTGTGAACCATCTTGAAAGACTGTGGGAGAGGAAAAACTTGACTGGAGAGGAATTCACTGTAAATTAAATAAAAGGAGTTTTTGTCGGGACAAGGAGTCTGCTTCGTGTTTTGGGGAAGCCTAGGTCAGAACTAAAACTGGTTAGGATCTGGATGGAGAGGAACAGCCTCAGGCTGAACCCTAGCAAAAAAAAAATGTTTTTGGATTTGGAGACCATCAGCAACCAGAAATGGTTCCTCTCTAGTTCTGGATGGGTCACATTCCCATATTCAGAACTGGCTTGCAACCTGATGGTACTCCTGGTCTCATCGTTCCTGCTGGAACAGAGGGAAAAGGCCCTAGCCAATTAATCTTTGCGGCAATTTGTATGCTAGTTTGAAAGTGTACCTTGGTTAGAAAGTGTAACTTGTAGTCATTTGTATCCTTGTCATCTCAAGGTTGGACTGTTGCAATTTTGTTTTTCTGAGGCTGCCCTAAAAGACCATCTGAAGGGTTAAACTTGTTCTCTGCGCAGCTGCCTGGATGAATTTTAAGAGTCCCAAGTTCAGCACCAATTTGCCATACTCCTGTGCTAAAGAGATATCCTCAATTCTGGATGCTGGCAAACCCACCTGAGCCAGGAAGCTCACAGGATGATCATATAACACAGGCCATTAGCGTAAGATTTAATAGGTTTGTTGAGAAGGTAATTGAGGCTCATTCAGCCAATTCCTCATTTTCTTTAATTCCATTTTTTTCCCTGCCAACATCTTGACGCTACCACAAAGGTTAACAGTGGTAAAAGATTGCATTGGGCTGTGTTTTCTGTTTGTTGTAGAGTATATACAGTAGTGGCCAAAATTGGTGAAACCTTTTGGGAAAAGTGTATTTTTGAGGTTTGATGGCTAATAACACCCACCCCCCACTTTTTTTTTGGAGTGTCAAGATAATACTATTTCATTGCTGGAATGGCCTGGGAATAGCCCAGACCTTCACCCAATTGACAATCTATGGAGCCGACTAAAGAAACTTGTTAGTCAGAAACAACCCAGCAATAAAACCCAGTTAATAGAAGCCATCATTCAATCTTGGTTTCATATTATAACAGCTGGAGAACTAAAAGACTTGGTTCACTCCATGGGAAGACATTGTAAGGCTATCATTCATGCTAAAGGTTACCCAACTAAGTATTAACTGATGTGATAATTTTTGTATATCTTATTTTTTCTACGTGTTTGACTTTTCTTCTTTATACTGTAACTGCTATTCTAACAGCAAATCCTTCATAAAAGTTATTGCATTACATTCTTCATTAAATTATTTTTCCATTGATATATAATTTTATGGTACTACTCCCCCAAAAAAAGTGGTGTTAGTAGCTAGTTTTAGAAAATACACTTTTCCCAAAAGGTTTCCAAAATTTTGGTCACTACTGTCTATAATTGTGTTTTGTGGGACTTTTATAATGTGTCGATATAATAATGTTGCATATAACAGAGGTCTCCAACCTTGGCAACTTTAAACCTGGTGGACTTCAACTCCCAGAAATCCCCAGCCAGCAAAGCTGGCTGGGGAATTCTGAAAGTTGAAGTCCTTCAGGCTTAAAATTGCCAAGGTTGGAGACCACTGGCATATAACATTGATTTCTCCATTTGTAAATTGACCTTTTTTGTTTTTAATAATAGGAGTCTGGATCTGATTGATGCATCTATCCATGTGATTCAGTTGTTACAGAAGTTAGAAAGTGATCTGGAATCGCGCTTGATAGGTAGGTATTGGGCAACTGCTGTTATTGTAATCTTATAAATCAGCTTCCAAAACTTCTCAACTAAAAACTGTTGTGCCTTTCTGAACGCACTCACAAGGTTAATTTTGTTGTAGAAGTGGTGGAGAAAAATATCCCAGCTTCATTTTACGAAAACATTTCTTGGCAGCCTGGGCGATGTTCTTACCATTAAGAACTGCCAAATCATCCCCTTAAAATGTATTACATTCTTTATGGAACTTTATTAGTGTCCCAAAGGTGGGTTTTTAAGAGGCAACTGGACTTTCTGGTTTGTCTTTGAAGACATTTCGCTTCTCATCCAAGAAGCTTCTTCAGGTCTGAAGCGTTTTGGATGAGAAGCAAAACATCTTCAAAGAAAAACCAGAAAGTCCAGTTGCCTCTTGAAAAAGCACCTTTGAGACAACCATGGCCTGGAGGACTGAGGATCTCCATAGAAATTTTATTAGTGGTAGATTTAAACGCTGTGGCTTGTTATCTACATGTTCTGTAAGTCAGAGGTCTCCAACCTTGGTCCCTTTAAGACTTGTGGACTTCAACTCCCAGAGTCCTTCAGCCAGCTGGCTGAGGAACTCTGGGAGTTGAAGTCCACAAGTCTTAAAGGGACCAAGGTTGGAGACCCCTGTTCTACATCACAGTCCTTCAGACACATGTAGATAGCTACTCTGGTTTATGTATATCCCTGAAAAGAACCAGTACAGTGATGGGATTCAAATTTTTTTACTAATGGTTTTGTGGGTGTGGCTTGGTGGGTATGGCATGGCTTGGTGGGCGTGGCTTGGTGGGCATGGCAGGGGAAGCATACTGTAAAATCTCCACTCCAGGAGAAGGATACTACAAAATCCCCATTTCCTCCCGATCAGCTGGGACTCAGGAGGCAGAGAATAGATGGGGGCAGGGCCAGTCAGAGGTGGTATTTACTGGTTCTCCGATCTACTCAAAATTTCCACTAGTGGTTCTCCAGAACTGGTCAGAACCTGCTGAACACCACCTCTGACCCAGTAGCTATTCCCATTGAGGACTTCATGCTGGGTATGGTAGGTCAGCCAATTGCGAATCCATCTGGCAGTGGTACTGTCTGTTCTACCAAGAAGCAGGTTGTGGTCTACCTTGTCAAATGCCTTACTGAAGTCCAAGTATATGATGCCTGCAGCATTTGGTTGGTTGGCTAACTTAGTCACTGTGTCAAAGAATGCAATTTGTCTGGCATGATCCAAAGTGACTTTGGGCCAATTCATTTGTCGACTCCAGTCTACTTTTCAGAATTGCTTTTATGGGGGTGGGGGGGAAATGAGAGGAGGGGATGTCACAAACCCCAGCCTGAAATTCTGGACAGAAATTCTGGATAGAAGTGGAATAAAGGAATCAATGCAGGTAGCTCTCCACTTTCAACTGTTATTGAGCTTGCAATTACAGTAGTACATACTGACGGTCATTAAGTGGATCGTCATGGACCTTGACCAATTTTACAACTTTTGTTGTGGTGGTCATTAAGTGAACATGGCAGTCATAAAGCAAGTGCCATGGTCATTAAGCAAATTCCATTCTTCCCTATGTGATGTTTTTTTCATGAAACTGGAAGTGAACTCTTGTTTCCAGCAAAAAATTAATCTCTGTAATGTGACCATGGGAAGCTGTAAACAGCCGTAAATGTGGGCTGGTTGTGCAGGGCCCAAAATGCAATCATGTGACCATGAAGGCAGGCGGAGGGGAACCATCAGAATTTGAATCTGGGTCATTGGCAGCTCTGGGCTCTGTCATACCTTTGAATTGTCGCTAAGTGACCAGTCATAAATGGAGAATTCTCTGCAAAGAATTCATGTTGTATTTATGACACAAGGCTGGCTTCTTCCAGATACACACTGTTCTATATAAAAAAAAATTGCTTTAAACATAAGCATTGATTTACAACAATAGAGCACAATGCTGCTAAACAAGACAGTTGTTAAATGAATCATGCCCCATTTCATGACCCGTTTGCTGTGGTTCTTTAGTGAGTCAGAAGTTGTTAAGTGAATAGTGTGGTTGTTAAGCAAACTTGGCTTCCTCCATTGATTTTGCTGGTAAGAAGCCAGCTGGGAAGGTTGCAAAAGGTGATCACATGACTCTGGGACAAGGCAACTGTCAAAAATCTAAATCTGAGCCAGTTGTCAAGTGTCTGAATTTTGATCCCGTGACCATGGAGATGCTGCGATGGTTGTAAGTGTGAAAAGCGGTCATAAGCCACTCTTCTTGGTGCTGTTGTAACTTCAAGCAGTCACTAAACAAACCGCTGTACGTGGAGGGCTGGATAGAGCATCTTCTTTTTTTCCCCATTTTTTCCCACCTCAATCTTTTGGCCATATCTGGCTCTAGATTCTTCCTTGTTCTACAACCTTTCCCAATAAGCAAACAAGTCAGAAAATGATTTAAAAACATTTTATTAGAGTACATTGATAAAGGGGGGAAGGGAGAACTTGGCTAAACTAATTTACATTAACTTTTATATTAACAGAACAAAGAACTTCAAAGCAAAAGTTGATTACATCACAGGAATTTAAGCATCCAATAATCTCTGAATGTATGTTTCTATTCCCTTGTCATTAAGAGGTGAATCCCACTCCAGAACTGCTTTGCTTTGTCACATGTCCACCATAAATGGTACAAAGCTGCTTCCATCAAAGTTCTTCCAAAACCAGGTCGCCTGCGTGGGGAAAAAAGGTGAAACAAATGAAGGAAAGAAGATGGCAGAGAGGAAGCTAGGTTTATGAACACAGTGAGAAGACCTGAAGGCTACAGAGATGTTGCAGTTTCATCTCTTGGCTACATTGGTGTAAACCACAAAATGGTCACCCCCAAATTACAACACTAATTGAGTTCAGAATTTTGGTCAGTTTTAAGATGATTTTTATAATTGTTGTTAAGTGAATGACATAGGCCTTCAGAGTGCTGGGGCAGTTTTAATTTAACTTGTGATGATCAGTGATAATTACCTTCATTTATTACTTTATCAGTGATAAAGTTACCTTCATTAATAAAATCCTGATTTTCAGGCGGCCCAAATTTCACTGGAGATTGATGGCCAATCTGGAAGAGACAGAAAAGAATTCCATTGTACTGTTGTGAGTACACGCCTTGCGGGGTGACTCCCCATCCTCCCTTGGCCCATCGATCCAAATATTATCAAGAAGACATCCTATCCAGGGATTTTCTAGTCCACCATCAAGTGGATCAAAAGGAAAAAGAAACCCTGCCTCCCTGCCCTTTTCTCCTAAGAGGGAGGTTGGGGCTCACAATCCTCAGTTTTCTACATACCTCGTTCCTTTTTATGAAGAGTTTCTTCTTTTGGTCTCTTGTGGAGAAATCTGGAAAAGGAGAGGCAGGTGCTCAGTAGAGGTTTCGGTCTCCCCCAGATGAAGAAAACCCTCCAAAATCAGGTCCTCCTTTCCCTCGAGACCCAATTCCATCTATTAAAATCCTTTTCTGCTTCAGAGAGCTGGTGGATTCTCCTGGCCACGAGAGATCTTCTCACTGAGGCCTCAGGCAAATCCTGCCCTATAGATTCTCCCTCCCCACTTGCCAATGTATATGAATACGTGCAGGTGAACCCTCTTAAAGGTTCCCTGAAGAGCCAAATGGAAGCAGGAGAACTTGTCGGGAGTCAATATAGATGCTGGAGCCGCAGGAGGGAGGGGTGCTTGGTGGGTCCTCAGGAACAGCTTGGCCTCTGACCTCTCCCTCTGTGCATCTTCAAAGATGCAGATGTGTGTTAATATTTGTATATATATGTGTGTGTGCATAGTGTAGCAGTAGCACTTAGACTTATATACCGCTTCACAGGGTTTTATGTCCCTCTAAGCGGTTTACAGAGTCAGCCTATTGCCCCCAACAATCTGGGTTGTCATTTTACCCACCTCGGAAGGATGGAAGGCTGAGTCAACCTTGAGCCTGGTGGGATTTGAACTGCTGAACGGCAGCTAGCAGTCAGCTGAAGTAGCCTGCAGTACTGCACTCTAACCACTGGGCCTTCTCAGCTCTATCCCTGCATCTAGGTGTCATCTGCTCCTCAAGGAAATCCTTCCCTTTCCTTCTCAGTGTTGCAATCCAAAGTGTCCACTCACCACATCGCTCCACTTTGTGGAGGACCACATCCACAATATATGTGATTTGGCCAGGAGCCTTGGTGGTTTCCTCTGATTTGATGATGGGAGACTGGTCCTTCGCCTTCTTGTTTTTCCCTCCAAAACAAGAGAAAAGTCTGAAGAATGCCCTAGAAGAGAGAGAAAGGAATGTAAGGAAAGGGACCAACTAAAGCCTGGTTTCCATAATGACTTGGATGCAGAAAATTAGAATGGGAACATGATACTCCTGGCTTGAGCCCATCACTTTTAACCTGGACTTGGTTTTACCTGACTGGATGTGTTCCTCCACCACCTGACTTTACCAAATTTTAAACAGGTTTTCCTAATTCACAGGTTCAGGCTGCTAAGTTATCCCAACCAATTGGAAAGTACTCAGCCAAGTCTTTTAGCCCCAATAAGGATAAAATTCCTCTGGAGCAGATTTGCCCCCCCCCCATTCCCCCTCTCCTCCCAGGAATCTCCTAATTCTCTGGCTACAAAATGGGGAAGGTTACCCAGAGCCCCAGCAGCCCTTAAAAAGGCCTACTTACATCTTAGGAGCCATCTTCAATCTGGTCACCAACAACTGGCAGAAACTGACAGTTGACTGATAGGGATGATATCACAAAGCCATCAGAATCCCCAAGGAGATGACAGGATCCCTCCTTTGGGACAGGATCCCTCCTTTGGGATCCTGTCAAAGCTCACCTTCTCCACCTTTTCTAGACACACCAATGGCAGCCCAAGGGAACCTACTAACTCCTCACGAAAGCTGCCTATGTCTCATCTTTTGGCACAGAAGGCTTGGCCCTTTGGTTGTAGTCTTTGATTGTAGACTTTGGTTGTGGACTTTGGTTGTGGACTTTGGTTGCCATCCTGGTTGTTGGTCTTTTTTGTTTGGTTGCAACATCCCTCTGCCTAGGGCCAGCTCCCTGTGTTATTTCTGCTTATGTGCAGACACCGATTTCTTCATGCCAAAGTATTGTGAGACAAAGCTGTGTTTAATGACAGGGAAAGAAGGAGAGAGGGAGAAAGAAATTGTTTCTCTTGGTTTTTCAATTCTGACATCATTTCTCATACAGGAATGCAGGCAAGAAAGAAAAAAAATTGTGGGACAGATTGTACCAGTGGTGGGATTCAAATTTTTTTTAACAATTGGTTCTGTGGGTTTACTTTGGGGCATGGCTTGGTGGTCATGTGACTGGGTGGGCGTGGCTATGTGCATAGGGACTACTCAGAGGGCTGAAAAAAGTCATTTCTGACCGGTCCTCGCACTTTTGACCGGTCCTCGCACTTGATGCCGATCCTCACATTTATGCCCGTTGGAGCTTTCTTAACATCCGGGTCACTCATTTCACAACTGCTTCTCGTCACCATGGTTACAAGATAGGGAGCAAAACGTAAAATGTGAAGACAGTTGTAAGTGCGAGGACCAGTCAAAAGTGCGAGGACTGGTCAAAAAATAACTTTTTCAGCCCTCTGAGTACTCCCTATGCACATAGGGACTACCCAGAGGGCTGAAAGGGGGATTTGTGACAGGTCTCACTTTCGATCAGTCCTCATACTTATGATCATTTATGCCCGTTGCAGCATTCTTAACAACCATGTCACTCATTTCACAACTGCGGTGCTTCATGTGATTGGGTGGGAGTGGCCAAGTGGTCATGTGACATCGCTTCTTTGCCCTAATGACAGTTTGCTGCAACGGTAGTAAGGGTGAAAAATAGTCATAAGTCACTTTTTTCAGTGCCATTGTAACTGTTGTAAGTCATGGATTACCTGTACAAAAATACAAAAAACGTCTTTGCTTGCAAAAAGCTGCCCTAAATACCAATCATTAGATTAGAAATACCTGCAAACTGGAGTTACTAATCAGGCCGGGTGCCAGAGCACCTTGAGGAATTAAAATAGTTAAAATGGAATGATAATAATAATAATAACAGAGTTGGAAGGGACCTTGGAGGTCTTCTAGTCCAACCCCCTGCCCAGGCAGGAAAGCCTACACCATTTCAGACAAATGGTTATCCAACATTTTCTTAAAAATTTCCAGTGTTGGAGCATTTACAACTTCTGCAGGCAAGTTGTTCCACTGATTAATTGTTCTAACTGTCAGGAAATTTTTCCTTAGTTCTAAGTTATTAATATTTCTAAAATTTTAAAACTAAATTTTTAATTATCAGCCTTTTTGTAATTTGCTAGTTTTTAAATGTTTTAATTGTATATATTTCGTGTTTTATCTTTGGCTGTACACTGCCCTGAGTCCTTCGGGAGAAGGGCGGTATAAAAATTTAATAAAATAAATAAATAAATAATAAATAAGTTGCATTTCTCCTTGATTAGTTTCCACCCATTGCTTCTTGTTCTACCCTCAGGTGCTTTGGAGAATAGTTTGACTCCCTCTTCTTTGTGGCAACCCCTGAGATATTGGAACACTGCTATCATGTCTCCCCTAGTCCTTCTTTTCATTAAACTAGGCATACCGAGTTCTTGCAACCGTTCTTCATATGTTTTAGCCTCCAGGCCCCTAATCATCTTTGTTGCTCTTCTCTGCACTCTTTCTAGAGTCTCAACTTCTTTTTTGCATCGTGGCGACCAAAACTGAATGCAATATTCCAAGTGTGGCCTTACCAAGGCATTATAACATGGTAATAACACTTCACGTGATCTTGATTCTATCCCTCTGTTTATGCAGTCCAGAACTGTGTTGGCTTTTTTGGCAGCTGCTGCACACTGCTGGCTCATTTCTAAATGGTTGTTCACTAGAACTCCAAGATCCCTCTCACAGTTACTACTATTGAGCAAGGTACCACATATCCAGTACCTGTGCATTTTGGGTTTTTTTGCCTAAATGTAGAATCTTACTTTTTTCACTGTTGAATTTCATTTTGTTAGTTAGCGCCCAATGTTCAAGTCTCTCAAGATCCTTCTGTATCTTGAGCCTATCTTCTGGAGTGTTGGCTATTCCTGCCAGCTTGGTGTCATCTGCAGATTTGATGAGTTCCCCATCTATCCCCTTGTCCAAGTCATTAATGAAGATGTTGAAGAGTACTGGGCCTAAAACAGAGCCTTGGGGTTCTCCTTCTATTTCTATTTCTCCTTCTATTTCTACTTCTATTCTATTCTATTCCCTCAACACTGTCAAACTAGTTATTAAGTCTGCATTACTATTAATCTTCTCATCGTTTCTGTCACCCATCTCCTCCCACTTATCACTATATGACTGTAACCTTGTTGCTGGTATCCTTACAATTTATACTGACTGTTTCCTAATATGATTTGATTGCTTATTTGTTCCCTACGACTATCATTAAGTCTTATGTTTCTTGACGAATGTATCTTTTCTTTTATGTACACCGAGAGCGTATGCACCAAGACAAATTCCTTGTGTGTCCAATCACACTTGGCCAATAAAGATTCTATTCTATTCTATTCTATTCTATTCTATTCTATTCTATTCTATTCTATTCTATTCTATTCTATTCTATTCTATTCTATTCTATTCTATTCTGGGTGAATTTACAACCACAGACCTTATCAGGCTTGGAGAGCTGCTAGGCCGATATTTCCAAATGCAATGCTGAACAAGAAAAGATTGGCAAGGAGTCTCTGAGAGTCATGAGGTGATCTTCACACTACTGAAATGAACTAATTGTCTCCTGCAAACTCCACACCCCTTTCGCTCCTCTTTATTCCCTATGGGAGGGGCCATTCACCCTCCATCTGTGCCTTTACTCCTGAGTTGGCCCTTGTTCCTTAACTGTTCCCTTCTCCTGTCAGCTCTGCACATTTGCACATCGGGAACAGGCTCCACCTGTTCTTCAGCCCCACTTATCTCCAACTCCGAAGGTAGCTGATAACTGTCAGACGGTCCTGGCTCCATCTCTGCCTCAGACGCAGAGCACTCATCAGAGTCTTCCCCAGACTCCAGGACTGGTCCATGTTTCTCCCCAACCTCTTCACTGTCCAGTTCTGCTGCCAGCTCAGCTGGCCACTGGTGGGCCCCAAGCGGCAGTGGGTTGAACTAGAACACCTCCAAATTCCCTTCCAACCCTATTATTCTATGTTCAATGTTCCATCTTTTTATGACTCCAGGAGCAAAAATATCAGCAAATATTTGGTTTTTCTGCCTTGTATCAGCAGCTATATTATCTCCGTTTCCTTTTCTATATGGCTAATACAAGCCCACCCGCAATTACCTTGATGGAGCAGCTCAATACATTTGTTCTCTGGCAGGTGTACTCACAGCTTTGTCGCCCCAGAGATAAAGCAGTCTATATTTCAATCAAACGTGGACTGTTAAATTCTCCCTGGTACAAGAGCTGTTGAAATTAATGAGCTCTTGAACAAACAAAGCAAGTTGTGAACTTCTCTCTTTTTTTCTTCCTTCCTTTCAAAACATTTAATAGGCAGAGCCAATGCTCATAAGTGAGTACTTTTGCTCCAGAAAAAAGGGAGAGATACAGAGACGGGGAGAGAGAGAGAGAGAGAGAAAGAGAAAGAGAGAGAAAGAAAAGGGTTTTGTGGTTTCCGGTGTTTTTTAACAACCGGTTCTCTGCCCTAATGGGATAGGTGTGGCTAGGGGGGGTGTCATGTGACTGGGTTGGAGTGAGTGACATGGAGTTGGCCACACCCACCCAGGTTTTGTGGCTCCTGGTGGTGTTTTTTTTCTGTGGGAAACGGGTCCAAATGGCTCTTTGAGCGTTTAAGGTTGCAGGCCCCTGTTGTAGGTCATCTAGTCCAACCCCCACTCAAGCAGGAGACTCTACACCATTTCCGGTAAATGGCAGTCCCCAACATGCCACACGTTGACATCATTTAATACTATACACACACACACACACACACACACACACACACACACACACACGCACGCATGCATACATACATACATACATACATACATACATATAAACCACATGGACTTAAATTCATTTTAATAATGATTCTCTTATAGCAGTGAATTATGAGACCTGGAAATCTGGAAGCAATGTCTTCAAAAATAGTTTGAAAGTTGAGTCGAGATTTCTTTTCTTTTTGGCTTGAAACATTTCATAGCTTCTTCAGTAGACTGCAAAATGTTTCAAACCAAACAGAAGAGATGTCCCATTGCCATGACTCAACTTCCAGATAACTCTGTCTGGGTGACTGAGAATTTTCATTGACATGTGTCCAAAGATAGGTTTCAGCATCAACCCCAAGCTTCAATTCCTAAGATTATTTGAGAATTAAAAAAAAAAAAAAAAACCAATATAAGTTTCAGGGAATCCTAGAATAAAAGGGTTGCTAGAGACACTGGAGATCATCTAGTCCAATCTTGTTTCATGGTCAGGAATCTACAACCACAGCATAACTGATGGACAGCTTTCCAGCCTAATTAAAAACTTCCAGTGAGAATGATACCACCATTGTCATATGTTCTTTTCTATCGTTGAACATATTTCATCATTAGACATTCTGTTTGATGTCTAATTATAACCCACCTTCTTGTGATTTAAATCCCCTCTTGTCTGTCCCGTCTTCTGGAATAATTTTGAATAATTCTGCCCCATCTTCTACATTGAGGTCTCCAGCCTTGGTCCCTTTAAGACTTGTGGACCTCAACTCCCAGAGTTCCTCAGCCAGGACTCTGGGAGTTGAAGTCCACAAGTCTTAAAGGGACCAAGGTTGGAGACCCCTGCTGTAAGTAATATTGAAAAGAACCTTTATACATGTTTTATGTATTTATGGAGGTTCTGATGAAAATCAGGTTCTTCAGAATGGAGATACCATATTTTTCAGAGTATAAGACGCTCCGGGCTATAAGACCCACCTACCTTTTTGGGGGAGGAAAACAAGAAAAAAAAAATCTGCCTCTGCCTCCCAGCAATTTGCCTCCTTGCAGCAAATAGCAAACAGCCTCCTTTAGTTTAATTTTCAGCACAGCCTGATTGTTTTTAATGATGAAAAGAGAGAAGAAATATAAATAAGTGCCCAACCTCATGAGTTGTAGTTTGTCTACTTGTGCACATTTGTGTCTGTATAATATGCAGTTATTCCATACAAACAACCTCAGTATTTTTCTTTAGTCTGTAAAATGAAATATTCTGTACAAACTAGGGATGAGCAACATAACTACATGCAAGCATTAAATAATATTTCCATCCAGCATAGAGAGTATTAAAAAAAAATGCACATTTCATTGGCTGGAGAAAGGAACCTTAAGTAGAACTGGGGGATGTTAAAAATAATGTAATTTTTTCCTTCTCTATAACAGGATGGTTCTGAAAAAATATCTCCTACGATATTATACTAGTCAATATTTAATTAAGAAGAAATGCTAATTGTTTCTGCTAAATTCTTCAAGAAACATAATATTTAACAGTCAGTTTTTCCATTGCAGATTTCTGCATTTATTATTTTTAAATTTGATTTTCCCTTTAAATGGTGCATCTTGTTAGTCTAAAATTCAGGGCAAACCCTTTCCAAGTAATTGAAGAAAAAAAAAACTGATGAAAATTACATTATTGTCATTGTAGTAGACAAAAATAACCAGTAGAGTAACTGTAATGTAACCTGCATAATTTTTTTCTTAGTTACTTAAAAAGGGTAGCCCTGAATTTATTTCAAACTTTCGCTTTTGTTCTTTTCTACTTCAAAGGAATTAGTGCAAGTTTTTTTCAAATATGATCAGAGCTGTAATTATATTGTCAAGATAATATTAAAGTATTCATTTCTGGGGATAATGGCATATGTGATGAATATATTATACAACTAAATGTTGAATAAACCTATGTGTGAGTTTTTATTTGACTTGACTGTTGGATTTGTCTTCAAAACTGTTTCAAAAATCGTTTTTGCCTACTGATGCTACCAATAGTATAAATTGCTATAAAGTCTCACCTCCACTAATATTAATATTTGGCTTTTGAGTTGCTTGTTATTTACCTCCCCATAAGGTTATCACTGAATTGGTTGCAGAAAGGAGTCATTATCATACTGCACAACTTCAAATGAAAAATAAAGTTAGTTATTCCCCGAATCCATGAAAGACTTCCTCTTGAAATTTTATATTTATTATAGGC